>NC_133864.1:14659258-15039792 GCF_044706935.1 Curcuma longa
ACCCTAAACCCTAAACCCTAAACCCTAAACCCTAAACCCTAAACCCTAAACCCTAAACCCTAAACCCTAAACCCTAAACCCTAAACCCTAAACCCTAAACCCTAAACCCTAAACCCTAAACCCTAAACCCTAAACCCTAAACCCTAAACCCTAAACCCTAAACCCTAAACCCTAAACCCTAAACCCTAAACCCTAAACCCTAAACCCTAAACCCTAAACCCTAAACCCTAAACCCTAAACCCTAAACCCTAAACCCTAAACCCTAAACCCTAAACCCTAAACCCTAAACCCTAAACCCTAAACCCTAAACCCTAAACCCTAAACCCTAAACCCTAAACCCTAAACCCTAAACCCTAAACCCTAAACCCTAAACCCTAAACCCTAAACCCTAAACCCTAAACCCTAAACCCTAAACCCTAAACCCTAAACCCTAAACCCTAAACCCTAAACCCTAAACCCTAAACCCTAAACCCTAAACCCTAAACCCTAAACCCTAAACCCTAAACCCTAAACCCTAAACCCTAAACCCTAAACCCTAAACCCTAAACCCTAAACCCTAAACCCTAAACCCTAAACCCTAAACCCTAAACCCTAAACCCTAAACCCTAAACCCTAAACCCTAAACCCTAAACCCTAAACCCTAAACCCTAAACCCTAAACCCTAAACCCTAAACCCTAAACCCTAAACCCTAAACCCTAAACCCTAAACCCTAAACCCTAAACCCTAAACCCTAAACCCTAAACCCTAAACCCTAAACCCTAAACCCTAAACCCTAAACCCTAAACCCTAAACCCTAAACCCTAAACCCTAAACCCTAAACCCTAAACCCTAAACCCTAAACCCTAAACCCTAAACCCTAAACCCTAAACCCTAAACCCTAAACCCTAAACCCTAAACCCTAAACCCTAAACCCTAAACCCTAAACCCTAAACCCTAAACCCTAAACCCTAAACCCTAAACCCTAAACCCTAAACCCTAAACCCTAAACCCTAAACCCTAAACCCTAAACCCTAAACCCTAAACCCTAAACCCTAAACCCTAAACCCTAAACCCTAAACCCTAAACCCTAAACCCTAAACCCTAAACCCTAAACCCTAAACCCTAAACCCTAAACCCTAAACCCTAAACCCTAAACCCTAAACCCTAAACCCTAAACCCTAAACCCTAAACCCTAAACCCTAAACCCTAAACCCTAAACCCTAAACCCTAAACCCTAAACCCTAAACCCTAAACCCTAAACCCTAAACCCTAAACCCTAAACCCTAAACCCTAAACCCTAAACCCTAAACCCTAAACCCTAAACCCTAAACCCTAAACCCTAAACCCTAAACCCTAAACTAAAAGAGAGAGAAAGTGAGATAGAGATAGTGAGAAGAGAGAGGAGGGATAGAGAAAGTGAGATAGAGAGATAGCGAAGATAAAGTTAGAGAGAGATGGTAGAGAGAGAAAATGAAATAGAGAGAGAGGGTAAATGAATGAGAGAAAGTGGGATAGAGAGAGAAATGGGATATAGAGAGAGGAAGTGAGGTAGAGAAGGTGATTAGAGAGAGATGGGATAGAGAGAGAAAGTAGAGAGAGACATTGAGAGAGTAGAGAAATGTAGAGAGAGAAAGGAGAAGATAGAAATGAGATAGAAAGAAAATGGGACAGTAGAGAGAAAATGAGATAGAAAGAAAATAGAGAGAAGTGTCGAGAGAGAGAGAGGGAGATATAGTGAGTAAATAGGATAGAGAGAGAGTAAATGGGAGAAGGAGATATAGAGAGAAATGGGATAAGTGAGAGAGTAAATGGGAGAGAGAAAGTAGAGAGAGAGTAGAGTGAGAAAATGAGAGAGAGAAAAAGAGAAGTATAGAGAGAGGGGGAGATAGAAAGAGTACATGGGAAATAGAGAGAGAAAGTGAGATAGAGAGATAAAATGGGATAGAGAGAGAAAGTGAGATAGAGAGATAAAATGGGGTACAGAGAGAAACTAAGAGAGATAAAATAAGATAGAGAGAGAAAATGAGAGGGAGAAACATAGGGAGAGTCGAGAGATGTAGAGAGAGAAAGGAAGATAGAGAGAGAAGGGGAGGTAGAGAGAAAAAATGAGATAGAGAGAGAGAATGGGATAGATAGAGAGTGAAAAGTAGAGAGAGAGGAAGAGAGAGAGAGGGAGAGAGAGATAGTAAATGGTATAGAGAGAGAAAGTGAGATAGAGAGATAAAATGGGATAGAGAGAAATGTAGAGAGAGAAAATGAGATAGAGAGAGAAAATGAGATAGAGAGAGAAATAGAGAGAAGTGGAGAGAGAGTAAATGGGATAGAGAGAGAAAGGTAGGTAGAGAGAGGGAGATAGAGAGAAACATAGAGAGAGAAAGATATGGAGAGAAAGAAGAGAGGGAAAAGTGAGATAGAGAGAGAAAATGAGATAGAGAGAGGGAGATAGAAAGAGAAATAGAGAGAAGTGTAGATAGAGAGAGGGAGATAGAGAGAGTAAATGGGATAGAGAGAGAAAGTGGGATAGAGAGTGTAAATGGGAGAGAGAGAAATGTAGAGAGAGAGTAGAGAGAGAAATGAGATAGAGAGAAGGAGAGCGAAAATGGGATAGAGAGAAAAAATGAGAGAGAGTGGGAGATAGAAAGAAATAGAGAGAAGTGTAGAGAGAGAGAGTAAATGGGATAGAAAGAGAAAGTAGAGATAGAAAGAAATAGAGAGAAGTGTAGAGAGAGATAGTAAATGGGATAGAAAGAGAAAGTAGAGATAGAAAGAGAAGAGAGAAAGGGAGGTAGAGAGAAAGAAGATAGAGAAAGTAGAGAGAGAAAGTGGGATAGAGAGAAAATGAGATAGAGAGAGGGAGATAGGAAAGAGAAATAGATAGAGAGAGGGAGATAGAGAGAGAAAATGGGATAGAGAGAAAGTGTGATAGAGAGAAAGATATAGAAAGAAGGTAGAGAGAGTGAGATAGAGAGAGAGATAGAGAGAAGTGTAGAGAGAGAGGGAGATAAAGAGAGTAAATGGGATAGAGAGAGAAAGATGAGAGAGAAAGTGGGATAGAGAGAAATGTAGAGAGAGACCATGAGATAGAGAGAGTAAAGTGAGATAGAGAGAGAGGAGAGAGTGAAAGTGGGATAGAGAGAGAAAGTGGGATAGAGAGAAATGTAGAGAGATAAAGTGGGATAGAGAGATCAGAAAGATATGGAGAGAAAGTAGAGAAAGAAATGCATTAGCGAGAGAAAGTAGAGAGGGAAAATGAGAGAGAGAAAAATGTAGAGCACAAACATTGTTTTAGTGACAAACATTGCTGAGGAGGTAGGAGCACAACCATTAGCCCCAATTTTAAATTCTCACTCCCTTAGGAAAGAAGGAACTTGTAAGATACTTGTCACAACTTTGTTTTAGTGACATTATGTTGTCAGCACTTTAGGTCATTTCTCAACTACTGCTGAAATTTTGAATCTTTGGGTATCACCTTGAAGCTAGAAGTCTGGCTAATTGGTAAGCGCACAAACCATTTATGCTCCACTTCCCACAATGTAGTAAGAATGACATAGCATGTAACTACATTTGTCGTCTCATACACAGTCATCCTTCATGATCTACCTTTCACTTTCTCTCCCTACTTATCTATCCAATTGTTCAACTATGGTAGAAGTATGATCCAATTGTTGACACCTTCGGCACTGTACATTCATCCATGTGATCAATCGACAAGCGATATTTCACTCATGTGGTTGCCTGCGTGGCTCGTCCAACTGCCTACAAGGCTCACGTGGCCACCTCCCAAATATACAACTCTTCTCCATTACGTCACTTTTGCCTAGCTATCCCTCTCTCTCACTTCTACAAGTCTCATTCTTCAGCTACATGTTGACTTGATTGTTGATGGTAGGTATCAATGATTTTTAATGAAAATCTTTAATAAAATAATTAAAATTTTATTTTGAAAAATTTTATTAATTTTTTAGTAGATATTAAAAAATAGAAAAAATATTTTTACATTTTTTATTTTTATTAACCTTCTTTTGTATTTTTAAAGTTTTAAAATTTAAAATAAAATAAATAAATTTAGAGGTTCTAAATTTAATGATTAAATTAAAAAAATAAATTCGAATCATTAAGATATCTTAGATGAAAATTATAATATAATTAAATTTTTATTTTTTTATTTTATTCTCAAGTTGCGAGAGAAGAGAGGAGGGAGGTTTATATGCATCCAAATCAAAAAATATTTTTTTAATTATGACTTGATGCTTTGAAAAAAAAAATAGCGTGTGAGAGTTGTTGACTGTAGGAGCAAAATGAGAATCATGCCTGTCCTGAAAAAAAAAGTGTGGCGTATTCTTTGGGCATTGGAAAAGTTTTGACATGCCTTTTTATAAATTATCTAAATGGCACAAAAGTTTTGAGGTATTTTTAAATTTATCCAACCTTTGAAACATAAAGGATTAACATAGAACCATTTTTATTCCTACAGGATATCTTTTATCATCTGCCTCCCATTCAGCGACACGAGGCAATAATGAGTGTACGCATTTGTAGATCTGAACAAGTCACGCGAGATGCATGCAAAACTGTCTGCGAGATCCAAGTGCTTGCTCGTCAGACGGCAGGAGGAGCTCGAGAATCAAGAATTGATTCTTGCCACACAAGCCCGGAATCATGCGTATAACGTGGAATCATGCGTATAACGTGGATCCTCACTATGCTTAGATTTGAATATATATGAGTGCATGGAGATTTAATTCAGTAAATTGTTAGGGCTGTTTAATTTCTGACAAATTATAAGTCGATCTGCCAATATATTAATTAAGCTCGAAATTTAATTTTAGTTAGTGGGATAGACACGAGTCATTTAAGTCCAGCTCCTCCACTTGATAGAGCTATGTTTTGTTCGTCGACGTGAATTGGCCTGAAGGAAAATCAGGGATTCATTTCCTATAGGATAATTCAGATTGTGATGTGGTTGGGACAAAAGTGAATAGGATCTTGAACGTGTGCTCAAGTAGGAAAGCAACTATATCCTTGAATTCGACCTGGGGAGTGGAAGATTGTAAAATGATAGGCATATTTCGATCGTAAGAGGCAAATCTTTCTACATTTTGAATGAGAAATTATATAGTAAAGAAGTGAAATTGCGTAGTAGAGGAGTGAATTACATAGTAATTATTGACTGTTTGATTGATTATCTGATTGACTATCCGATCGACAAATCCAACGTCATTCATGACTATTGTTGAGAACCTACAATTAAAGAGGTATTGACCTCTATGCTCTTGTTTAAGTTTGGCTGAGTTGGGAAGCAACCTACTGGGCGGATCTAAGTGGGTTAGAGAAGAGCATTTGTGTTATCTTAGTATCGAATGTGTACAAGGCTCCGCTTCTATGCTCTATGCTGCTAGCCATTGGTTATTTAAGCTGACGATCTGAAAACGTGGTGGAAAGAATCCCAGAAGATTGTAAAAGCTTTGAAAAAACATCAAAAATTTTCTTCCAGAGCGGGATGGACGTTGGCCTATGCTATTGTGCCACTGGGTTAGTTCTGTCAAGTCACCTATCGAGTACTGTATATACGTGGCACCCATCTAACCGGGAGTTAACCCTAAGGGTTGGGGTATCTTGACGCTACAAATGAATGTGTTGCCACACTTTAAAAGACACACTCTACATTTTCATACCGACTATTCACCTCGCTGTCAGCGAGACAGTGAGCTCACCATGCTGACAGAGAAAACAACACTTCTTCTTAAAAGACCTCCCACAGTAAAACCTAAATATTTTCTACTCATCTATTAATCAAAATATATGTCTAAGGGGAAATTAAGCATGACTTCCAAAGCAAATTGTTTGTAGTTGTTGGATTTGAATTTTGCCAGTCAAAAGCAAGCCACACGTTTCAATTTACCATGTGATAACGCAGATAAGAACGGTACGGTGTTCCAGTAAAAACACGTCCCTGCTCTGTTTTTTTTTTTTTTGCAAATTCAATATGATTTAAATTTTGTAATTATGTAGTCAGTTGCACATAAATTAAATGCGGGTATCTAGTAATGTATATATATATATATATTCTGTAACTCTAATTCTCATCTGTTTCACAAAATCAACATATTATATATATTACCGATATATTATGTTGATCTTGTGAAACAGGTGAGAATTAGAGTTACAGAAAATTAAGAAAATTCTGTGCATATATTTATGAATGCTACTGAGAATTGAGTTTTGTAATATTTTTTTGTTGGTCCAAAGATATGAAAACTGTCAACGCTGCAAACACACTGCTCTTTTGGATTCTGGGAAGATGAGCAATTGACGTGACGAACAGCTTAGAAAACTGTGTAAAGAAGAGAGCATGATTCCATTTCGTGGCCAATGCAGCCACGATTACTGAAAATAATACAAAAATTAGAGGAGTTGTTCAAGCATCAGCATCAATCTGCAGTTCTGACATCAGTCTTAGCTTCAAGTGTCCCTGTGATCAAATTGATTGAAGCATGCTTTTATTGGGCCTGATGATCAGTTTCTGTCAATGTAAAACCGTGGCACTGAAAACCAGGTAAGGGAGATGCAAGCACGATATCCGATCCACTGGAGCTAAATATATCGGTGATAATTGACAGTTATAGGAAAGTGGTAATTAGGCCATAATTAATTATGCTACAGTGAGTAAAGATTCCATGCTAACCTCTATCTCCGAAGAAATAACTAAAAGATATAGTCGACAAATAAAAGCACAAACTGGCGAATGATAATTTACGTCCTTATAATTGTGAGCAAAGGTAGATTAATTTACAAGATGGATGTTCCTATATGATCGCGGTCTGATAAGAAACTAAATAGAATATTGGACGATGTTGAAGGTCCTATAGAAATAGAAGACGTCAAAGATACCTGTAATACTTCGATCAAAATTAAGATGAGTACTAAAAGAGTTCAGTATGATCACTGTGACATTTAAATTAGCATAAGGACTTAGAAAAAGTGCAAACAACATAACAATGGAGGAAGAAAAAGAACATAATCACCTCTCCCTCCTATGTGTTTTCTCCGAGGTTTATATATTTTTCAAAAAGAGTATTCCTATTTCTACAATTCCGAGAGACTAAATT
Organism: Curcuma longa; assembly: GCF_044706935.1. NCBI lineage: Eukaryota > Viridiplantae > Streptophyta > Magnoliopsida > Zingiberales > Zingiberaceae > Curcuma > Curcuma longa. The sequence continues at coordinate 14,666,348 of NC_133864.1, forward strand.
CGGTAATCATTATTTGCTCCTCTATTTATTGCATGTCACGTGTATATAGGAGAGCATTTTGGGATCAAATCTGACATCATATGATTGTTCTTACGTTCATTCATGGTTAAAAATATTCGTAGTAATCGTCAGTAGACCCTTATAGGATGATTAGATTTTAAAGGAGTTGTGAAATCTGAATAATTTAATTAGGAGTAACCGAGTCGGTAAGATAGTCGAGGAGAGGCTATATCCTTTACAATCGATGTGACCTAGTCGGTGAAATAGTTGAGGAGGTTGTGTCATTTGAAATTGGAGTGGCCAAATCGGTGAGATAGTCAAGAAGACTGTATCCTCTAGAGTCGAAGTGGTCGAATCAATGAGGGAGTAGAAAAAGTTGTATCCTCTAAAATCGAGATAGTCAAATCGATGGATGAAAGAGTCAGAGTTCTGATCAGTTTTATTGCCAAACTCGTGCCCGAAGATCTACTTCCTCTAGTGCGTGTTTTTTTTTTCTTAAAAATAAATAAATAAAATGTGTGAATGATAATATACAAATTACTGACATGGATAGATGGCGAAATTTATTAATCACTAGATAGGACGACAATTCAACCGGGTTGACCTTGTAATGTTTAAAGCAACAGGAACACTGATATCAATCACCATAGAGAGGAAAAGCGCTAAGATTTTACATAATATCATTCGTAACATGATTGCAAGCTGTTTCACACGGAACGGAAGGGGAAAAAAAAAGTTAAACAACGAGAAGAAGAAATCTCCATAATGCTCTTATTTTTAACTGGACTCCATGCACTGCGTTAATTACCACACTCTCCGCAAGTAAACTTCACTTTCTGCATCTTTCCCAAACACTGCTCTCTTGGAGTTCAAAGCATCCTGAGCTAGAAAATGCAATCTGCCTCCATTTAACTCATCGAGTGGCTGCCGCCGCCTTGCATCCGCAGAGTGTATAGTCTGATAAGACGACGACGACCTCGATTTGGCCTTGAAGGAGTGCGTGTTGGCCATGTAATTGGGCGAGCACGCTCCACTCAGGCTCCTCGCCGGCGTTGCTGCCCCACTCCGGGATGAACCCCTAACGCACCTAGACGTCGCCGGCGCCCTGCACTTCACGCCGCCGGCTATCCACCAATCGTCGTTCTCCGGGAAGTGGCGACGGTCGGGAAAAGAGATTTGTGTAGGAATTGGTGAGGAAGGAGCTCGAGTCTTTGACCGACACGTGTCGATCTCTATGATCTTGGGGCTTGATCTCTCAAAATACCTCTGGCTTTGGATTGCATGCAACTGCTCGCTTTTGGTATCGGTGTACCTTTCCTGTACTCATCAGAAAAGAAGACCAGTCTAAGCAGAGAAACAATAACAATTTTGAACTTCTTAATCCGAATCCTTCATTTATGATTCTAGAGCGTACAAAGGATCTCCGGGGTCGGACTTCAAGTCGAAAGGTTTCGTCTTTTAAGAGAAGGTTGCGAGCTCTGTGAGCTCGCATGGTGGCCTGAGCTCGGAGGAGAGATTGCATTCTGTGAAGAGCTGAAGCTGCTTGCTCACGGACTAGATAGCCTCTGATGAGAGCTTGCAGTTTCACCAACGATTTCAAAGCACGGCGTGCTTTCCTTGCCTAAATTGTAGATGAATGCAAACCAAATGTGAGCTCAATCAGAACAGATACCAATTAATGCAGAGCATTTATGGATATAGAACGCTGAACAGATCAAATTCGATCGACTTATCGTAACAAATATCAGATTTCATGAATGAGAATGGTATGCCCTCTGCTCAATAAATGGGAGTCACGGGATAAATGAGAATAACATATTCTTTCAGGATTAATAGTCTTTGATACAATTAGTCAACACTAGCAGAAATTCTTCTTACCAAGTAGCCTCTGAACGCCGATTGGATTTTCACCGCCGCCCACCGCTCCACGCCGCTTCCCCTCTGCCGGACGGAGATACGCACCGCCACGGCGGCCGCCTGCACTGCCACCACCGCTGCTTCCGCCGCCACGGCGGTAGCTTCTGCAACGGCAATGGAGTGATTGCTCTGCTCCCTTTCGCTGACTGAGTGGAATGACTTGAACCAGGCCGCCTCGATGGCAGGGGCGGTGGGCGCGTTACCTCCCAGCGGTGGCAGCGACACGTCGGTGGCGCCGGACTCACGAGACTTCCAAAAGCTCCACCTTTTCTTCTCCGCCAGCTCCTGGCCACCGTAACTGGAACAGTAATCCTGCTCTTTCTTCTTCACTTTGCTGCCCCCCCCTACGAGATTCCACAGCCACCGCGCCGCCCGTCCCATGTCCCCTCGGCTGGAAACCTAATTAGATCAATGTTTCCTGCACGAAAACAGAGTGAATTGCACAACGTGAAGCAAGAGGAACAATTAATAGCAGAACCAACGGTGTAGATATTTAAACGATAACAGAGGCAGTAGCCAGTAAGTGTTTGGTTTTTTTTTATTGTTATCTGCTTTCTAAATTGGAAGTGACAATCCATGGCGAGTGAGAAAACAACCGGCTGGTATTTCCGCAAGTATACTTTACGTGACAAGGAGAGAGATCGAAGAAAGAGGATACGAAACAATCTCAAACATGTTCATGAGGTGGGACTTTTTCTTACGATTAATAAGACAAGAAGAAGAGGAGGGATCAAATTTGTCCCTTGCGATCTCTACATTTACACTACGTGACGTAGCCGAAACCGAAAGCATGGAAAGTAAGACAGGATTAATGCACGAAGAACATGGAGCAGCGGAAACCAACCTCGAGAATTCAAAAAGCTCAAATATCTTCAAATCCCCACATATCCCAAATCCATGTATATATAACTACGATCTCCCCATATCATCGACTCGCTTAATTTTTTTCTTTAAAAAAATCTCTCTGTTATATGGTTTTATGCTGCTGACAGTCTCGTGAATCGCCATGAACTCTGCATTTATTACGCATGCAGATTCTCCATTTACTACTTCGTTCATTTGTCCCCAAAAAAAGTGATTTTCTATTTGCTGTCAAGCAAGTATTAAAAGGATGAATACAAGAGTTTAGGGAAGAAGAAAAAGCTCACTTTTTTCTCTGCTTCGTGGTCTGTGGGTAAAATGGCGACGATCGACGAAAGCAGGATTCGTAGAAGAAATTGAAAGATATAGAAGACAATGTTCTTGACAAATGGAGTACAGGTTATATTTTGCAAAGATGAACTATCGTATATATGCACATTGACTGGTTTGTGAATTTTAGAAGTGGAATCTTTTGGATTAATTTGTCATTCAAATTAATTACTTTCCATGATTCGCAGCGAAACGGCTCGATTTGAAATTTACATAAACAGCCCTAAACAGTTGTAAATTTGCAAACCAGACAGCGCGTAGTTAACATAATAAAGTGAGCGCATTTGTAATTTGAAGTGGATTAAATTATTCAAATCGATGTGGCAGGATCAGTGGAATATGTTTTGGAGGATTCAAAACGAGGAATTACTCTAAGAAAACTTGCAATTGGAGATGAATTAGTGATGAAAATTTAATTTTTTAATTAAATTATTGATGAAAATTTAATTCTATTATTAAATTAGTGATCGAATATTAAATTTTTATCGCTAAATTAATGATTTCATAATTTCCTAATCTGATTTTTTTTCCTATCTCATGGATATCGCTCCTCTCTCTTCGATTGTCAGCGTCATCGTCTCCAACAAATAATCTCCTCATTGACACGTAGGGAACCCTCTCCCTCTCGTCTCCCCATTCTCGTCGGTCGCAAGGCTGGGCAGCCAAGCTCGAGGCATTGGCCCTGGCCGCGAGCTTGATCAACCGCAGCTAAGATCATAATCTCAGCTGTTAGCACGAGCTTGGCCGGGTGTGGTCAAGCTAGCCATGGTTGCAAGCTTGGCCGGCCAAAAGTTTGGTATTTGTCAAGCGGGCGTGAAACTTTGATATTTATTGCTGTTTGTGCACATTTCTATATGATTCTTAACTTCATAATGTTGTTTGTGCAAACTTCTCTATTTAGTGTTGTTTGTGTAGGCTTTGGCGTTTTCTTTGGAGACACTTCTTTATGCATTAGTTTTAGGTATATAATGAATGGTTAATTAATGATGGTTATTTAATGATTTACTTATGATTAAGTTTAAATTATATGCATGTTTACGTTTTACACTTTCAATAATATTGTAAATTTATTTTCATTAAATTACAATTTACATGAATAAAATTTGAATGTATAATAAATTAAAAAATTAATTTATCATGGAAGAATATTTTATGGAATTAAAGAGTTTATGAATTTTGCAAAGTATCATCCAAATTATATAAATAATGATCAATTATGTTGTCTTTGTACTCATTACAAATATAAAAATACAACTTTTTGCAATGAAGATATCGTGAAAGTACATCTAAGTAAAAATAATTTTGTTCCAAATTGCTACAACTGGTACTATCATTGAGAGCTTTATTTGTTTAAGTCAGTTGGACCTTCTATTGCTTTATTATCTGACCTTATTGCTCGAAAGAAATCATCATCTAATGATAATGCAATGTAATCAATAGTTTATGACACGATGAATGTGATTAATCATTCAAATATAGATAAAATACTAACATCTGAAGTTCAAAAACTAGCTAGTGAAAGAAAAGTGTGAGAAGATATTCCTCTAGTCTTTGTCATGACTATCAACAGTTTTAAGGCTATTAAACATCAAGCCAGAATATCATTTCTTAAAAATGATAATCCCAGTAGCCACATCTCTGGGGGTGGTCGGCCCGGTCCCACGGAAGTTTCCCACCGACCACTAGGGTAAATCGGGAAGCGCATACGACGGCCAATCCAGATGCCCAGCATCCTTTGATTGCGTTCCCCATTTGGAGAAAAATTCCTGCAAATACGCCGTAGCTAGGGATCGAACCGCGGGTCCCTGAGTTACAATCCGGATGTCCTACCATTGCACCATTGCCCCGGGGACCAGAATATCATTTCTAAGAACAATATTATGATGATATTTGTCAATTGATATTAGAGTTACTCCATGTTAATAATATAATAATTGATAATTTTTACAGTACAAATAAATTGATTAAGGACTTAGGTTTATATTCTACGCGACCCGTGCTGCGCGATCCCGTGAGTGACACAACCGACCTATCGCCATTGCCGCCGCGCCGTCCGGCCACCGCCGACCGCCGACCCGGACGCGATCGACGCGCCACTCACTGCCGCTTCGGCCGAATTGTGGTCGGAATCCGACGCAATTTGGTCGGACTGTAACGACCCGGCCCCTCGGCCCCTTGGGCGGCCCAACTAGCGGCCCAATTGGCGGTCCCTTGGGCGGCCCAACTAGCGGCCCCCTTGGCGACCCCTATGTCGTCAATCGACGACCCTCGGCCATGTCGTTACTCACTAGGACTTTCCACCCCTGGCCAGTGGATTTTTGCCTCCCCCAGGATTCGAACTCTAGACCTCCAGGATAAGTACTAGAGTTTATGAATCCTGGTAGCCAAGTGAGAAGCTTCTCACTTGGCTACCAGGATTCATAAACTCTAGTACTTATCCTAGAGGTCTAGAGTTCGAATCCTGGGGGAGGCAAAAATCCACTGGCCAGGGGTGGAAAGTCCTAGTGAGTAACGACACGACCGAGGGTCGTCGATTGACGACATAGGGGTCGCCAAGGGGGCCGCTAGTTGGGCCGCCCAAGGGACCGCCAATTGGGCCGCCAATTGGGCCGCTAGTTGGGCCGCCCAAGGGGCCGAGGGGCCGGGTCGTTACACGGACCACAGCCGACAATGACACGCGCACGTTTCCGACCAAATCGCAGTCGGATTCCAGCCAAATCGCTGTCGGAGACCGGCCGAGGAAGAACCGACGTCTCGTGGCCAGAGACCGACCGAGAAAGGACCGGCATCGCACGACAGTCCTTCCTCGGTCGGTCTCTGGCCATGATTTGGTTGGAATCCGACTGTGATTTGGTCGGAAACTGACGCACGCCACTGTCGACCGCGTTTTCGATCAAATTGCGTCGGATTCTGATGGGAATCCAATGCCGGCCGACGCGCCCACGAGTGGCACGTCGATCGTGCCCGGGCCGGCGACCGACGGTGGCCGGCGGGGGCAATGGCAGCCGATAACGGCGGGGGTCGAGGCGGAACATTATGTATTCCCACATTTGGACGGTCAGATCTGATGTGCGATGGACAATGGATCGCTCGGCGCTCACGAGCGCACACAAAGGAGTCACACTGAATATTAAAATCGTGTATATATATATATATTTCCGGATGCTTAACCCTCAAGCGTGAGAACAAGCGGTGGGCTTGGGTCTTTATTTTCTTAATATCTAGGTGTCAAGGAGATTCCAGCCCCACATTTCCCTTGGGGCTTAACGCGGATTTTGACGGCACATTCTAGGACGAGTCAATATGGGGCACATCCCGGATGTGAATGTCAAATTATTTACTCAGGCACCATAAACATATACAAAACTTTTCAAGCCACAAAAACAAACGAGCAAACCAATTAATAAATTAAATAGATAAATAAAAGGGAACGAACAATAGAACCGTCTATAGCTCATATTATTTGGACAAGCAGAGTTGAATCGCAATCGTCGACTAATTAACAAAGCATTGAAAGATTATAGCTACAAATTGCACCCATCTTTCAAAGGCTGCCCTTTTCTACTAAAGAAATACCTTGCAATGAACAACGAGCATAATTACAACTGCTGCTGTTGCAGCCTCTTGAGCATCCAATTGATTATGTCTGCTCCAATTTCATCACGCTCTGGTTCAAACAGAAGGTCGTGTAAGAAGCCTTCGTAGAGCTTTATATCCTTGTATTTCGACGAAGCAAGGTTGTACAAATCCTGCGATGCCAATGGATCAGTGACCCTGTCAGCAGTCCCATGCAGCAACAAAAAAGGCAGAGTGATGCACTTGAGATTTTTCATCAGATAAGAGGTTATGCGTAGGATCTCATGGCCGGTCCGAACTCTGATCGGTCCAGTGTAAACTAGAGGATCCGAGTACTTGGCCAACATAGCTGCTGGGTCTCTTGATACTGGGATTCCCTTTTTGTTAGCCCCCTTGAATTGGAATTTCGGTAGTACAATAGAGATGATGGGTGCCATAGCCTACAGCACGTAGAGAACAACCCACATGAGAGCTATTGGGATAAGGGCGTTAAAGAGTACCAAAACTAGTTATGAAATTTCTAAACTAAGTAAACATTTGTCTTTGGATTGTTTAGTACCACAGCTACAGAAAATTCATGGAGATATGGTAACACTGCTTAGCTACTTAAGCAAATGAAATCTTACACCATATATACGTATCAATGGACTCAAAGATAGACAGTAATACTATGCAGCTTACCAAAATAGACTAAACGAAGAAACAATTACCCTAACTATTGGATGAGCAGGCTTTACACGTATAGCTGGAGATGTCAATATGATCCCCTCCACCAAAGCCTCAATATGAGGAAAAGTAGCGGCCTGTCATGCAACCCATGTTATTAGAGAGAGAACTAAAGGAAAAACTAAACTGAAAGGAGCCTTCAGGAAGAAACTGTGGGAAGGTGCCCAAGAAAAGCTGGAAGATCCGGTTGATTTAATCACAACTATTTACTTGCAAACTGCTGGCATTAAAGCAACTCTGGATTGTGCTAAAGGAGATTGACGTTAGTAAGTTGGTATGTAGGCTATTTTTCCACAAATGACTTTACCTTCAGAACCACCGCTCCACCAGTGGAGTGACCAAAAAGGAAACAGGGTATATCAGGATTCTGAGATTTGATATTTTCAAGGAATTTTCCCTAGAATATACAAAGGAAATTCTAATAAGTACGATCCAGCATATGACTGATTCATAAACATGAAAAATAATAATCTCTAACATAAAAAAGTTGACATACTGTGTCTTCAACAACATGATCTAGTGAAGGTACATATCCATGCAATCCATCACTCCCACCATGGCCTGTTGAAGATTCTAAAAGAGTTATGAGAGAATCATGCAGATCATAGAAAAGGAAGGCAACAACTTGATACCATCTGATTTTCCTGCATTTCTTGTAGTAAACTATACATTTTTATTGCAACCTAAGGTTTTTGAACAGTCGGCTCTATTGAGGTAGTAGTGAAAACATCAAATAGAGACTATTATTCTAGATTTAGGATACAAACAAACACACTTTTTTTATAAAAAAAAAAAACTAGAAAGAAAAACTGATGCACCTATCCAATCCATTGCATATACTCCAAAGTTGCATGCCATTAGTTGTTTAGCAAAGTGAGAGTATCTTCCACTGGAAAAAAGACATTTCTGTTATTCAACGATATTCTCAATATAGTGACAAAAAGAAAAATGACAATGTCTATTGACAAGTCATAGGGACCAAAGAAAGGATAGTGTGATAGTAAGATGTAGTAGGGATATGTCGGCAGTATAAACACATCAAGTTGGTGCCATACCTATGTTCATTAAGCCCATGTATTATCAACATTATACCCCTGAAATTGTAAGAAGAAACAAATTCTAATTAGACGCCATGATAATTGACCATGCAACAGCTTGAATAAAAATGTCACGTGTAATCAACCAATCAAGATTCAAGATGCAATTTCATCCATCAAATCTAATCTCAATATGAATTTTTGTTAAAAGTGCCTACAGGGGAAAGGAACCATGTATCTAATAGTACAAATTACGTGACTTTCGCATTAGAGAAGCAGCATATTTGATCTTTAAGCCAGCCTTCTCCTGAATATGTAACTTCTGACATGGTTGAGTCCTGATAATTTTGGTCAGTCTAACTAACTCAAAATTGTGTGTGTGTGAGTGTAGGAGGGAAGAAATCTTATCATATTTATTTGACCTAACAGGATGAAATCCACCAAACGTCAGAAAGATAAAGAGAGAAAAAAAGTAGCCTTTATCTGAATTCTTAGTGACAACTCACTGCCTTAAGCATTACAATGAAGAACAACTAATTGGATCATGGCATACAAAAGAAGATCGGATACATCCAAGTGCTATAGGAAATAGTCAGAAGAAACAAATATAACACAAGCCATGGTAGAAAATTGTTTCTGGATTTGTGACCGTAGTAAAACACAACTAAGATACCATTTCCAGACAAATGAACAAACAACCGAAAACAAAGAATTCAATCAAGAATTCATTTGAAAACTAAGATCTTATTTATTTATTTATAGTAACATAAGGATTAACTGATCTTAGACTAAACGATTAAAATAATCCTAAATTTTAATCACCTAAGATATATATCTATAAATTATAAGATTTAACTCCCCAAATTTTGTTACGTAAAGGTTAAAAAGTTGAAAGCTTGTTAAAGAATTTATTAGGAAGAAGACCAGAAGTTTCATGAATTTGACAATTATAAAACAAGCAATATGGTCTAACTGCACGCTCAAGGAAGATAAAGACCGACATTTTTCTGTATATCCTGCAATCTAAATCTATTGAAATTCACTCAAGCAAAGTAAATCATCAAGCATAGCGCAAGAGTGAATATTCCATTTTGAAAATCACAAACATGGATGATCGACGTAGACAATCCAAAGCCGCTAAATCCATCGGCACCAGAAGAAAAGCCCTAAATTTTGCCCACAGAATCGAATTGAAACCCTCACCTCAAATCTCCCGACATCGGCATCCACGATCGGCAGAAGAGCGCCCTTCTCCTCGTTCCCTCGAACACGGACGTCTCCCCGCGCCACATCATCTCCTCCGACGGGGAAATCATCTCCACCCCCTCGGCGATCTCCCTCCGCCGCCGCACGTCCTCCTCCTCCGCGGCCATCGACCACCGGCCCCTGACCGTCTTCCGCCGAGGAGAACTCGCTGCTGCCGTGCGAGAGGAGATGGGGCTACGGCGGAGAATAAGGAGGAGGAACCACATGGCGAGGGAGTGCAGCAAAAGGACCACGCGTAGGAGCGATGCGGGAGACGGCACGGACCTCCTCATGTTCCTGAAGACGGGGATAATACGGCCGCTGGCGCCGGAAGTCAGTTCCCCCACCCGCACGGCCTTCTCCATGGCTCCTCTTCGCCCTCTCCTCTTCCTTCTTCGCCTCCGGGTTGGCTTTGTCTCTCTCCTCTTTCGATTTTGTTGGGCGGCGTGGAGACCGGTGGACGTATATAGAACGCCTTCGCCGCTATCTGCCTATACTTTTTCATTTAATGGACTATTTAGGCTTTTAACGGTTACGTAAAAAACCGACCCGTTACGTTTCGCGGTAGGTGAATACTAGCGGATTAGTCCATTCGTTCCTCGGATCCTCTACGTAAAAAAGATAAATGAATAATAATCGTACATGAGAAAAAAGTCATATTAGTAGGCTTGTAATCATCAAAAATATCAAATTAATAAAGGAATTGCATTGTGATTGATGTTACATATTTACCCTTGCAGCTACGATGTAACAAAAAATATTTTCATAATTAATCAAATATTTATGGATTAATTATTAATCACAGTATATTGCAAATTAATTTTTTTATAGAAAGACAACTTTGAAATATTAATTACTGAATAATGAATAATGTATATTTTTTGATTTACTCAGGTGATAAATAAATTTTTTTATAGGGTCGAATTCGATTCGTCTGAATTATAAAAAATAAATAAATAAGATCGGAGGAGACGACGCGCATAGGTGGATTTGGGGACAACTGGTCGGTGGGTGGGGATGTGTCATCAGGTGGAGCAGCAGATTCAGAGCCAAACATAAATTGAGGCAGAAAAATTGTGTAGCCAAGAATCCGTTTATTTGTCCAAAAAAATTTACATAGTATAATATATCATGAGAATAAATTAATAAAACAAGTATTTGATATTATTTGACTGTCATGCTAAAATATGCTAACAAGATATATACTTCTTATGCTCGTGCCCGTGAATTTCATGTTAGCTAGCTAGGATTACCAAGTTCACCGTCTGGCCCCCTCAATAGATCCTCTTCTTCGTGACCAACTCTCAAGTTGTTTTTCACATGACTTTCCTAAACAATGCAACTTTAAACAATTGTGCAAAAAGATAATTCATTCACCTCCAAAGCTTCTGTTAGCCAGTCTTAGGATCAACATGGAGGAGATAAATTTAAGATAATTGAGAGATAAGATGGATGAGGGAGTGAGTTATATTAAAGTGTAGAGATTTAGCCTCGCTAGCTATGAGATTGGACTTCTTGTGTTCATTGTGCAAGTATACAAATCCATTTATCATTTCAACTAGTCCATGGGGACTAGAGATTAATTTATATAAAAAAATTATTGAACTTTAAACAAAAGAGAGAGAGAGTGAAGGAATAAAAGTATATGTTGTGCAATGGGCGAATTCGTTTACCCTTAGCTCTTCCGTCAGTCTGCCTCAGATAAATAATCCTATCCTTCACTCGTTGGACGGAATAAAAGTATATATCCGAGAGAGAGTGAGAAGGGAATAAACAATTTGCGAGAGAGAGAGAGAGAGAGAGAGAGAGGAATAAAAGCATATACTCGTTTCGTTAACCAAAACTTGCACGAATCTATCAGAGGATGTCATAGCATTCAGTTGGTAATCTGTTTCGTACTTTTATTCCACGTAATTGAAGATAAGTGTTGCCGAGCCTTTCAAAGACCCACAACCACAAGAAAAACAAAACACTTAATAAATAAATAGCCCAAAACGCAGTCAATGAATGCACCGCCTAATATATCTGCTATAAAAAATATATTAAAGGGGCATTTTTTAAACGTTCGAAAGGATGTTTTTTTTTAATGTAAAAACGAAAATTATCTGATATATTCTATCATAAATATATTAAAGACTAATTTTTTTTAGCTAAAATTAATAAATAACTATTTTAGTTAAATTTTAGATTATTAAAATATGTAGAAATATATATTAGAATTTAGAAATAACTTTAAAACAGTTGATTAATATGAGTTTAGTCTGCTGGTCGATGCCATTGACTGCATTAATTCAATTATGAATTGTGGAGTTGGATTTCGGAGCTAATATTATTATTATTATTATTCCATTACGCGTTATTGTCCGTGTGGCCATGAGTTTAGTCCCATGGTCGGTGCGGCTGACTTCATTTGGTGGTGATGCATGTATGCTGTTTTTTAATTTTAATTTTAATTTTTTAGTTGGTAGAAAGTATTCAATTAATTTTGAGAATTATAAATTTGATCAAAGTACTAAAAAAAATTTATTCGTTGATTCATCAAAAAGTGAAATTCTATCCTTACATATAAGACGTCTTACTGTGCACCATTACCCCTATGGGTGATTAACTATGTATTTGATTTTATGAGCCAATCCAATTAAGTTGCAAGTCGTCATCAGGAAGATGATGGACGTTGAACTTTAAACCCATAATTAATAGGAAGAAAAAAAGACGGTAGTTCCTGGACGAAGGAATTAGTCAGCGTCTCCCTCTCCCTTCTCGTCGCAGCGAGCAGCATCCCCGTTGTGGGCCAATTTATTCGCGAGAGAACATTAAATGCGAGAGAATATTAAATGACGGGAATAAATGATTGCCGTCACGCATTTCACGTGATCTGCTGGCAGATTTGGCATCAGATTTGTTCCACGAATCACGATAAGGGAGAAAGATGAAGACAGAATCAATTCGCGTAATGTTTAGGATAAATAATTAACCCGGAGCTGGCTTGACTTGAGCCCAACGTTGCTTAACCCAACTGATTTCCACGAGAAGGAGAAGCCATCCCTTCTCCAATCCGCCGCTCCACTCAACGCATCTCCTGACCCAACAAAAAGCCCGACTCAACAAATCGATCCCTTATCCATGGAGTCCGTCGCTTCCAACTCGCCCACTTCGCCGCCGCCGGCGCATTCCCTCTCCCTGACCCTCGTCCGCGAGCGCATCCTCCGCGCGTTCGGCCACCCGCTCCGCCTCCTTCACCGCTCTGGCGCTGACTTTTTCGTCCTCGGCTCCACCGGCAACGTCTACCAGGTCACCCTCGCTGGCGCGCCTTCCTGCTCCTGCCCCGACCGCGTCGTCCCCTGCAAGCACATCCTTTTCGTCCTTCTCCGCGCCCTCGGTCTCCCCCTTGACGCCCCCTGCCTCTGGCGCCCCGCCATCCTCCCCGACGAGCTTGCCCGCCTCTTAGCCACGCCCACCGCCGCGGCCGCCGGCGTCTTGGCCGGCGCCCGCGCGCGCGAGCGCTTCCATCAGTTACGAGGCGGAGAGCGGAGCGCGGGTACAGACAAGAGGGCGGAGGTGGAGGAGGAGGAGGGGGCGGTATGCCCCGTGTGCTTGGATGAGATGGGCAAGGGAGATAATCAGGGGTTGGTGAGGTGCGGCAGCTGCGGGAACGCGTTGCACGAGGAGTGCTGGGCGAGGTGGAGGCGGAGCCGGGGGCGGAGGATGGCGATCTGCGTGATGTGCAGGGCGCGGTGGCGGCGGTGGCGGAGGAGGGAGCAGGATGCGTACGTTAACCTGTCGGCGTACATGACCGAGGACGAGTACATGGCGGCGGAGGATGCATCGTGCACTGGATAATACCAATACAATGGGCTTGGGCTTGAGCTTTGTATATATATTAATCAATCAGCTTATATACGTAGTGTAGGATTAATTCAGTCAATCAAAGTTAATTGTAATTATATCAGATCATCAATCAATGTTCAAATAAATAGAATTGATATGATGCCGCCGTATAATATTATATTAACAATCTATTTAAAAAATATCTAAAATAAAATTTATTCAATTTCACAAATATAGTCTAACCAATTGAACTCGATACATTTACTGAACTCAATAAATTTATCTTTTCCTTTTTCCCAACCACCATCCACATTTCCACGAGATTGAATATGCAAATATACAATGAATATTTTTGGTGCAAATATATACAAGGAATGAATATGACTGCGTGAAGTTGTGATTCACTGATTCCATCTCGAGCATTTAAATGAAGAAGAAGAAATTGACAATCTCTAGGAGTGATGAACCAAAAATTTGCCATTTTCTTATCTCCTAGAATCAGTGGGACTTACAGAAGAGTGGCTGCAGCTTTAATTGACTTTTACTTTCCTACCAGTTTTGTCTGCATCACGAGGTAGCTCATGGTCCCATGCCAATGCCCAGTTTGATGTGAGATTCACCGATGCAAAAACTGGTTAACTTATACGAGAAGACTTTGGAGACAAAACACTTCGCATCAAAGTGAGAATGGCAGTGAGAGATATCCCTGCCCATTTGACAAAGAGGTCAATAAATGCCTCAGCAACAGTTAGTTGTTGAGGCATTTAAAAGTTGCAGAGCTCTCTTGTTTCAGTTAAATTGTCACGTCTTCCTCAAAGAAATGACAATTTCTGAAACAACACAAGTTTCTTGCTGCTTAACCCTACAAACCTGCCATGCTTTGTTATCTTTCTAAATATCCTTGTATTATCTAAATTCTCTGCGTTCAAAAGACTCATGGTTGGCTTACGATTCATGTGACGAAGGAAATGATGAGTAAGAACCATAAATACTATTGTTCAATCGAGTTTATTTAGTGCTGCCACACTTTTACTCCCATCATACACATTCTTTGTGCTGCAGCATTAATCATTCAGTAGCAATAATCTTAGATTGTAAAAAAGATTGTTGCAGTTAGCTTGATTCCTGAGGTTCATTTATCTCATCGAGTTAACGTATGCATTCCAGGTGAAGAAAGGAGAATTTTTTTTTTAATTTATTTTTACCAACACGTTGAGAAAATTAGGAGGAAGAAATAATTAAAGGTAAGAAGGGGACGATCACTGTTTTTTAAAATAAACGATGGCTACTATCCGTAGTAGATTAAAAAGGTCAAATCATACAATGGAAGCTAAAGAAGAGCAGGAATTGAAAATTACTAGGAATCAAACTACAGGGTGAGGCGTGGCAAGTGATAACTCCGACGAGACGACCTTGGGAGACGTCACTGGGAACAAAGGCAGCAACCGTGGCGGCTCTATGTCAGCCATAACACGAGGCGAGGGGTGGAAGTAGAATCCCTTTCCAGCAATGGCTCTGTCCTCAGCCCACTTGGCAGCCTCAGAGCTCGGGTGCAGCGACCGGCTGAAAGGACCCGGGATCAGGGGCGTCACCGGGCTCAGCTCCAAGGAGGGAAATTCCAGCATGCTGGGCGAGAGGACCTCTGGTTGCTTCTGCCGAGAGAATCCAACAGAGGCGCCGCCGCCAGGGGAGTTGAGATTCGAGCTCATGAACGTCGGAAGGAGAGGGCTAAGCATCTTGAAGTTCCTGACACTGTTCCGTCGCTCGTAGAGCTTGAAAGCCTGTTTTCTGGGGCCGGTCCTCATAGACGCTGAGGCTGCCGCGACCACCGTCTCGGCAGAGCCCGTGAACATCTGTACCACCTTCTTGAATGAGAATATGTCCGCCTGGACGAAGGTCGTCAGACACGGAGTCGCCTCGCAGGCTTTGCGAACTGTTTTGGGGGTCAGTAGCGGAGCTGGTGGAGGAGAAGGGACGGTTCCACTGGCGCAGCTGTGGTTGCTGCTACTGCTGCTGATGGCTTCAGTTTCCATGCGATCAGCGGGACGAGAAGAAAGGAGGGAGGAGAGGAGGAAGGTAGCAAATGCAAAAGAAACGCTGAAAGTGATGAATAACTAAACTGCAGGTCTGAGTTTTCTTTTTCTATCTCTTTTATGTTTTAATCCCGTGAAATAAAATATTAAAAAAACATAAAATTAGTTCGAAAAATGGGAAAAAAAATTATGAAGAGAAGAGCGATGGCGTTTCAATCTATATTTAATGGTGGAAGTTCACATGGATCTTGGGCTCAGAAACTAAGTGGGCATCGTTGAAACAGGGCTCTCACAATTATATGAATAAGTACGAACTTTAGAGCGTCATAACAAAAGAAAGTTTACATTGGATAAGAAAATTTAAAGGAAATATATACTATAAAACTTTTGAATTTATAATAAGTAAATGGTACCTAAAAGTATTGTTTATATGTAGATAAGAAAATAGTTTTAAAAAAAACTATATATAAACTATATATATATATATAGTTCCTTCCACGGCTGCTCTTCCTCCTTTCGTCAGGTTTTGGGTTTCTTCGCAGCACCAAGACCAAAAATCCTTTCGGAATTCTCAATCTTCCAGCAATCTATTTCAATTTTTAATCAATGGTGGATTTGCTTTTGGAAACCTAACTCGCCTGATCGATTCACTATGATAGGGAGCGAAAATCTCTACTCTGCAACGGGAATTGAGGAATCGAGATCTCCCCCGTCTGCCGCCTCTTCGGATACAGGCATGGAGAATTTCTGGCCTTCGTCGGTGGAGGTTGGATTTTCAATCGACTCGTCGTTATTTTCATTTCCCCTAGTCATATCTCGTTTTGGGACCGAACCAAAGGGAAAATTTTGGTTAGGTTCCACTACTTGGTTTCAGATTGCTCCGTAATCGAGGGGAAGGTGCTTGTGTGAATTGTCTGTTATTTCTAGGAAGATCATTTTTTTCCTGAGGTTTTGATTTCCAGTACATAGAGTTAAATTTCTTCTTTGACATGATAGGATTCGATACTACAATTTAATCTCTCGTTGATTTTTTGCATCCCTTTCTGTTTAGTTGAATGTAACTTTACTTCCAGGAAGATAAGGAGTAGTTGATCATAATCTATTAGATTTCATCATCCAATTGGACTTCTCCTCAACTTTAACTTTTTTATACTGTTTTTTTTGTAATTCCGATCATCATTTTTTTAATTATAGTGTATTAGATTTCAGCTTCCGCATTGCACTCCTCCTCAAGTCTAATTTTTTTTTTCATAATGATTTTTCATTCTGCTCATTTTTTTTTTAACTATGACTTATTGTATTTCAGCTTCCGATTGCACTTCTCCTCGAGCCTAACTTTCTTTTATAATGCCATTTTTGATTCTGTTCATCCCATGTTAATATAAATTAGAATTGTATTGTAGAATTGAATTAAAAAAAACAATAAATTGTGTATTTTTCTCACACAAACTATATATTACCATTTATCTTAGCTTGCTTTCATGCTGCAAAGAGAATTTAGTTGGAAACACATTACACTGAGTTGACAAAAACCACTAGTCAAATACACGAGGAATTGTTTTCTGGTTTTTTATATTCATGATTTCAGCATAATGTCACTTTTGCAAAGATAGAGAACAGCTTGTTGGAAGTTGTATATTAATTTCTGAAATCTTTAATCAGGTATCTGATCAAATAGAGGACATCAACAATGATATCTCTTCACCTAAGAGCGATAAATCTTGCAATCCAGAAGTGCTTCAATCTTCTACTCACAGAATGAACACTACTGAAGATCCTGTAGAAAGGAAATCAGGCAAATATTTCTATTATGATTCGCCGCTTTATGAAGAAACTGGCTTTTGGATACCTGTGTCTGTCCCTCCCATGCTTGAACATGACCATGATGAATGGAGCAAGGGATTTGGTTCCAATGGTGGGTACTTTCCTGAGGAAGAATTCAATTGGGGCCAATTATCAGAAGATAAGGAGATGACCATATGGGATGTGGTTTATGAAATGCTTCATATGGCACGAGGCAAAGTGAGTGCTGTTAGTTCGGGCGACCTTACGAGTCGTAAAGTGCCTTGCATGTCAACAGAACTCTTAGAAGAAACATGGAAAGAAATGGCTAATACTCTCGCAGAGGCTAACTATGGGCACAAAGTGGCGATTTTGGAAACTGAACCACCAAAGTGGTTGCCTGATAGTGCTGCTGCAGCTTGCATGTTGTGCAATGTGCGCTTCCACCCAATAATGTGCTCAAGGCATCACTGCCGGTATTGTGGTGGCATATTTTGCAACGATTGTTCCAAAGGAAGAAGCTTGCTTCCTAGAAAATTCAGAGTACCAGACCCACAACGTGTCTGCGACGTTTGTGGCGTTCGATTGGAGTCAATTCAGGCTTACTTGATGAATCGAATCAGTCATGCCTCACAGCTTCCAACCCATGATTTAACTGACCTCAGCACCTTGCGATCGTGGTTGAACTTTCCATGGGGTCGAACTATGGAGTATGAGATTTACAAAGCAGCAAATATACTTCGCACTTACACTAAGGTAGGCCATTTTTCCTAATGGTTCTGGTATGATCATAACTGGGTAAGTCTTATGTTCCAATTGCATGGAATTCATGTTAACTTATTCACAAACATTTTGCTTACACTAATAAATTCTCCCAACTTTAATGATTGTGATTTACTTCAGAATTTCTCAATGTCAATTACCAGGTCATTTTTCTTTGGATGTTTCAAATTGTTAGTGATCTTGCCAATATCTTGCAATTGCACTTGCATGACTAGGAGAAATTGCCTGATAGACTACTATCTAAAAGCTGGAACAAGTGAGATTCCAATTAAATTCATTTCTAGGACATCTTATGAATTTCAAGGTTACACTTCTAATGCATTTTGAACGCTGCTCATTATGGTTAATTTTAATTACATTTGAAAGATTCAGTGTTTGCATAATACTAGCATCTCTCTTAAATAGAAACGACTGTTGACAAACAACACCATCAACAAGCAGTATTAGTCACAATTATTTAAGTACGGCTACATGCATTTTTATCCCTCGATTGTTCTATATGCAAGACTGTTATTTTGTAATATCAATACCTCTTAAATTACTTTTAATTAAATAGAATTTCAGGCTGTTGTAATTATTGCTAGGTTAGATATTTGAAACCCGAGAAGTCCATCCCTGAAGCTATTCTGAAACAAGCAAAGGGCCTTGCAATCCTAACTGTTGTTTGTGTTGGTATGGTTGTTACTTATAAAATTGGGACTGGTCTTGTTATCTCTAGACGAGAAGATGGCTCCTGGTCTCCACCCTCTGCCATCTCTTCATTTGGTTTTGGATGGGGAGCTCAGGTTAGTTTTGTTTCCTAATAGCCTTATTTGGTATATACTGTCAGTTTGGTGAAGTGAGTATTGAGACCATAAGATACAATAATTAATCCTTTGCACAGGCTGGAGGCGAGCTAACTGACTATATAATTGTGTTGAGGAACAAAGCTGCCATTAAAACTTTTAGTAGCCATGGACATTTATCACTTGGTGCAGGAGTGAGTGCAGCTGCTGGCATTGTTGGACGGACAGCAGAGGCCGACATACGTGCAGGTGATGGTGGTTATGCTGCTTGTTTTACATACAGCTGCAGTAGAGGTATGTCTCTTCCAAATACCAGTGTCCTTATTCATCAGAATAAGGCAGAATTGTGAATTATGCATCAGCTAAATTATGTTCGCTTTAAAATGCTAGACCTCAAGCTTTAAAATGCTAGACATCAAATTCAACAAACACCTCTATATAAATTAGATATCAAATTTTGTTCTTTCTGAGACAGCAAACATTCCAGACCCACGAGAGTAGTAAAAATTTAAGGTTGTAGAGAAATGCCTTGGGTTTTCTCAGTCCTATTCCCTCCCATTATTTGGAATTTGTTGACTTGAATTTGTGCAGCTAAGCAAACATGAGCGCTGCACCACAATTCATTGCTGGTGACTGATATGGGGCTTATTATTTTTGTCGAAGAAAGGTTACTAGGCATATTACACAACCAAAATGAATCCCGACTGAAATTTCAATTTACAAGTATATAGATTCATGAATATGCCTGACCAAATCATAGTTGATTTCTATCATCTGCAAGAATTTGTAATGCACTCACTCAGCTTTTGCTCTGAGCTTGAAACTCAGCTTAGCTGTTCTATCCTGTGCAGGTGCGTTTGTTGGTTGTGCTCTCAATAGCAACATGGTCGGTACTCGTGTGTCTGAAAACTCGCGTTTCTATGGCGCTCCGGTCAAGGCATCCGACCTACTTTTGGGCTCGATGCCGAGGCCACCAGCTGCCGCCATTCTCTACCGTGCTCTTTATGATCTTAATCCTTAAGCCGGAAAGTTATCCCAACCAAAAATATGAACTCCTGATTCCATTCCAGTCTGATTACTAAGGAGGCCATCTATGTTGTTTGGCTCCGCTTCCGGCATTAATTCTTTGGTTTTGTGTACATAATAAAGTAGCAATTCAAAGTGTACAGATGGAAATCATTTAACAAATCCATTAAGAAAATATAATATATATACTTATTGAATTAGTATCGCGCTTGTTTTTTTAGTTTATTGTTTAGATCAAATCTTGCAATCCTAAATGTCTACCTACTTTTTTTATTTTCCCTTCCACTCGGTTAAGTGCACTTTATCTTTGATATGATGACTACCGCATAATGAATTGTTTGAGATGTAATTTGCCTTTAATTTTGGCTTTTTAGGCGTGAATGATTGATTTGTCGAATAACAATGATGGACGCATCTCATCTCGGCCGTCCATTAGTATTTTTAAATAGCGGATGTAATTCAATGGTTGGATTCCCATTAAACCTTGCTGGGCCTTTGTCGACGAGCCTGACACTCATTTAACAGTCCATTGTGTAAAGCTCAAAGCAGTCATGATTGGACAATGTTGGGCCTTCATCTACAACGGCCGCTTATCAGCCCATTTTGTACAACTTCAAATCAAAAGGGGGCTGCCTTTTCTCTTTCCTTTATTCTTCGCTTTCAACGGAGACCATGACACTGCAGCCGGCAGCATCACACTCGCACCGAGCGAACTGCAAGCACGGATTAGTTCCTTTCTGCTTTCCGCGCGATTGTCTGGCTCGCTCCTTCTGAGCTGCGAGATGGATCGATCCGTTCTCCTCCTCTTCGTTGTCTTCCTTATCGTCAGCTCCATCCCTGCTTCTTACGCCGCCGCTTTTCTCGATTCCAAAATGCAAGGTAGGTAGCCCTGTGGGTCGTCGTCTAAGCGATCCCGTTGTGGTTCTATCTATTTTTTGCTCCTTCTCTCATCAGCTTGCGCGGATCACTCCTTTTTCATGATCCTGCAGGTGCCATTGTGAAGCATTTGTCCCATGCTCTCAAATGGACCAAGTCCGCCCCGAAAACAACCCAGCATGGTAGGTGGAGGCTTCTTTCTCTTCGAATTTTCTTCAAAGTTGTTCCTTTGCGGCTCAAGTTGTGTGTCCCAATATGATGGTTGGCAGATGGGGACGTGGTCGACTTCGAGAGTGGGTACTTCGTGGAGACGCTTGTGGAGGGTGGCAAACTTGGAGTGCTGCCACACACCATCCGGGTTTCACCAAAGGGCGAGCTCTTCGCAGTTGACGCCACAAATAATAATATTGTTCGGATCACTCCTCCTCTCTCCCAGTGTAATTCCGCCATCCTTTCACTTGCATGTCTTTTTATTGCAAACTGTCAGTAGAGATCTGAGGTTGTAAGTTCTTTGGAATTATACTTCGGGGCTACGCTATCATTTTTCCCCCTTTATTCTGAGACTTTTGTTGAGACGATCATTTTTGTTTATATTAGTCAAAATGAGACTTGCTCGTATTTTTGGCATTGTAAGTTGGGTTTACAAAAATGGAGTTGCAGATAGCAGAGCAAGACTGGTTGCTGGTTCATTTCAGGGATACTCTGGGCATGTAGATGGGAAACCTTCTGATGCTCGTTTCTGTCATCCAAAAGGTGTCACTATGGATGACAAAGGGAATGTGTATGTTGCTGATACCTCCAATCTGGCTATTCGGAAGATAAGTGAATCAGGTACGACACTTGGACAAAACCTTCTGAATTTGGAGCTGAAGAAATGCAAAATTAAGACAGCAATTTCTGCAAATGTCAAAAAACCTGTTTTTATTTGTCCCTGTTTTCAGGTGTAACTACTATTGCTGGAGGGAAATCAAATATAGCAGGTTATAGAGATGGACCTAGTGAAGATGCTAAGTTTTCTAGTGACTTTGATGTGGTATATGTTGGAAAAACTTGTTCTCTTATAGTTGTAGACAGGGGTAATGCTGCTCTTCGCCAGATTTCTCTTCAGCAAGAGGACTGTGAATACCAAGATACTTCAGTATCAACACCAGGTTACTAAAAACTCTCCAGTGATGTTTCTTCATATATAGTTATTTTTGTAATCTAGAAACATTGAACTATAATACATTTACCAACTTGTGATATGGCATCATTGTTCCAGTATTTTCTCTTCCATCTTCTTGAACTACTGTTAAACATTTGTAAACTTCAAGCTTCATTTCAAGTTGAGCTATACTCTATTGAGAAAATTTGTTAGTGTTATAAATAAAGACTATAGTTTCGTTCTTCTTGAAAATTGGCATAACAAGTTGAAAAACAATGAACTTAGTCATCTAAAATTCACTTTTCAAAATGCAAGGTGATTCTTGTTATGGTTAATTGGCTATATGATATTAGGGAAAGGAATGAACGTATATAAACCAGAAACCACAAGGGCATGATGATGCATATTTGATGGTTATGGTTGCTATTGTGAAGAAGATTCAACTTGTAAAACCGTAATGTAAGAAAGTTTCTAGTAAATTATGTATCTTTGCCCTATTTGTGTTTGTTCATTATTTCCTTAGTGCCTGTTTTCATTTCTGTAATATTTGTTCTTGGGCAAGTTCTTTTTTACACTGTGTGCATCTGATGCCTGGATTGTGACATAAATCACTATCAATTGTCATACACCTGTGATGAATTTTTTCTGCTGCTATGATTCCACCATCCTAAAGGTTAAGATGATAAATTTCAATCTTTTTTTTTTTTTCCTCTTTTGATAAATGACATAAAACACTAAGTCTATGAAGAAGTTTAGAGGAGTCTAACTTGTTCTATGGTATTGAAGTAATAGCTGATTCCTTCTATGTTATTAAAGTAACAGTATTGTGTTCATCCGACATAACTCTTCGTCGTAAATTTACTTGATACTAAATGGATGTCAGTAAAAACTGACAGATAGCTGATGTTTTTCATATTCTTATATCTTACTTGAGTGTATCATGTCTTGTCTCATTTTTTTTCTTTTGAATTTCACATTGAAGTCTGACTATTCTGAGCTGAATAGTAATCTTTATTTATGTGACATAGGTGGACAAAATCACAAGAGAAAACAAAGTAGAGAATTGGTGCCTGTAGTTTACAATAGTATTTTTCTTTCATATAATGTAATGTCCCAAAAATTTAGTGTTGGTATCTCATTTCTTGATTCTTTGTCTGAAATTGTGAATGACTCAATTTGACAGTTTTTTTTTTTCAAAAAAATTATCCTCCTGATCCAAATTACAATTGGTATAACAACTCATTGTTTCTGGTTCTTTTGTGGCAGATATTATTATGGTCATTGGTGCAATATTTGCAGGGTACATCTCATGCCTGTTTCATCATGGATTTGGACCATTTATTTCCCAGAAGGTGATAAACCATACAACTTTATTTTGTCTAGCACTTGTTTATTTTTCTGATGCAATATTTATGCATCAACTATAGATACCACAACAAGCCATGGGTTCCAATGATTTGGGTCAGTCACATGGATCTTACCCCTCTATTTAACTAGAATGAAGACCAACGTATCTAAATCTAGAATGTATTGATTGTCTTTAACATGTTCTTATCACTGTAGCATAATGTCTCTCATCCTATCATCTTTTGCTATACTAACTTTTTGCATTCATTATTCAGAAACCACCCGACACTGACCCATGAAGTATGGCTAGTTATATATTGAACTTTATAAAATATTTGGAATAGCATAAGAGATACACGACAATCGCACTAGGATTCAAAACCCTTCCATTTTAGCAATCACTCTTTATTCTTATTAATATATTCATCAAGCATCTCATTGTTAAATGGTAGGTATAAGATATTTGAACCTGTATGCTGATATTTGTTTCTCAT
Organism: Curcuma longa; assembly: GCF_044706935.1. Classification (NCBI taxonomy): domain Eukaryota; kingdom Viridiplantae; phylum Streptophyta; class Magnoliopsida; order Zingiberales; family Zingiberaceae; genus Curcuma; species Curcuma longa. The sequence goes on from NC_133864.1 coordinate 14,690,138, forward strand.
CCATCTTAACTGTTCTCTCTTATCTTTTCTTATTGTCATACTAGAATAATATACACAAAGGATGTTTATCACGAATGTGATTAGGGAATTCATTTAGTGCCAATGTAAAAAATAGAGACTTAATGCTGACATGATGCAAATCTAACATAAAGAACGTTTACTTAACATTAGCAAAGAAATTATTATGTCTCCTTTATTGGATATTAGTCTCTGGCTTATGTTTCTTCAGAACCGAGTCTCTGAAAGTGTACAACACATGCACAAGTCTCATGAGAAACCAGCTCTAGTTGTAGAATCCATTAAGGAAGAGCCTGGAGCTGGATGGCCATCTCTAGGAAGGCTTCTCGTTGATCTATCTAAATTTGCATTTGAAGGGATTGGCAACATGCTTCTCAACCTCTTTCCATTTAATCTCGGACGTAAAATTGGACTCAGTCCTCTGAAAGATCATCTTATAATGCCTGAAGATAAAATTGAGCCACAGCTTGTGCAGAAACAAAAGAGCACCCCACCTATGCCTGAGACACTTCACGAACCAAATGTTACCAGCAATGCTACACCAAAGCTCCAGAAATCTAACAAAATACCTAAATTCAAAGATCCATCACAACCCAGTAAGCACAGATCCTCAAAGAGACCTGATTACTCTAGCTTCTATGGCTCTGCTGAGGACTTTCAGACCTCAAAGGATCGAGCACGTCACCGCCATCGCGACAAGAGTTCGGAAGTTCTTTATGGTTCTGTTGGCACTGAGGCAAAGTCAGTCGATATGAAGTCCATGAACTATAGCGATCCAAAGTATGATCATTACAATATCAGAAGCAAGTATGGCCAGGACAACACTTTCCGCTACTAAAATGTACTTACTAGTATTGCCTTAAGTTACCTAGAATGCTTAACATCTGTATCCTCTAGTATGCTGATGAAGAATTTTTGTAGAAAAGAGCACTTGTGGCCTTTATCTCGTTGTTGGTCGAATTGGAAACCTATTAAGTTTTCAAGGTGGTTAGTGTAGAACTCCTTTGAAGTGATATGGTGGTCTTTTTTGTACCATAACGCATGCAGAGTTATTATGATGGTTACATTCGTATATAGAGGTTTCTTACCAGATTTTTAGATGCTTCTTTGAAACCGGATCAGCCTTCAAATTTTGTTTGGAGTGAGATTGAAATAACACTTGATCGATGGCAGAATAATTTAAATCAGAAGTTACAAAAATGAAGAATTATTCTAGAAGTGAACCCACCCGATAAATCATCTGCAGCTACCAGTCAGCAAACTTCCACTCGTGTTGAAATGAATGGTGCGAAATTGCCTCTCATTGTTGCTTCAGTAGTGATTAAGTTCCATTTATTTTGTGAAACATATTTTCTTTCCAGTTAGTTCGTAGTGTTTGGCAAGATAAAGAAGTTACTGTCACTAAAAAAAATATAATCATCTTAGGAAAAAAGACTCAAAACTTGCTTGAAATGAGGAGACTGTTTTTTACCTTCCCATTTGAGTCATCTGCATTGCCCCTCCATCACGCCCTGCAACCCTCCGGTAGCTCCCTTCACCCCTTGGTTGGTGGTAGCCCTCCAACACTCCTCTAGTCAGGCAGGCGTCCCGGCCGGCTATTTCATGAATTGAGTTGCACTTTCACTTGATCCAGGAAAGCTGCTTTGAGTCAGAGTTCCCAACACCTTCTCGCAAGCTTCCTCAAAGCAAAGTAGATGAAATTTGAGACCATCTGATAATTGAGACTATGCTTGATCCAATAGAGCAGGCACATATCAAGCAAGCAAAACTCAATGGTTTAGGTGGAGCTCGATTTGATAGATCAATCTTTTCCTTGTCTTGCAGTCAAATAAAAAAATGCAGACAAATCAGAACATGCTCTCTTCATAGATTAACCAATTGTAATACTATTGTATCTTCGTAGTCACACACCCCCCACAAATTGGGTGAAAGATAAGCTAGCAACTCATTCCTCTCATATGTTCATTCAACGCATTTAGCATCATGAACATGTTCTCCCACTCCGGATGTTGCGCTCTATCCTTTGCAACAAATGAATGCACATTCTTGTTCACCTCTATCCAACTGCACCCTGCACCCTTCTTCACTTCTTTACCTGTCATCGCCTCCCGGATCTTCTCCACCTCTTTCCACCTCCCAAAATTCGCCAATATGTTCGAAAGCAATACATAGTACCCCGAATTCCCACTCCCTGACTCGATGATCTGATTCGCAGTGTAGATGCCCATCTCCAAGTTAGAGTGTATCTTGCATGCTCCAAGCAGTGCTCCCCAAACTTCCAAGTTTGGTTTCATCGGCATTGTTGCTATGAGATCGAGAGCGTCTTGCAATCTTCCTGCCCGTGCCAATAAGTCCACCATCAAAGCGTAGTGCCCCTCTCTAGGTCTCACTTCCATATCCTTCATGCTGTGAAATAATTTGATCCCTTCTTTGACTTTTCCTCCATGGCTACACGCTGACAATGCTGCAATGAAGCTCACTTGATCGGGCTCGTCCACCATGCAAAAAACCTCAAGCGCATCCTCTGCCAATCCGTGCACAGCATAACCACCGATCATCGCATTGTAAGTGACCAAACTCTTGTCTTCTATCATTAAGTCAAACACCTTTCTCGAGTCGTTCAACCTTCCACACTTGGCATACATGTCCACGAGAGCACTTCCGACAAATGACTGATCGTCGACGGAGTTCTTCACTGCCCATGAATGCATCTCTTTCCCTTGCCTCAACCAGGCAACACCCGCACAAGCTGAAAGAACACTGGTGACTGTAAGGGGGTTCGGCTTTGTTCCTGCCATCATCATCTGCCGAAATGTATCCAAAGCTTCCACAAAATAATGGTTTTGAGCATAACCCATGATCATTGAACTCCAGGATATCACATCTGGATCTGGGATGACCCTGAAAACTAGTTCAGCACATTGCACAAGTCCAAATTTGCTATAAACTGATACCAAAGCATTTCGGATTCGGCGATCGGACTCCAAGCACTGTCTGAAAGAGTAAGCATGAATTTCCTTGCAGCAAGCAGAGAGCTGCAAACCTGAAATGGCCGGTAATACACTTGCAATAGCTACAACATCTGGCTTCAACCCCGCATTCACTAATTCCTCGAAGACCTCCATTGCCTCATCGAAGAGATCATTCTGAGAAAAGGAAGACACCATGCCACTGTAAGTTATGACGTCAAGATCGCATCCAGAATACTTCATCTTCCTGAGAAGCTGCATGCTTTCTTGGAAAAGCCCATTCTGAGCATAACCGCAGATCAAGGAGTTCCAAGTGACTCTATTAACTTGGGAACATCTCTCGAACACCTTCCGTGCTTCCTCTACCCTACCGCACTTGCCATAAGCTGATATAAGCGAATTCTGCAGCATCGGCGTCAGCTCAAACCCACTTCTCAAGACGTAGCCATGTACTTCTCGAACGACAGTCGCATCGGTGGCCATCGAAAGGATTGCAAGGACGGTGACTTGGTCCAGCTTTAATCCGCTTTCGATCATCTGCCTCATCTTCTCCACAGCTTCTCCCTTGTGACCGTTGATCGCGTAGGCCGAAATGATCGAGGTCCACGATACGGTGTCCTGTTGCGGCATCCCTTCGAACACCTCGAGCGCTTCCTCCATCCTCCCGCATCTCGCGTACATGCACATCAGCGAGTTGGCCACAAACACATCGGAGTGGAGGCCTCTCTCGGAGGCAAGGCCGTGCAGTTCCTTCCCTCGTTCGAGATCGGAAATCGAGGCGCAGGCCTTGACGGCGCAGGAGAAGGTGTAGGAATCCGGCCGCACGCCGTCATGCCTCTTCCGATGGAAGAGGTCGATGGCTTCCCGGTGCAGGCCGTGGGAGGAGTACGCTCTGATCATGGAGTTGAGTACGAAGGCGTCACGGTGAGGAGCGCGGCTGAAGACAGCATCGGCCTTGTGGAGTTGGCCGGAGATGGAGTAGAAGGCGATGAGCTTGACACAGAGGAAGGAGTCGCAGTCGAGGCCGGCGACAATGATCTTGGAGTGGACTCGTGCGGCGGGAGCTGGGTTCTTGTGGAGGATGCATAGGTCGAGCAAGTGGGCGTAGTGATATTTTACAGAGCGCAAGGCTTCGGAGAGGCAAGGTCTCATAGCACGCACGCACGAAACGAATAGTTGCAGTTAGCAGAAGCAGTTCCATGCATTCATCTGCATAAATGTTATTGCATATTTGCCATTGTAAATTTATGTTTGCAAAACTTATGATAAACAGAAAAATTACAGCAGTACCTATTAAATAAAAAACAGTATATAATTACAGCATTACCTATTAAATAAAAAACAATATATATATATATATATATATATATTACACAAATATTGATTTGCAGTTAAAATCAATGCACAACTTATTTCTAAAGTTGATGAATATTTTCGAATCTACAAACCTCACTCCAACCACAATCAGAACTGCTTTAGGTCCAGCTAGCCATCTCAAAGGAAGTGAGTCGGAGGACTGACCGACCGACCGACTACCTTCAATTCGTTCTGAATTGTATTAGACTCGGATTGGATGAGCTCAATCATCCCGCTACCGATCAGGCAGAATTCAACTTTCTTATACTCATTTTGGCTACAATTCCAAATTAATGTCCGAGATAACTCAATTCAACTGATACTTACTTCTACAATCTATTATAAAAATCTACTAGTTGCGTTTTCAATAATTAAAGCGGGTGTCTTCGTGATAGATTGATTCAATGCATGGAAAGATCAAACACAGACTTTACAAGAAAAAATGGAGTGGCCCTGACTAATAGACCAAGAGAAGAGATCAAAGGAAACATGCATGGAATAGAATATGAAATAGCAGATTCAGACTTGCTTAAGTGGGTGAGTTCTCATGAAAATTTATGGCCACTTGATGCAAAATTAGCAACAGAGAAATGGATGAAGATTGATTTTCTCTTCTCTTCCAAGCAGCACAAAATTGGACCTGTAGTCATCCTGGCTATGCCCCAGCCACTTGGGCAGCGTTAAGCCCACACTGTCGCCTGGCAGGCTCAGGTACGTACCAGCTTGTTGATAAGCTCAGGCGAAGCACGCACGAGCTGCAAACATACAAATGATGACGCTTATTTTTCATTGCAGCAATGTGAGAAAATCCTCAGGGAAGCAGTGCAGAGCTTCTCTTTTTATCGAAAACCTACTTCTTGCTTACTGAAGTTGAAAAGTGGAGGAAATGGGCGACCATTAGGTAGTCGTGCATTAGGCTGGTGGAGCTCGTCAAAGAAGGGATGGATGCATGCCTCAAGCTGCACAAAGCAGACTATGTTAAACTCGTTAAGAGGAACATCTGCAAATTTGCTTAATAGTGTGTGTGTGAGAGAGAGAGAGAATAATTGTGTTTTCTCTTGACATGGAAATTAAATCCTATGACATCAATGAAAAATGATCAAAGCTTGCTTTAAAACTTAGAATGCTTAAATTTAGTGTGATAATTTTCTTATGTAACAGAAGAGCAGTATTCTGCTGGCGGAAACCAAAAACAGAAAAGAAATCTCACAGCAGTGCAGCGAAGATTTGGTGAATACTGAAGGAGACGTGATGCAAGATCTATTGCTTCTGGAGGCATTCGTTTGTGAAAAACCTGCAAAATTGTTATAATGGATTGTCAAATGTCTAGTGTTGGAATCATATATTCAATTTGAAAAGCAAAATAATTTCAAAGATTACTATTTATCAGGTATCACAAACAAAATCTATGTAGCAGAATAATGAAATAAATTCCATAACTTTTCCCCAAATTATAGTCCTTCGTTTTTGCCCCATTTCCTTGAGATATTAATGACAAACCAACTTAGGTATCTTCTTTCATCCAAATATAACTGAAATAGCAACACAATAGATCACAAAGTAACTAAGAAAGGAATAATTTAGACTAGTTCATTCCTTCATCTGATGGATTGGATTAGCAATCAATATGTTCATCCATTGTCTATGGTTCTAGACGTCAACAAAATTGTAAATGACTGAAGACATATGCTTTACTGATATTTTATCAAAATGATGTTCACCTTGTGCCAAGGATGGGTCTTTATCTGTGGAAATCTAAACTCTGTGTAGTTGGGATTCATGCATCGTATTTCCTCTCGAGTAGGAGTACCAAGAACCTACAAGTTTATATCAAACACTAACATTGCAAACAAATAATAACAGATTAACTGAGAAGCTTAACTGATTTATTACCTTGATTATCTCAACGAGCTGATCAACAGCACTCTCTCCCGGAAACAGTGGCTTATGATAGTAATATGGTAAGAAAGCAAAAGATTAAAGCCTCATACACACACACACACACACACATTCTATTGAAGATATTATGAGAAGAAGTTGATTTCTCGAAGCACACATATGATAATTACCTGACCAAGAAGTAATTCAGCAAGAACACAACCTGCTGACCAAATATCAATTGATGTTGTGTATTCTACAGCGCCAAATATGAGCTCTGGTGCGCGATAATAGCGTGAACAAATATAAGATATGTTCGGCTCACCCTTGATCTGTTTTTGGAATGCAGAAACCACTATTCATTGGATGAGTAGTACACACACATGGAGGAATAGCAAGTGGAAAGTATGAAACCTCTAACAAATGATCATGCTGTCATGTTAAATCTACTGAAGGAGAATAACTAAAGATGAAAGTTCTATTGAAATTATCAACTAAATTTCAATTCCTCTTCAGGGAAAGCAACACAAGTTATAGATTATGATGTAATCTGTTTAGAATAGATTCATTTATCATCACGTTTGTTCATATAACTCACTTTGTAACACAATTTATCCATTAATTGAATAGCAACTGGCCTTGTTCTGTTAATACATGGTCTGAAGAGTCAACTGGGCAATGCTGTTATCTCAAATCAGACATGTTATCATATGAACATCTATTCCTTATAACATTGGCCTATTAATTTAACAGCCCTGAATGAGGTAGCTCAAATAGTTGTCTATATCAATAATAATAATAAACTCATGTAGATCTTAAAAACCTCCTCAAAAGGCACACAATTTCAAAAGCCAGATTAGATTATGGTGTCATGTCAACATTTTGGAAAATGAGGCTTCAGATTTAACTACAATTATAGGTTTTGAAAGTGCCAAACAGTCAATAAATGCAGATAGAAATATTGAATAAACTTGCTGTGTTTAGAAAATTCCAACAAACTTGAGTCTTTAATTTGATAAATTAACTAAAAAAGGAATGAAGATTTCTTTCGGGTGGTAATTATCAGCTGGGTATCTTGAATGAAATTTACAAGAGCTAATAAATTGCCTCCGTGAGAAAACTTGTGATACAACTAAGTGTATATATGTGTGTGTATATGCATAACGTTATCATCATCTTCCAATTCCCTAATTGTTTGTTAATATCATAGTTTGCTGGTCAAGTTATTGCTAATAATAAAGATAAAAAGAGAAGTGGCACTCTGAACTATTAATATACCAAAACTTTGGCACTTCCAAAGTCACAAAGCTTCACTTGATGAGTAAGAGGATCAACCTGCATAATTCAAAGTATGTAAGAAACAAAAAGTGAAAAGCTTAAAACAAAGTATTTAAGGCTATGAGAACATTAAAAAAACATACCAGAAGATTTTGAGGCTTCAGATCTCGATGACAAATTCTCAAAATATTATGGATATACGCCAGCCCTCTAAATATCTGTGCAGAAAATCCAGGTCATCACTTGGGTAGTATTCCAAGTTAACAGGAGCACTAGAAAGAAATATGTCAAACAAACCTGATACATGTAAAGCTTTACATAGATGAGTGGCATCCTCTGGTTCACGTTGCTATAATGCTTTAAGACACGGAATATTGTTTCTGGTACAAACTCCATGACCAGGTTAAGGAACAGTTCATCCTTGTTCGTTGTGGAGAAGAAACAGTGCCTGAGTGATATCACATTGGGATGATCCATCGAACGCATTAATTGAAGCTCACGATTTTTGTATCTTCTATCCTGCAAAACCTTCTTTATAGCGACAGTCTCCCCAGTCTCCAAGCATTTAGCCTGGTCACAAGTAATTAGACGAATAAAACTGGAAACCTAAAATGCATTATGCGTGTAGACTAAGATCCCGGCCACACCTGAAAGACAATACCAAATGATCCACTGCCCACTACACGTTCTGCCATGTAGCTGACGGTCTAAACCAGAGACAATAAAGTAACAAGTCAAGATTCTAAGCGAATAACCTCTATTTGACACATGGGTGTTCGATAACTTGCCTGCTTCGGCTCGCCATTATTTCCTCCAACTGTGGTCGATATAATGTGTCCAGTGACTGCCTCATTTCCCTCAATTACTGAAGCTAGTTCCTGCTGCAATGCCACTCAAAAACACCACCTTAAAGGCTTTAGGAATGACAAACAAGCAAGAAATATAGTAGACGGAAAACCATGGAAGCACCACATCAACTAATAAACAAAAATTGCAAAAGTAGTAACATTAGGGGCTTTGGCAAACCGTTACAGACGAAAAAGAAAATTCATTCAAACAAAACAATAGTGTCAGTAAATCCATGCAGAACAATGTCCAAAAGTAAACTGTGCGAAAAATCAAGCACTGGAGCGCTGAAGGAAACAGCAGCTTCGTAAAGATCTGCCTTTCCAAAATGCAACAAATTACGACCAGTTCAAGAGCTTCGGAACAACGAAAAAAAGGAGCATTTTATAGAGAATAAGGAAATATTAATAAAAAAGACTCGAACAGTAACAGATCACTATTAAATCAACAAAAGAAAACGAAACCACAGCCCGATTAGGGAAGAAAGTGAGGCATGAAATCTTTCAACCGGCATTTGAATGAGTCACGATCCACCCAAATTACTAGAAAAAAATTTTCAAACGCACACCTAAAAACAGGAAAGGGAAAAGATGGGCGAGCTAATAAATTACCTTGTCTGCGTCCATCATCTCGGCGCGGGAGGAATCCGTCATCTCCGCCTCGTGATCCGGCGGCTGGTGTGGTCCCGCCGGCAATGAGGCCATTTGAACAGCCGACGGGACCTCTTTTCTCCTTGCTTCCGCTTCTCCACGGCTGCATCACGGAGATCCCCTTCCCAAATAAATATAAAAATACGGAAAAATCCAACGAAATTTTAAAAAATTATATTCTTCCTTTAACCATTAAAAGTTTGGCGTCCCAAGCAATTCACCACGAAATCTACATTCTCGCGATTCCCCTTACTGGACCCCACTGGGAACCACTGGGTAAATTCAGTTGGGGAAACTTCCCCTGACACATATTAAAGAAAACACGAACAGAGTACACGTGGCGACATGTAACTCCCACAGCGACGTTGATTGGCTGCTAACGCAATAAAACAACGACGATCCACGTGGGACCTTGTTCGGTAACGACACCGATTCGGTTTTGTAGACGATAAGATTGTGACTGTACGATGACAATCGTAGGGTGGATATACAAGGAGAGGATGTTCATTGATGCCGTAATGGTGATGGAAAAAGTCAAAGCTGGAGCCACACGGTAGCAAATTGTTGTTGGTAGTGATTTTGTGTTTTTCCTCCGCTGGCCCCTTAGCTTGTCTTTTCCTGGAATTCCCATTTCCCACTACGTATAGCAATCCACCACTGAAGGGCCAAAACGGGCTTGCAAATGGTTGAAACATTTTGAGCTTTATCAGTAACTAACTATTCGAATGTGCCCCTGATATTATATAAGAAATCTGCAAATTTATTTCTATATTCAAATGTGAGATCGAGTACGTATAATACACTCGTACGTACAGAAGTTATCTCAATCCTTTCTGACGGCACCAAAATGAAAAAACCAATTGCATTCTAGCTCAGCATCCTAATTTTTTTACGATAGTCAAGTTAGACGAAGTTTAATCGAGCTAGCTAGATTAGATCAAATGAAACTTGCAGGAGCTAGCTGTTTAGAGGTTAATTTATTTAAGTTCTATTATAGCATAATGAAAGATGAGACTGTACAATGATACAATGGAGCTTAATGGAGTAAAAGGTTGATTGGAATATATATGTTAGAATTTGCAGTGAGGTTAAACACAATGGTCGGAGTCTCTTCCCTTCCCTTCAAAAGGCAGTATAAATTATGAGTACCCATCCAATGATTCACTCTGAAATTTTTAGAGCTGTGGGTCGTGATCCAACAAGTGATCATGTCTTTTTATTCAATTGTTTGCACCACAAAATGATATATTTTCCACTTTGACGATAGCTGGTACAGAGGTGTAAGGATACGAAGAGACTACAATTAACTTTTTAGTTGATGGATAAAAATTTATTAATGTATTACAGCATTAATTAATTATTGGGGAAGTTTCTTTTCTTTTGGCTGTTCAAAGGTTTAACATGGTGTTCATATAGAGTACATCACCATATCACCCTTGAAGAGCTGATGATCTGTCCCAAGGAAGTAATGAATGTTGGTAAATTGATGTCTGTAATTAGTTAGTACTTAATATTGTTTTCCTTGCATATCCCTAAAATGTAAAGTTCCACAAATTAAACCAATAGATTCACAGCCATCTGTGCATCATAGCTGCTAGCTAAGATGTTCTTTTAAACAAAATTGATTAATTGTTCAATTCTTCTCTGATGTTAAGTTGATACTAAATGGTGCATATATATTTTTCAAGCGAAATCATTAATTGCTAAGATGTTCTTTATGTGCCTTGGGACAAAACTGATTAATTTGTTGAGTTTGACTACTTCTTTAATGTTAAGTTTGGAAAAAAAAAAAAAAAACTTTGTCAATAGCGCATACTCGTATTCTCAAATAACTGCAAAGTTATCAGGGTTGACCTCCTGTTCCAAAGTTGTCAATCCACCTAGCTATAGGGCCGCCGTTTTGCTTGCAAGGAAACTTGGAGATCGGCTGGGCAAATTACAGATTCAATCTTCTAAAAGCTAGCTAGCAAAAGGACCCAGAAGAATGCTGTTCACACTCCTCGTAAGATTTCCAGAGTTTGCGATGCGGAATCAGATTCAGTGGTTCTATAAAACAAGGCACCGAGTCGGCATGAGCAGCACCTGCAGTGTTTGTGCCTCAACTTCACCGTTGCCTCCGTAAAGGACTTCCAGCTGGTGGCAACTTAATTAAAGATACCCACCAAGCTTTGGGCGTCGGCGAAGATGAGACAGTACTGCTGCTACAGTTTGGGAAAGTAGGGGCAGCGACATTTTCACGATGGACCACAGAAAGCCATCGTCAGCTAGCCTTCCAGGCGTTTGCCATTTTACTCACCAGCTTCGGCCCAAAGTTCGCTAACTAGTGAATAACGACCCTCTTTCTCTAGCTAGCTAGTTGTCAAACACACTGTGTGCATGCTACTACTATTACTACTACTGAATAATTCTAATTCGCATGTCACTTGACCCATACTGGAACGGACTGGATGAGATTGAAATGGCTGATTCAGATGAGCAAAAGGTTGCCCTTTCACATCGTTCATGTGGCTAACTAGAGAGCAAACTAAACTTACAGAGCTAGGTAGCAAAGCATTTTTGGAGAAACTCGAAGAAAACCGAGCAGCTTCCTGTGTGTTTCGCGCAATTAATTAAATTAAAAGGGAGGGAGTCCTGGCATATATTGGGATGGGGAATCGTACTGTGGAGTGGGGAGAAGTATTGCACGCAGATTCATGATGAGAATTGAAATGCGACGTGGTGGTGGCGGTCTCCAGGAAGGTGCCTGAGTTTGCGGCGGTTCTTCAGCCACGGCATGAGAGTTGCAGTCGTAGGCATCAGCTAGCATTCGAGTACAAACGATCGAGCAGAGGCACGTGACGAGTAGAGAAGACGACAGAGTCACACTGGATGCTTAGAAACTACCAGACCTGCAATTGCTCTGTTGTAGCAGGAAGGAAATAAACCCACCGATTTAAATAACAAAAATGAAATTTGAAGAATTTATATATATAATACATGCAAGTGAAGGCTTTCCTGATCTTTTTGCAGTACTGTACACATGTTTTTTTCCCTTTATCTCTGCAGGTTCTGTCGTCTTGAACTATATTCTCAAGGAAGGAATGACTTTAATTAATTTCAAGAGGAAAAAGTTTTGAAAATTAAAAAAGGAAAAAAAAAAACTAATTTGCCTCGCTCGATCGTATAATTAACATTCGGAGTGTACTGTGTATATGTATGTTTTCATAAAAAGCAAAAGCTGAAGTTGCAGAGAGAGAGAGTGAACTGAGAAAAATCATATCCTACTAGATCTGATCAATAATTTACTATATATTTTCACAAGGACCTTCTAATTAAGTCAATTGCAAATTGGCCATTCTTTGTAACCAATTTCCATTGTTTAGACCAAAGTGTCAATACGTATACCTAGAGAAATTAATGTATGTATTGTGTGAATGGTGGTTTAACTAAATAATAACAAATATGATCACTCAAACTGTTAAGATCCTAGCCTCTTCCATATATATGATATTAATATAAACGATGAACAGTGAATTACTGTAATACTTGACGCAATTAGTACTTTCTTAACTTCTATAATTTGCCCACTTCTTGTTGTATTAATTAATTAATTCTTGACGCAATTAGTACTTTCTTAACTTCTATAATTTGCCCACTTTTTGTTATATTAATTAATTAATTCAACAAATGATTATGTCATCATTTTGACTTTCGTGCAAATATGATCATATTTCCATTGCATATTTGTGACTAATTATCAGGATACACAACTAATTATTTTGTTTAAATTAATTATTTACTTATCTAATTAAGGGCTATTGTACCATTTAAACTTTGATGGATCTACCGATCGCCCATAGGCATTTTAAATAGGCATTTTATTTTATTTGTACCACAAACTTTTATTTAATCCTCGAAAAATGCATAGCATATATATATATGTCAAAAAATAATGGACAAAACCAAAATGTTCTCTACTACTAAATTAAGTTGGCGAAGGTGGATCGACTGTTCTCCACCCAAAAAATCATAACAAATAATTAAATATTTATCATAAAACAAAGCCAATGCTCACCTCATCCTATGCCTCATCATGCAAGTAACAAGTCCCTATTTAACTTGTCCTATATCCATATATTAATAAAAGGGCTCTATTTCCCAGTACAAATAAATCATAATTTAATTAATAAAAACAAATAAATTTTTAAAAAAAGGAAATAATTTATGATCTGCTTCTCCCAGAGGCTGTGCCCGCCTTTGTATAATATACTCAGTTAATCGAGAAAGGTGGCATGGCATGCAGAAAGTAAATATTTGGAGGATTGGGGAAAACGCTAAAGAAAACAAATTAATTAATATCCAAGGGAATTATAATTAATGAGAGGTTTAATTAGGGACAAACCTTCCCTTAATTCTTTTGTCTTCCCAACCATTCCCTTGTTTTCCTTTTTTAATTTCTCGGCATCTTCTCCCAAGTATTCTCTCTTGTTTGTTTAATTAATTTCCCTCCTAACTCCACAATAAACTTATATATGGCCACTCATTCAATTAAATTTAATCCTGTCATTGTCTCATTTTATGAGCTTAATTAATTTCATCAATATTCTCTAACATCAATTAATTCATATATATATATATATATATGAAGGACCACATCCACATATATATGAAACATATTAATACTTGATTAAATCATAATTAGAACTTTAAGAAAACACATAATTCAAATACTGAAATCGAATTGGAAACTCGATTGCTTTGTAAATACACAAAATATATGGGACAAAAGTGAACTTTCATATTAATTAAATTACGTGGAAAATACCATGTTGGTTTAATGTTGTGTACTTACTCAACTTTCGTGAGAGCACTGATAAAAGTTTAATTATAATTTCAATAACTTGATGGTATTGATGATCCAAATATCGAGATAGGCGTGCATGATATCTATTCAAGTCGTTAGGAGGCAAGTAATTCATTTTTTCCTTAAATAATTAAATTGACCAAAGTGATGATACTTTAAAATGTTGCCATTCACTTGTCATGTAAAATGTCCAAACAATCTTTTTGGAAAGAATAAATATAGCCTTTAATTGCTAATATCACATGGAATATTAATTTCAACACACAACATGAGCCAATTTCTATTGAACAAAATATAGTGTTGCTTTAGACACACAAAAAATGATAGTGTTATTCGGCAACCTTTCTATGACAAAGTCAAAATTAACAAGAACTATCAATTAGCTGATCAAGTCGGTATCAAATGGCACGGGTGGATGGATCACTTTCTATCCTAACGCATGAATCTCATGAAGCTGATCAAATTAAAGTTTTGTTCCCACCTTAATTAATGCCTCAACTATTTTTTCAAATTTTATTTTTTAAAATTATTCCATATACATGATACGTTAATTATACATGTTCTATTATTAATTATATTCACAAGACATATATATATTAAAAAGCATAGGTCTAGGTCTAACTAGCATGGAACACCCTGACTTAATTGAACAAGAAATATAATTAAACCATCGTCATATATTGCAGTTAAACTAAATCTTGCCCTTTCAACTTAATTAGATATTACATATATATATATATATATATATGTATATATATACTGCAGCAAGATTAACTATTTAATTAATTCTCAACATGTAATAATAATGATAATAATAATATTACTGCCTAGTAGGCATAGCTACATATAAGGGCTGGATTAGGCATGCATTGATGTCGACTTAATTATTTTGAAAGAGAAAATACAGAAATTAAATCCTCGTGGAATGTCAAAGCAAGTTCCTCATCCACATAAAACAACAAATTTGCAAGCAGAAGGTGACGCCAAGGCAGAATAAATTTTATCCCACGTATGTCCTTTAGCTCTTTAGTTTTAGGTGTAGGGACAAACCGAGGTCAACTAAGTGAGCAGGCAAATCACGGATGCATGGCCCATGCACGCACTTTAATTATTTCATTTCATTTTAATATATATGTAAATGTATAATTATACATATATAATAGCAATATATATATATATATATATATTCCTGCCTGCAGCACCACAACCTAATTAGCTGTCACCAAATTTAAAGAAAGGAGCCAAAGGCTCACATGGAATTTTTCCAGCCTGATCTGATGTGCCAAAGCATGAGCTATAGCTGATACTCTCATGCACGCTGTTGAAACCCTAATTAAGATGCCAATTACATGGCCCGTGACACTCTCCTCCTCTTTTTTACCTTTAAGTGGTTGGAAGAAGAGCCTTTACTTACATCTCCCCCCTCCTCTCATCTCCTCTCCTCTCCTCTCCATCTTTAATTTAATTTATGCCACTGCTCGTGCAAATATTATTAATCAACTATATATAAATTATATATCAAGAAGAAACTATATATATACTCGTGGATATATACTGCAGTGTGAATCTGTATATGATCTGCAGCCATGCATGTGATAACCAGCTACTGGTGCAACTCTGTATTGTTAGGGCATGCATGAGGGTTCAAGATTCACGAACAATCTTATTTTAATGCAGTGTAAGTGCGAATTTTGTGGATCATGCTTCGCGAAAAGCATTTGAGTGAATTATGCCATTCACAAGTTAAACAAATTAAACTATCAGTAATAATTTATGTGGTCATCTCTGCATATATATGTTTGCACAAATTAAATTAAACCCGACTTAATTTAAACGAAGCATGCTTAATTTTCATTTTCTATAAACAAACTGATTAATAATATAATTGATTAGGTTAGGATTTAGCAATTCATTTCATATCAAATTAAAAATTGCAATATCTTTTTTGAATTTCAACTGAAATTTTGACAAAAGTGTGATGGATCGGCCATGCTCATTTTTGGGTTAAAGAGGCGACACTAAGAGATTAAAAACCACCCATAAGTACCTAATGCATACTATATTTTCCAAAAGTACACAAGTTGATTAAGTCTTATCAGGATTTGGTTTAACAACACTGACCACTGACAATATAGGCATATATTATCATTTTATATCAATCATGTGGATGGTACATTCCTAGCCAATGTGTTGAAGACGTCTTCACACGTACAATTTTTTTCCTTAAAACAATTTACGCATATATATTGTGTGTGTGTGTATATATCCTAGCTAAAATCTCTAGTAGTCATGGGAGAAAACCTTATAATTGTTATTAAGAAAGGTTAATAACAAAGGTACACAAGCTAAAATTTTGTATTTTTTGTAAATTAAACCGGCCCATATATATATATCATTTAATTAGTTTAAAAGTTTGGATCAATATATATAATACTAACAGTTGGATCAATTTAACTAGCTAGCTAGTTTGAGTCATTCGGTATTGGTTGGCTAGCTAGCAAGTTATATAAAATACCAAGCCATCTCTTGTCTCCTCCTCCAGTAATGCTCCATCCATAGAGACTCACGGTGTATAATATTCCCCATTTCTTTTTTGTCCCTACACGATAGAGAAAACAATTGTAGTAGAAAGAAAACAGTCAACGTAGGGAATACTTTCCCATGTCTCCTTGCATACTGTGCCATTATTCTATCCAATTTTCCCACAATATCTCTTCTTCCTTCTTTCATACAAATAACATTATATTTGTAGCCCCAATTCCTCTTCTCTTTCCTTCTTAATTTCTCCATCCATCCATCCATCAATTAGGGCAAATGATCACCATACCCTAATTCATTTTAAGAAGAAGATCTCTCCGAGAGTTAGTTAATTCAGATATGGAAAGGGGAGGGGGAGATCGTGAGGGAGAGTTTAATCAAGATCATGCCGAGGAAATTCCGCGATCTACTCAAAATAGAAAGAGGAGACTGCTTCATGAGCATGAGCTCGAGCTCAAGCTGGATCTTAATGAGGACGTGTATGTAGCTGAAGAAGAAGAAGAACAAGAAGACGATAATGATGATGAAGATAAGGGGAGCAACACGGAGGTGGTCGGAGAAAGGAGTTGCAGCAGCAACAACAACAACGGTGATGATGGCAACGACGAGGAAGATGAAGAGGAAGAGAATAGCATGAGGAGAGTAGAGAGCGGTAACACGAATGGCGAGGGGAGCAGCGAGAGAGTGCCTTCGGTGAGGCAGTACAACAGATCCAAGACGCCGAGGTTGCGGTGGACTCCCGACCTCCATCTTTCATTTGTTCATGCAGTGGAGAGACTTGGTGGCCAAGACAGTAAGTTATACACATATGATTTACCTTTCTTGAACTAATTTCATGTATAATTATTGTTAATTAACATTACTGTGAGATTGATCTTAATTGGCTTCTTTGGGTTGCAGGAGCCACTCCAAAGTTGGTCCTTCAGATGATGAATGTGAGAGGGTTGAGCATAGCTCATGTAAAGAGTCATTTGCAGGTAACAATTTATTTCTTCGAATTCTCTCTTTAATTTGTTGATTTTCCCTTCCCTTCTGTTTTTGGCGACTTTAATTTCGATTCTTATGCATGAATCAGATGTACAGAAGCAAGAAACTAGATGATTCCGGGAAAGAGAAAATAATCTCTTCAGGTCAATTAATTTCCTAATTAATCCTGTGATTTAACTAATTAACTAAATATGTTGCTTTTATTTTCTCTCCTTTTTGAGAAATTAAGTTTTCCATTGTATTGTAGTTTTATCTCCAATGGATTTGCACCTGAGAAGAGGTGATCATAGGTTTCATGAGACGCTATACCACAGAGCAGCATCGTACCAACCCTTCAGATTAATGGAAAATGGCGGCGGCGGCGGCGGCGGCGGCTATTTCCCCAGCAGGAGTATGATCCATGAGTACTCTAATTTCAGCCTTAATCTCCAACCATCACTAAATTACCAGCACTCACTGGATTTAAGCACCAGAAAATTAGGGTAAGAACAACTGAATGGCCTTTAATTCTCTCTTGAAGTCAAGTTGAAACTCTAGCTAGTCTGCAATTTAAAGATCTCAATTCATCAAACAGGCTTCAAGGATGGGCATTTAACCAGCAAACACCAACACCGACACGAGGTGGATTATACTTGAAGGAGCATGGCATTAACGAAAAGTTTGGATCTTTCTATGACAAATTCTTCAACAAGGAAGCCAAAGCATTCGCTACTCCACCACATGTGCTCAACCAGAGAAGCGAGGTCGAGCAGTCGCCAGCAGAAGAAAAAATGACAATGGAGAGGAATCTGAACAAGATCAACGGCAGCTTTAATTGGATCAGTAGTAGCATGCTACCAGTAGCCTCCACTAGTTCTGGTTCTATGTTAGAATGCAAAAGCAGTAGCCATGCTGAGAGTAGCATCAAGTATCAGTTCGATGACCTATTTAGACTTGAGGTAACTTAATCATATATATATATTCGACACTATATATAGCTACATATATATATATATATATATATAATTAAGCTAGGTAACTCGATCGATCGACTCTATTGATCTGGATTTATGTTTATATGATGATCTTAATTAATGAATTTATGGTGCAGTTACATAAGCAAGAATTTGCAAGAAGAGAGCAAGAAGCGAAGAAGAAGATGAGGCTGAGTAATAGTGCAGCCCCGGAGTGGAGTCATCACAACTTGCAACTAAGTTTGAGGCCGAGCGCGGGGCATCATGTGGATGGTGGAGTGGGAGACAAGAAGAAGTGTGAAGAAACTGATAATAAGACTAGTAATGTGCTCTCACTTTCACTTTCGCTTTCGGTTTCGCCCTCTACGTCTTCGATGCTGCAAGAAGATCAAGGCGGAGATAGCAAACTTGAAATGATGCAGAGAGGAGGGCTAGGTAAGAAGGGTGGTTTGGGGCCGAGTACTTTAGATCTGACCATGTCTATTAAAGCAGCGGAGTGAGATCTTTCAAGTACTTGCATGTCTCAAATATTTAATTAAGGCCCCTAGCTAGGTTAATTAATTAATTATCCATTAAGCTATATAAGTGTGACAATTAAGTTTGATGCATGAAAGGAAAGGAAAGGAAGAATAAAGGGTGGGTTTAATTAACTAGCTAGCTAGCTAGCTAGTGGTTTAATTTGATTTGGTTGTTATATAGGAGCTGAGGAAGCCTGGATTAATCCTATCCTATAATGTGCTAACTGTTATATATCATCGCAAATCAAATTAATTTAAGTACTGTTCCTGCAGTCGATCGGAGATATGTTTTAATTTAATTAATTGGGCAAATGTGTTTTTAATTAATTAATTTGATTTCTTTGAGTTGTTTTTCTTTTTGAAAGAAGAAAAAGGAATATGGATAAGTACTTCTTCACCTCAATTATACGTTAATTAAGCTACATAGAAAGAAAGAAATAAATAAAACTTGCTTACATACGGCCGGGCAATATATCGCAACAATTATTAAATGAGTTAATTGTAAAGGTGATTATAGATTTAGCTAGGGAGTTTTCAGTTTAAATAAGAATGAAGGGACAGAAGTGTGACTTATAGGTGCGAAGCCTAGAACTCAATTCCCTCCCTCTGACTGTGATCAGTATTGCGCGTCAAAGACAAGACTGAGAATGAGAATGAGCTTCTCAGCAAATGTACGTATGTAGTGAAAGGAAGATATCCTTTGACTCTACCCTTATAGTGGGAAAGAGACCTTATGGAAGAGCTAATCTAGACCCTTACTGGCCCAAAGACCCTAACTTTAAAGCGAGCTCAATTCTCCTATCGAGCTATTTTAAGACTGATCATTCGCTTCTCTAGCTACTGTGTACCATTTACTCTTTCCTGACGGTCTAGCCTATCTTAGTCTGCTATCTCCCTTATGGTCTCTCCCTCCTTAAAGTAGGCCCTCCTTAGTCGTCAGTCGAGCTCCTCTCGCATGCGCTCTCGCGTGTCATTCTCATTCGCTCCTCAGCGTCAGTCTAACATGGCATATAGCCTTCCACTCGTAAGCAAGAGGTTCTACTATGGTGTACCATTGACATAATTACTTACTTGGTTTTTGGGGCAGTCGAGCACTTTCTATACTAGTCCCTTTCATTCGATCGATCCTCTGAGCCTGATCTTAGTAGAGTAGTGGGTCGGCCACTGAAGTTCTCGCGAACGGAGTCACTATTCGAAAAGCTACTTTCTCCCCCGTGTTATAACTCCTATCTAACGGTTGAACCGGGGAGTTGGGTCCAGCAAGATGTTTAGATAAAATGCACTAACAAGTGCTGCACACCCCAAAAATCTAGTAAGTAGTTCTCTTTCCTAACTATAAAACGTACTTACAACTTATATTATAGAAGATTAGTCGTAAATAGCCCCGAGAAGATAAATAGCCCCAAGAAGATAAATAGCCCCAAAGGCGTAGACTAATCAGCCTGTATATAATATAAGATAAGTACCTCGGCTACGCAGAGGCATATAAATAGCCAAAGGGGCTATTTACGACTAAGTAGACTAACTGTATATAATATAAGAGTTGTACCTCTGCTACGCCTCTTTGAGTCGAAAATAGACCCTTTGGCTAAGGAGATAAATAGCCCCAAGAAGTAAATAGCACCAAAGGCGTAGACTAATCTGCCTGTATATAATATAAAGACCTCAGCTATGCTGAGTAGAAGAAATAGCCTTTGGGGCTATTTACGACTAAGTAGACTAATCCTACTAAATATAAGATAAGTACCTCTGCCACAACTTACTATATTTTTGGGGCATATAAATAGCCTTTGGGTCTATTTTCGACTCAATAGGGGCTTCCCAAACCAGTAAGTTATAGCAGAGGTCTTTCTATTTTAGTAAGATGGTTTATTCTACTTAGTCGTAAATAGCCCCAAAGGCTAAGGAGATAAATAGCCCCAAAGGCGTAGACTAACTGTATATAATATAAGATAAGTACCTCTGCCACGCAGAGGCATATAAATAGCCTTTGGGTCTATTTTCGACTCACAAAGAGGCATAGCAGAGGTACTTATCTTATATTATATACAGTTAGTCTACTTAGTCGTAAATAGCCCCTTTGGCTAAGGAGATAAATAGCCCCAAAGGCGTAGAATAAACCATCTTACTAAAATAGAAATATCTCTGCTATGCAGAGAAGATAAATAGCCTTTGGGTCTATTTTCGACTCAAAGAGGCGTAGCAGAGGTACTTATCTTATATTATATACAGTTAGTCTACGCCAAAGGGGCTATTTATCTTCTTGGGGCTATTTATCTTCTTGGGGCTATTTATCTCCTTTCATGAATCTTTCTTTCGGAATAGGGAATATACGTGTTAGGGATAGAAGTTGGAGAAGAACTCGCCCCTAGGTTCAGTCTCTCTCATCTCTATCATCTGTAGTTGAAGTCATTTTATGGTCAGTTCATGACTTATGTTTATTTGATTCATCTGATGTCCTCCGGTCAAAGTGTAGGAAACTCACTCTATCTGCTCCCTATTTCCCTATGTGGTCTGTCTCTATCTGTCTCATCTGTTCTGTAGTTTCACTTATTTTATTTAGTTGCAACTTAACCAATCATGACACCCTTTCTTTAGAGGAAGACCAAAGCCGATGAAGAAGGCATCCTACACTAAAGCGACCCTAACCCTACACTTAAATCACTATCTGCAGCGTAATTCAACTAACTTGAAATAAAAGAGCTCGCTCTATCATCTCAGTTTCAACCTAGGGCTAGTGGACTTAAGATGGATAGGACACTCTGGCATTCGTTCTCTCGATATTCTATTCCGAACCTATAGGTATATTCCGAACCGAAGGTGCTATAGGAGTTAGATTTGACATTTGAATTTGAAGATTTGAGTTAAGGTACCTCACTAGTCGAAAGCTAAAGTCTGTCTAGTGCCCTCATCTAGCACTTCTTCTAATCCGACTCTTCTCGCGCGATACGCGATATCTAATCAATAGAACAGCATAGTGCGGATAATCAATAGAACAGCATAGTGCGTGGTTGGAACAGATATCTATCCGGGATACCGTCTAGCCATTTGATGTGAACGTACGCTTTCTTACTGAACCGTCAGAAGAATGAAATGATTGCTGAACCGTCAGAAGAATGAAATGATTGGTTTTGAATGCAGGAAAGCACTAGGAGATTATACAATTCAACAAAAAGCAGGAATAGGAGATTATACAATTCAACAAAAAGCACTAGGAGATTATACAATTCAAATTCTAAGGTCTCTCCTGGTATATCCGCTGGAAGTTTTTGTACTCTGGTATAGGAGCTGGAAGTTTTTGTACTTATGATGAGGACGGGTTTACTTGTGCTTACTCTTTCTAGAGAGGTTTACTTGTGCTTACTCTTTCTAGACGGGTTTACTTGTGCTTACTCTTTCTAATTCTATATTGAATCTTTCTAATTCTATTTATTCAAACAAAAGCAATATGCATATATAGCAATATGCAATTCTGACCGAAGGGGAGGAGGATCCTACCAACCAAGTTTCTTGTTTCTGAGGAGTGAATATGCGAGGAAGAGTATGTGAATATGCTATAATCCTATGCTATGCTGTGGGAGGAGCATATCGGATGGTTGAAGCAGCGCCTGTAAGTGTAAGGCAGATGAATCAAGAAGAAGTGGTTCCCAATGTCTGCACCAGAAGAGTCAGAGCCAGTTCTTATCTAGAGTCAGAGCCAGTTCTTATCTAATGGGACACTCCTGAGCCCTTAGTAGTTGATGTTCTACCTGAAGTAGTGATTGAGACTTCCACCCGAAAAAGAGCACCCTTGCGATTAATCAAGGAGGGCGAAAGAGATACCAAGACACATCTCAATTCTATATGAGTATGAGTTACTGCTCTGAATAGCGTTACTGCTCTTCATAGCTCAGTTGTTCGTCGGACATGAATCTACTGCGGGGCTCACAATAGAGATTGCTATGCCGGTCTAGCCCTCTAGCAATTGGATCGTTCGAACCCGAAAAGCCCTTTCTTTATTCCGCGCATCCCTTTCTTATTTATATAGTTGATCTGTTATTCTTGAATTTCCGAATGGTAAGTAAATAGAGTGAAGTGAAGATATGAATAGATCATTCCTATACTGTAATAGAGAAGACACTACATGAGAAGACCATGTTCTTGAATGAAAGCGAATTCGTCAAGTCAGGGAGATAAGGAAAGTCAAGACTCTGCGTCAGGGAGATAAGGAAAGATCAGTTCATGCTGAATGCTACTCGAACTGAATAATAGAATTGTTTTAAAAACTTCACTATGGGTCAAAACTGAACTATGAAACTCTCGGGTCCCGAAACTCTTTCCCCTTCAGGACAGATAACGAAATGAACAGTAAGGGCATCTTTCAAAAATGAACTGTAAGGCATGAGGAAAGTTGAGCTCATATAGGTGCGGAACCAGTCTCACTCTACAAGGAAGTGAATTTGACCGTGCGGAACCAGTCTCACTCTACAAGGAAGTGAAT
Organism: Curcuma longa; assembly: GCF_044706935.1. Classification (NCBI taxonomy): domain Eukaryota; kingdom Viridiplantae; phylum Streptophyta; class Magnoliopsida; order Zingiberales; family Zingiberaceae; genus Curcuma; species Curcuma longa. The sequence continues at coordinate 14,713,452 of NC_133864.1, forward strand.
TTGACCATTGTTTTGATCTCATCTAGGCCTAAAACCAGTTCCGCTCTACGCTCTAGAGGTGGGTGATTTGAACTGAAAAAGTAGTCCGGCCCAAAACCACTAGACTTGGTTTGGTCCCTAGAACCTGGGAACAAATTACTGCTACTCTTACTTCAAGTCCCATTCCTAACTGCTACTCTTATCTGACTTTATCTTACTTCAAGTCCCATTCCAACTATAGTCCCAGCGAGTCGAGTGAGACTCTAACTCCTCATTCCAGCTCAGCCCAGGAGCCTAACTCACGCCTCGCATCGCACCCGGGGCACCTGTCAGTCATCTAACTCCGTAGGTCGCCATTCCATCTGCTCTTCGCGGTAGATCAAGAGTAGCTAAAAGCGATTGAAAGCGTCAATTGGTTTGTTCTTTCATCGGCACGTAGATCAATCGTCGTTTTGAATAGCCATACTGGTGCTGCGGTAAACTTATGTTCTCCTATAGCAAGTGGCAGTGGTCGAACTGATATCTGATCAATAGTGATCTTTCAGTCCGGAACCAATCAATCTATCTAATTAGAATAAGGGTTCCTCCCGCGTTTAGGTTATTAGGTGTTAGGCCCGAAAGTCCACTTTTCACTGCCCGCATCACTTCAGCATCACTTTCATTCTGTACTCCTTACTTGAACTGGCAAAAGCATCGCTTGCTCCACTCATTAATGTAATGCTGTAATGCCAGCTATGACAAATAGAGCTAGTCCTTGAAAGACAAGCTAAGCTAGTCCTTTAATTATCAAGCCAAGCTTCATCCCATTGAGTTGAATGCACTACTGCCAAGCTTCATCCCATTGAGTTGAATGCACTACATCAACGGAGCAAGAAGATCACATACTAAGCAAGCACTATAAAGAAGATCACATACTAATACTCAGAATTCAAAGTAAAAAAAGAATAGCCAGACAGACCAAAGAAGTCATATAGATAGAGATAGAGATGGAAAGGGCTCCGAGTAGAACAGATAGAGAAAAAGGAAGTATAGGAAGATGGAAAGGGCTCCGAGTAGAACAGATAGAGAAAGAAGTATAGGATGAAGTATGAAGTATAGGATCCGCTCAGCTAACAGCTAAAGCATACGATTCTAGATAGCTAGGGAAGTAGACCATTCCTCTTCAACTAAAATACGATTCTAGGGACCATTCCTCTTCAATGGATTGGGCCTATAATATAAGTTCCAACGGAGAAGAGAAAGAAAACACACAAGACTGGAAACTATATATGCACTTCTGACTCTTTCGGAAACTTGAACTATATATGTACTTCTGACTCCTCGCCCCTTATTTTAGGTAACACATATATTTTCATACCAAATCATTTATTATCTATTCTATTTGTGTCTTGATATATATATGAATGAATTAACATTTAAATCTAAATGATTTAATATTTTATCAAGTAGACAAAATTATATAGTTTAAGATGCATGCCTTCCTTTGATACTCTTTTAAGGGCAATTTAAGAAATTTGTTTAGAAAATAAGTATTTTTGATGATACAAAAACGAATTGCCATGTTGGGTGTTTTGGTAACTACCGCAGCAAGTTTTTGTTCTTAAGAAGCAATTAATTTTCAATTTCGCCTTATTTCCCATGTAACCATGCATGATCTTGATCTATAATATAAAAAATAATAGGTTATTCCATTGAGTTTATGCTTTGATTAAATATCCCAATGTAGTAGCAAAGGGAAAATATATATCTTATTATCAATATTATTCTATATAGATGAATATTATTAAAATATTATATGATCTTACTCTCAACTGTTTAATTAAAATTTTCTCCAATATCTATTACTTTTAATAAAATTTTGTGATCTTTGTAGGCCTGTTACATGGTGATGATGATGATTTGAAATGAAGTGTTGGCCTTTTAGTCAAGGAGGATATATATAGTGCATTTAGTGTTTCAAATTATATTGTTGGGTTCTTTAGTTGCTTCGATATGTATCTAAATTTGCTTATGATTCCAAGATAGTTAATTGAACATCTTGTTTTAAAATTTGATCATCTATATATCTAACTGTATTTCATCATGAAGCATTTTCATTTCATATAATGTTATTGTTTTAGTTTTGTTTGATATCACCATTTGATTGATCATATTAATTACTGAAAATGACATGGTTTGATTTATCATTTACTTTATTGTATGGTTTGGATAAGTTTAATTGGAAGTTCTTAGCTTTTCGTTAACTTATTGCTTATATATGTTTACAAAAATTTGCCTAGTAATTTTAGCTTATCGACAATATATTTCATCCGATAAAAATTTATTTGTATTTACCGTGGGTTTTCGATAAATTTATAAATTCTAATTTTGCAACCCTACTCGTGACATGTAGCAATCTAGGGTTGTCAACGTCCAATGAACATCATAGATGCACACATCGATGCAAGATAAGGCATACACGGCCGTAACAACTAACATCACATGCACAATGTCCACAATAAGCAAAATCGATGTAACGGAAAACATCGTAAATCTGGAATACGAATACCGCGAATACAAATTCAACACAAATACAGTCTACGTCCACATTACAAGTCCCAAAATGGAATACAACTATAACCATACAATCCAACAAAACATATAAACTCTCTGGTGTGAGATAACACCAGCCGACTAAACTCCAAGCTCCAAGTAACCTATCTGATACCTGGGGATAAAACAAAATAACCTCAGGGTCTGGGTAGTGAGCATTAGATACTCAGTGGGTACAGGAATAAAGTGCATATAAGATAAACAATAGAAATAATAAAATAGTACGAGCTAAAGTAACATGTACAGAAGAAATGAATAACATGTACATGGTATCAGGTATCAACAATGTATCATGTATCAATGTATAGAACATGGTATAATAACTGATTCCACTAAGGAAGAACCATACATTGCAACAGGTATCATAATCATAGCATGTAATCATGTATGTAATGGCACGCAGTGCAACAATCATAGCAACCAAGTGCAACAACCACAATCATATGAATAAAGTAAACTATGTAATAGTCCTACCAACAAATGCATGTAATATGCATCAATCAACGCAATCAAAATATCCGTCACTATCCGCACTCTACACTCCCTAGTCACCTCCTAGAGCAGTGAACTGAGGGGCCAAATAGGACATACTGCACAGCTCCGACAACTGACCACTAAAGATAAGTGGGGAGGGGCAGTGTGGCAGGAGGGCAATGTAGCCAGTCCTGGTCGCACCCAACTGTAGTGCAACCTCTTACCTATGTGGCACCACAACACGGTGCAGGTAAGATCCAACAACAACAACACCTACAACTATTATGGATGTATGATGATCATCCCAACATGTAATAGCTAAAGTTAATTAGCATGTTCAACAGAATCAACAGAGGTCAATATATGTCCATGATACCATAGTTAAGACTAATCTAACCATGGATAGATCAAATAAAGATCATACAACAATGTATCAAGCAACGAGTCATACGAGTATCAACATGATGAATGATACAGATAACAAGAGTATCAAACATGGCATCAGTAGATCATCATAAGGTCAACAACAGGTATCAAGCAATGATTATCAAAAGTATCAACTAGATACTATCTCAAACAGCATGGATATCAACAGGATAACAAGATAATAACAACACATGCACTGGAATAGAAAACCTGTATTGACCAAGTACAGGGTACCCACCTGATCAGACGATCGTCAACAAATCGAACCCTAGAAAATAATCAACTCTGTGTAATAGGACCAATCAATCAAGGTCCTACAACAAACGACAATACAACACTTACTATCACACTAAACACATTATCCTATTAGATTTACAACATAATAAATCCTAACCCAACATTTTTAGCCGAATCAATTCGTATTTAACCCTATTAGATTAATAAATCATAATCTTTATTTCAACCCATCCAACTAATCAATTACCAACCACAATAAGCTACTCAAATCAACATACAACTCCCAACCTCACCGCACAGAATATCATCAGTCCCACATCCAACAACCTTTGTAAAACAATCCACACTAATCTAAATCTAATCATTAATTAGATTACAATCAGGAAGGAAACTTACCCCAACTACCCTAGATTAGCCTTTGATCTCCCTTCCTTCTTCACTGCCTGTTGGGATCGGTGCGTTCGCTAGAGGGGGGTGAATAGCATTTTTTGACTTTTCTCCTGCAAAAATATTAGCGGAAGCAAAGAAACAAAGAAGAAAAGATCACAACGCTAACCCGTTCGATTTACTTGGTATCCACCTCTACGAGGTGACTAATCCAAGGATCCACACACACAGCCGACGATTCCACTATGAGAAAAATCTCCTTCTCGAATCACACTTCGAAGGCGGAGAAACCTTCACAACACGATGTCTTCCTCGTACAAGATCTTTAATGAAGTATGAGAGGAAGAGAAGAGCTTTTACAATCTCAGAGAGCAGTAAAGAAGATGTCAGAATGTTGTTCTTTTTCTCTGCGACGTTGACCGCTCTTTTTATGAAATTCAGTGCACCAGTCGACTGCTCCTAGGGCCAGTCGACTGATGGGCTTCAACGGGAATTAAATATGCATTTAATTCGCCAGTTGTCACCCCAACGGCAGTATATCAGTCGACTGCTCCATGGCCAGTCGACTGGTCCCAGTCGACTGTCCACTCGACTGATTTTTCTGTGCTTGTCTGTGTGTGCTCCGGATCAACCCCAGTCGACTGCTGGCAGGGCCAGTCGACTGCCAGAGCTGAAAACTTCCCCTTTCAGCTTCTCTTCACCCCTTAGCCTTGATGCAAGCCTTCAAACGTCTTCCACAAGCCTCGTGCTCTTCCTTGCACTAGCTTGAGACATTTCCCTCGACTTCATCGTGCTAAGACATCCTTGCCAAGAGGCCTCGCCTCCGGGACTTCACCTTTGCCAAGAGGCCGCGCCTCCGGGACTTCACCTTTGCCAAGAGGCCGCGCCTCCGGGACTTCACCAATTGCCAGGTCTCCACTCCTGGGCTTTCCTGTGGACTCAGACCACACATGTTAGATAAACAAACATTGCCTAACTTAACTGATTTAGCCAAACATTAAAATCCAATCACTTGGGGCACGATTGCACCAACAATCTCCCCCTTTTTGATGTTTGGCAAAAATCATTTAAGTTAGGTCTTTAAATACAACATGTATAATATCACCATGCATAATCATGCTTTAATCAGATTTAATCAAGTAAGCATAAACATTTAGCATGAATAAATAATCATTAAAGCCTAACTTTCCATTTCATTCTCCCCCTTTTTGACATACAGCAAAAAGAAATAGGGAATATCAGAGCAAATAATGGATAAGTATTCAATCATTTCAAGAGGAATGAATTATGACAGATGTTATAATTTTCTCCCCCTGAATCCTTACTTCTCCTTTGTTCACGCACTAAAAACATAAAATGAAACACACAAGCACATCAGTGAACAAGGAGTATATTAAATATTGCAAGATGGAATCAAAGATTCATTGAAAAATCAGCATAATACAGGAAACAGAGAGATCAGTCGACTGCCATTATCACCAGTCGACTGATGCCTGATAAACTGATTAACAGTGCCAACTTCGAAAAGCCATAACAAATTCATATTAATTCAGAAAAATATGAGATTTGACAATGTGGTTTAATGACCCATAAATAATTTTTGAAAAATGGTTTCAACATATTTTCAATCCCAAAGATATCATTTTGATACTATGTGCCAAAAGATTTCAATTGTTTAAGAGACTTGCATTAGTATTAAAATATTTTTGGGTATTAAAATGTTGTTTGTACCAATCCTTTGGACTAGTAGAGTGAATTTAGAGCATACATCAAGTATTTGATGTCAAGATATGGTCAATTTCCTATAAATCAGGTCAAAATTACAGTGTCACAGAGATATCAGTCGACTGATATCTGTCGCAGTCGACTGATGGCTGAAAGTTCTGATTTTTCAGCCCAACTTTAGAAATTCATATTTAATTCAATTTTTGTCCAAAAATTCTAAAATTTGACAATGTAATTTCTTAGCCCATTATCTGTGAGAGAAAATTAGTTTCAAAATTTTTGCATCACTAAAACATCGTTTTGATACCAAGTATCAAAAACATGAAACTTTGAGTTTTAGAGAGTTAAGTATCAACATTTGGAATGAGTAAATATTTACACCCTTTGATGGTTCTAGGATGTTTGACTCCATAATAGAAATAGTATGGAGTGTTGAATTCTTGATTTTCAAAGCATTGTTTTAATTTATCTATATCCTAACGAATAATTTTAATCCAATATGCTCCCCCTAAATATATTGGTTTTGACAATCCATTTAAAATTCCAAGCTCCCCCTAAATCCATGCAATATATATATGAGTTAAACATATAACAAAATTATGAATCAAAGAAATATCCATAAAACCTTAAGCACATCCAAAATATCCAACACATTTATACAAAATATTGTTAAGCATTACAAAACAAGAGAACTTAAAATCATCATTGGCAAAAAGGATTCAAAGTACCACATAGTCAAATAAAAACATCACAAAAACACCCAAAGTATCCAACACAATCACAAGCAAGGGTTTAAGGTTTACAACACAAGTCATAAAATATCAAGTTTCTAACTACATGTCAACGTCATCATCTCCGGGAGGAGGAGGAGGTGGAGCCTGGAATGACATTTGCATCCTCTGCATCATGTCAAACATCTGCTGCTGCTGCTGATGAAGGCCTCGAACCTCCTGAAAGTATGAGTCGACGTGGTCATAATACCCCTTAATACGTCCCTCAAGATCATCAAATCTTTTGTCCATTCGTTCTTCAATATGTAGTAGCCGTTCATCTAAACTAGTGGAAGAAGAAGCAGTGGCAGCTGCAGGCTCAGGAGGTGCATCGTCACCCTCCTCATGTGCAGGAGCCTCAGCAGGCTGTGCAGCACCTCGCTCAATGTCATGCTTCCATGCTAGAGTTGCACCATGAGGTTCAATCTTCGCTAGCTTTAGATGTTTGGCTCCTAACTGATCATTCTGATCCGCGTCTCAATCGCTTCGCGCAGATTGTCACCGGGAACTGCCTCACCGGCATCAGCATCGCCTGGTGGAAGCGAAACCACAATGCCCATCATATTGCCTGCAATAGCCTCAACTATGACCCCGATCTCCAGCACATGCCATTCTTCGTTGTCTCCTCCAAACTCTTCGCCTCGTTGACCTCTTGCTACTATGACAGGAAGATGAACTTCGATGCGGTCACGAGGTTCCTAGTCAGCTATCAGCACTGGACGTTCTACCCCGTGATGGGCTTTGCAAGGATCAACCTTTTTGCCCAATCCATTCTCCTTCTCGTCTCCAAGATGAAGGTACCCAACAGATGGCAGGAGATCCTCGGCGTCTCTGTCTTCTGGATCTGGTACCCTTTGCCAATTTTTCAAACTATATGTCCCTTCTCTATCTATGTAATAGTTCAGAAACCGTTGCCCTTAGTCTAAGAAGTCGATTTTTTTTCTTCGAATTTTAGATTCAAAATTGATCTTTCCTTGTCAACGACAAGCTGCTGAAAGAAAAAAATTTGTCTCCTTTTCATTTCTCTAACTCCAGCATAAAATAACTGCTTTTATTTTCTGCCATTAGGAAAGTTTGCATAAACTGTTTTTTTTTCTCCTAATGATCAAAGCCTCATTTTGTGATCTACTAATGCAGTTAAGCTTATCAATGTCTTTAAATGAAATTGAATTATTCTCTTACCTCACTTAGTTGATACCTTGGAGTTTGAATCATAAAGCTTGATTTATTAAGCATACTCTCAGGCACAAAAATATCTTGCTGATTTGAAGTTTCTCATGTGTCTGATTTCCTTGGCAGGTGGGCTGTTATAAATGTTGAGACTCTGGTCCACATCTTAGGAGAGTTTGTGAAACATGTTAAAGAGATCTTGGTAATGCTGTCCTCTCAATCTTGGTTAGTATAAAGTGTACAACCTGAGCAGTTAAAATTACCTAATGACAGCAGAAGGAAAAAAGGAGCTTATAGGTTTGTAATATGTACCTAAATATTAGTTTTGATTTCTCAGAATATTTCATGGAAATGGAATTTATTTAGTTCCGGATACTGCAGTAATAAATTCCCTCATATATTGCACAATAAAAATATAGAGATTGTTGATGACTTTTTTTGTTTTGTTTTTTGCAATTCAGAAAAGATAGGATGTGTAGAATATTCGTGATTGATTAGGTAAACTTTAGCTCTATGATCTTCTGCATTAGGTTATGATGCTGGTCTCAACTTCAGTGTGACTAATAGGACTACTTGAAAAGCATGCGGATTGCTGAAGAAAAAATTCTCAAACTCCTGCAAACTAATGAAGCCAGTCTGGTAAGTCTGACCTTGTTACCACTCCATAAACTAATCATCATTCTGGTTATTAAACTCTGATTTCATTTGAATCATATTTGCTTGAGCATATCCTAAGAAATCACCATTATAATTGCTTTCTCATTTTCTCTGTGGATTTTCCAAATGCTTTTCTTCTTTGGTTGCTTGAATGTCTATGTTTCTGCTTCCTGTTCTATTGTGCTTGGTGTCGGTCTGTTATGCATTTTGCGACTGCCATATCCCCACTAGGATTTGTTTGGTCTAGTGGGCCTACATCTCATCAGCAAGACATGGAGTATGGATGCTGATCTCTTTCACCCTTCTTAGCCTGTCCAAAGGAGCCATTTTGGCCAATTGTGCTTAGAAGAATTGTGAACGGGTGATAGCAGGAGAAGTTAGAAGTTGAGAAGGTCAATACTAATATCTTTTTTAGTTTACTAGAAATTGAACATGCTTAGGTCGTGTCTGTTCCATGATTGAAGCATTTGTCAGTCAGACGCATGTTTATGCTCAGATGATTAAATTTTATGCCTGTGATCGTCTTTTGTCTAACTATTAGCGGTAAACAACAAGAAAGATGTTAATAAGTTGGTTTAAGTAACCTCTTCTTAATCTTAACATGATAGAAGTTTTGAAAGAAGCTTGCTCAAGTGCCTATTATAGATAACATCACACTTTTAGCAGAACCAGTTCATCGAGATGCCTATTAATGCAGTACAATACAATGTTTTAATCACTGTTATTGAAAGGTTAAACTCACTATGTCTGTAATCCAGGGGATTGACATTAAAGAAATGCTTGTTAGTGCATCATTGATGGATGAAGCAACTCGCTCACCAGTGGTATATTACATCTTACTCTGATTAGAATCATGGAACATATGCTAATTTCATAATTGGTATCAAGTATCATATTAGTTGTATTATCAGGTAGTTTTATTTCACACTGTTTTATCCATGTCAAGAATAATCTAGCAGCATTACTTGCTTTATGTTGGTATTGGGCTTCTGATGGAGTTGGATCTAAGGTTTGCAAATTGATCTATGAAAATGTACAATACTCTGCAATTGTTGTTTTATCTAATGTATTATTACCATCTCCTACCTACAGGATATGGTTGTACTTCCTTACAAGGATAGCTTATTGCTCTTTAGTAGGTATCTGCAGTAGTTAGTCATGGAATCCCTTGGAAAGGAATTTGATCTCAATGGAAATCGGGTTTGTAGCATTAGCTTTGAATGGTTTCTTTATGTCGAGACCATGATCTGGATACGTCTGAAAATCTAATTAAATATTGCATATGATTTCACCAACTGCATAGCATGGCATTATATAAGCTTTACTGTGACTTCATTTCAGTACTTGATAGTCTCATATTTGCTCTGCTTTAAGCAAATTAAAATCACCTACTTGATAGTCCAAATTAAATTAGTAGCTAGATTGCATCTTAGCTTAGGTATGTTTTACTATTTACCTTTGCTTATGAGAAGTGTTTTACTATTTAATTGGTACACATTACTTTTGGAGATTTTTTGCAAAGAAAATTTACATAGTTATGCCTTTTTACAAGTTCATGTTGCTGTAGAGTTTTTTATTGTTGACATATTTGTTTGTTCTTAGTAGTGTCAACGGAATGTCCATAATTTTGTGATAAACAATAGCATTCATTTCAGTGATCTTTAGGTTATAGTTTGTCTCTTCTAATTTTTTTTTGTACTTGTGCAGGCATGACTACTTTACAAGTTTGAAGAGCTCTCCAAAGATGACTACTTTTCAAAAAGCAACGAAGGAAAAGCGAGGGATCTATTTCTAGGATTTGACATCTGAGAAAGCTAGAGAGATTTCTCAGTTTTTTTGTAACCAAACAAAGTTTCAATTTTTTTGTAACCTAAATTCACTGTATTTGACATCTGACAACTTTGATATCTATGTGTAATGACTCATATTTGTTTACTAGTTTTGCAAGACATTAATGCAAGTAAAATTTTCTATTTATTACAATTTTTGGTTTAATTTTTCTATTTATTTATAAAAATCGCAGGCTGAAAATTCTGTAATTGCACACTCAAAGCTTAAACTGCCGGAAAATTATTTTGCGGCAGTTTTAACAAACCGCCGGGAAACCATTTCGCGGCGGTTTTGGAAAACCGCCGGATCCTTGGAGAGTGGACGAATGGTACCTAGTGATGTGTCAATGCCCTTGGATGCAATGAATTGAGTGATGATGTTTCCAAAAGGCATATATAGCTTGCCTTTTGAAACACCAGAATGATGGATAATGACTGCAAAGACATGAAGAGCAATGTCGATGTCTAAATGATGTTCTAATGCATACATCATAATGAGATGAGGAATTCTAACTTTTGACCGACCTCGGGTTACTAGTGGAAGGATGCAATCCAGAACTATCCTATACCAGGTATAATGAATTGCAGACATATCACTTCCCTGAAAGATTCGTATGAAGGGATTTCTTGGAATACCAAAGTAATGTTGATGGATTTGGTTGACTGTGATGTTTGAGAAAGTACCGGTGATAGGTCCAGGAACATCAGGAAAGCATACAAAGGGGTTTGTTGATTCACGAAGACGTAGAAAAGATCGTAAAACTTCAGGATTAAAATCAAAAGATCTTCCTGCCACAGTGGTTTTGTAGTTGTTTGCATTTGCATTAATAGGACGAAGGTTTACAAAGAATTCCTTACACATGTCTAGATTTACATTGCAATTGCAGTAAACAAGGGATTCCAACTGATAAAAAGTGATGAGTTCGTAACAACCCAGGTGCATATGATTGAAAGAAGGATTTGTTTAAAAACCTAACATCCATAAGATGAAAATCAGTTGTTTCAAAGAGATTTTTGGCCGCCCGGAGAGTAAAATCTAGGTTCAGGAGTGTTTTGGAAGTAAGCAGGATTTGGATATTGAGGTGCAACTTCAGTTTGTTGAGGAATTGGAATCCTAGGGCGTTTATGTGCTACATGTTTGGTCCTAACTCTAAATGTAATGCAATATATGATGCAAGGACATGAAAACATAAGCAAGTTAGGCCAAAAATTAGATTTTAAATGAATAGAATCAAAGAAGAGTTGTTTTCAGAGGTTTACCTTCTTCCACTTGGTTGGTCCTGCCATGAAACCCTAGTTTTAGCTTGAAAAGATGAGTAGAGGTTGTAGGAAGGAGAAATGAGGAAGTTTTAGGGCTCTAGAAGGCTGGAGGAAGGCTTGGAGAGACGAAGAACGGCCGGGACGACGCAACCCTAGGGTTAGCAGTCGACCGCCGTTTATGATTGCTTATATAGAAATCGCGGCGTCAGTCGACTGATGGGTTGCCAGTCGACTGATATCAGTCGACTGAGCCATTTGCAGTCGACTGATGCCCTTTGTGAAAACTTACAGAAAGATCAGTCGAGTGAAGCAGTCGACTGCAGTCGACTGATGCTTTTTGTGAAAACTCACAGAAAGATCAGTCGAGTGCACCAGTCGACTGGCAGTCGACTGATGCCTTTAGTACTGTTTGCCGAGTTGCACCAGTCGACTGATATTCTGTGTCAGTCGACTGATGGTCTGAAAATCAGCCCATGCATATTCTGATACGAACTTCAGAAATGCGACAAAAATTCCACAAAATTCAGAAAAATCTGAAATTTTGCAGACATGTTTGTTTTGATATTCTCTACTTAGGAAAAATATAGTTTTGTGAAAAATGTTCTTGTTTCCATGGTTTGATACGAACTTGGAATTTTGGCACAAATGCATCCATTTTGTATCAAGTTTAGGATTTGTTATGATTTCAAATCTGGTCTCTTGTCTCCCTATCCTTGGTTAATTATTGAAATGGTGTTAAATTCTTTAAAATGTCCAACTATGATCTATGAGCAAGATGTCCATTAATTAGACATTTGTCTTTCCCATAGTTAGTCTAAAAATAATAGATTGATACAATTTATGTTTCATCTAAATGCTAAAGAGCACAAGTGAAACATGAGTATCGTCCTAGCATCTCACACTTAGTTCAATCAAGCCAATGCACATCAAGAGTCACCCTATGGTCTTGTGAGATGTAAAGTATTTTTCATAGGATCATGCAAAACTAGCAATCATCAATCAACAAAGCACATTCCTAAACCCCGTCTTAGATTTGTGAATTCAGCTTCGGGTAGTGGTTTAGTGAATATATCAGCAAGATTAGATTTAGAGTCAATATAATTTAATTCAATGTCTCCTCTTGCATGCACGGCCGTGCCATCAAACAGAAGGAAGACAAGTCTGGACCGTGCCTAATAGGCACGGCCGTGCCCCAGATCCGAGACCTCACAGCTTCAGGCCGTGCCAACAAGGCACGGCCGTGCCTTCTCCTTTGCCCGAAGCCAACACAAGGCCGTGCCTCCCAGGCACGGCCGTGTGCACGGGGGCGTGCTGCTTCCGAACCCTGCACTATAAATAGGTCTCTAATGAGACCTAGGAGGGGGGGAGACTTTGGAGAGCCACCGGAGTTGTTCTAGAGCCGCCGACGCCTATTTCGGAGGGAGATTCGACGATCCATCACCGATCCGACTGCTCCAGACCATCTTCATCTCATCTACGCAGAGATTTCACTCCGAGGAAGAAGATAAGTCTAGTTTCCTGCATTTCTTTGTATATCTTTGGGAACAAGATGTATTCTCTTCTTTCCTTTGGATTGTATTCTCCACGCTATGGAGTAGATTTCCCTAGATTCTAGGATGTAGGATAAATGATCCCTAATAAAGTGATGTTTTATTTCGATGTGTTTAGTTCTTGAATGATGAACAGGATTTTTAGTTAGATTAATTGTGCTTATGTTATCACATAAAACTTGAACCTTGGAGTAGTGAAGCTCATAGTCCTCGAGTGTATGCATCATCCATAACAATTGAGCTACACATCCTCCTAAGGCTACATATTCTGCTTCAGTGGTAGACAAAGCAACACAATGTTGCTTCCTACTACTCCAACACACTAGGGAGGATCCAAGAAATTGGCATCCACCACTAGTGCTCTTTCTATCTAGTTTGCACCCTGCATAATCTGAGTCGGTATACCCTATTAGATCAAAATTTTGGTTTCGAGGGTACCAAAGGCCTACATTTAAGGTTCCTTTAATGTATCTCAAAATTCTCTTAACTATGGCAAGGTGAGACTCTTTGGCACATGATTGATACCTTGCACACATCCCTACCGCAAATAAAATATCGGGTCTACTAGCGGTTAGGTAAAGCAAACTACCAATCATACTTCTATACTGTTTGGAATCTACTAATTTTCCTTCAACATCATTGTCTAATTTGACATTTGTTCCTATAGGAGTTGAGATTGATTTTGCATTTTCCATTCCAAATTTCTTTATCATTTCTTTAGCATATTTCGTTTGAAATACATGAGTTCCTTCATTTGTTTGTTTTACTTGAAGTCCTAAGAAGAAGGTCAACTCTCCAACTAAACTCATCTCAAACTCGTTTTCCATGTGTTTAATGAACTCATGGAGGAAATCATCATTTGTTGACCCAAAGATGATATCGTCTACATAGACTTGGGCAACAAAGATGTTGTTATCCTTTGATTTTATAAACAAGGTTTGATCTATTGCTCCTCTCCTAAATCCTTTAGAGATTAAGAATGTTGATAGCCTCTCATACCAAGCTCTAGGAGCTTGTTTCAACCCATATAAAGCTTTCTTAAGCTTGTATACGTGATTTGGGTATTCTAAGCTCTCAAATCCAGGAGGTTGCTCTACATACACTTCCTCCTTAATGAAACCATTTAGGAATGCCGATTTTACATCCATTTGATATAGTTTAAAACCCATATAGGCGGCATATCCTAGTAAGATGCGTATGGACTCTAATCTAGCTACTGGGGCATAGGTCTCATCATAGTCAAGCCCTTCAACTTGGTTAAAACCCCTAGCTACTAGTCTAGCCTTATTCCTAGTGACATTGCCTTGGTCATCTAGTTTGTTTCTAAAGACCCATTTTGTTGTAATTATTGTGTTATCACTAGGTCTTGGAACTAACTCCCACACTTCACTCCTCTCAAATTGATTTAGCTCTTCTTGCATAGCTAATATCCAATCCGTATCACCTAGAGCCTCATCAATTGTTTTAGGTTCAAATTGTGAGATTAAAGCAATTTGACTAGATTGATTTCTAACTTGAGATCTAGTTCTCACTCCATGTTCAATGTCTCCTACAATTTGATCGATGGGGTGATTTTGATGATGTCTAAGATTTCTAGGTCTTGTAGGCTCCTCACTCTCATTATTTTCATGTGGAGGCTCATCATCTTTTCCTCCCCCTACATTGTTGCTCTCTAATTGCAAATTCTTAAGTTCGTTTGTAATTTCTTGTGTTCTTTCATTTATGTCATCATCAATAGGTGATTTTCTGGGGTAGGTGATGGTTGATTCATCAAACTCAACATTTGAAGACTCTTCAATTGTTTGAGTTCTTTTATTATAAACCCTATAACCCTTGCTAGTGGATGAGTAGCCAACTAGGATTCCTTCATCCGCTTTTGCCTCGAATTTTCGTAGGTCATCCTTAGTGTTCAAGATATAGACTTTGCATCCAAATACTCTAAAGTAGTGGATTTTGGGTATTTTTCCACTCCATAGCTCAAATGGAGTTTTACCCAAGAACCGATGAACTACTACCCTATTTTGTATGTAGCAAGCGGTGTTAACCGCTTCTGCCCATAGATAGGTGGGTAGTGAATATGCATTTAGCATCGTTCTAGCTGCTTCTTGCAAAGCTCTATTTCTCCTTTCAACAATCCCATTTTGTTGAGGAGTCCTTGGGCATGAAAATTCATGCTTGTACCCATTTTCTAGACAGAATTTAGAGAAGTTTGAGTTTTCAAACTCTCCACCATGATCACTCCTAATCCTATTGATTTTCAAGGTTCGTTCGTTCTCTACCCTTTTACTAAACCCAACAAACAATTCTAGGGTATCATCCTTATGTTTCATGAAATACACCCAAGTGAACCTAGAGTAATCATCTACAATAACCAAGCAATATTTGTTACCATTTAATGAAGGTGTACTATGGCAATCAAATAAATCCAAATGCAAAAGTTCTAGTGGTAAGGAAGTACTAGTTAGAGTTTTACCTTTGTGTGATGATTTAAATTGCTTACCCTCTTGGCATGCATCACACATTTTGTCCTTGACAAACTTGATCTTTGGTAGTCCCTTCACAAGCTCCATTTTTGCTACTCTTGCTATGTTCTTCATGTTGGTATGTCCAAGTCTTCTGTGCCATAGCCAACTTTCCTCTTCTTTTGACATGAAACACTTAACAGAAGGGTTAGTAGCACAAGATAAATCCATAAAGTAAAGATTTTGATTTCTATACCCTTCTAGGATAACATTTTTCAAGTCAATTTTCCTAACCAAGCATTTATTGGAGTGGAACTCAACTTGATAGCCTGAATCACATAGTTGACTCACACTAAGCAAATTGAACTCCATACCTTTGACTAAGAGCACCTTGTGAATGGTAATTGTGGATGAAACCTCAATTGTTCCTCTTCCTATAATTTTGAGTTTCCCACTATTTCCAAAAGACACCTTTCCTCTCTTCATGTATTTCAACTTTGTAAATTTACTTACATCCCCCGTCATGTGGCTTGAACACCCGCTGTCCATAATCCACATGTTTGTGTCCTTCTTTTCTCTCACCTAGACAACATAAAACACATCACTTTTAGGTACCCAAAAGCTAGATTCACTAATATTTTCTAAGTATTTCTTGGGAACCCAAGCTAGTCTAGATTTGCCCTTTGATGTTTGTTGACTAAGTGGCCCTTGCCTTCCAACTAGAGAAATGTAAGAAGCTTCCTTAGGTTTATATCCTATTCCTGCCTTGTTATACACTGCCCTTTGACTGTGTAGCACCATATCAAGATTTTTTGATCCTAGTGTGAATTTTTCTAAGCATTT
This sequence comes from Curcuma longa, assembly GCF_044706935.1. Lineage (NCBI taxonomy): Eukaryota > Viridiplantae > Streptophyta > Magnoliopsida > Zingiberales > Zingiberaceae > Curcuma > Curcuma longa. The sequence continues at coordinate 14,729,813 of NC_133864.1, forward strand.
CCTCAAGTCAACAATCTCATTTTTCAGTTTTTCATTTTCATCTCCTAGGTCAACATGATCACAAATATTCCTTGTGTTCCTAAGTGCTTCTTTTAGTGCCTTGACCTTTGTCTTTGACTTAACTAGCGCATTCTTAAGATAAGCAATAGTGCGATAAAGAAATCTTTGTTTTACCTTGTCCATTACCTCTTCCTCGCTAGATGAGGATTCATCGTCACTTGAATGCTCTTCCTCACTTGATGTATCATTGTCACTTCCTTTTGCCATAAGAGCCATGTGTCGGGTTATGTGGCACAATTCCTCCTCGTCATCGGATGACTCGCTACTTGAGGAATCCCACGAAGCTTGAGCCACCATGACTTCCTTCTTCTTCTTATCCTTCTTCTTGAACTCCTCCTTCTTCTTTAGCTTTGGGCAATTTGGCTTGATGTGCCCCTTTTTGTTGCACTCAAAACAAGTCACGTTAGGATTGAAATTAGAACTTTGACTTTTACCTTGGGATGGTGGAGTGAACATCTTTTTCACATTCCTTTGTGTGAACCTTCTTGATCTTCCCATCATCTTTTTCACATAATGTGCCACTTGCTTGGGAGACATCTCCTCATCACTATCAGATGTCTCTTGTTCGGATTCGGATGAGGACTCCTTCTCCTTCTTCTTCTTTTTCTCCTTCTTTTCTACAAATAAAGCAATACCTTTCTCCTTCGAAGACAAGTTAGCTTGTTCATGAAGTTCAAATTCGCAAAACAATTCATCTAGCTTTACAACTGAAAGATCCCTCGATACTTTATAAGCATCGACCATTGATGCCCATAAAGTGGTTCGGGGGAAGGCTTGTAGCACGTACCTCACTAAGTCCCGGTTGTCCAATTTCTCACCTATCACATGTAGACCGTTTACTTGGAGTTGTCCAACTAGAAGATCCTTCTTTGCTCTTCTAGATTCACTTGAACCCTCGTTGAGTTCAATGAGTTTCTCCCAGAGTTCCTTGGCCGAATTGAAAGGTCCAACCTTGCTCAGTTGATCTTTGGAGAGTCCACATTGCAAGGTGGTTGTGGCCTTTGCATTTGCTTGAGCCTTTTTGCATATCTCCTTTGTCCAATCTATCTCTTCATTCATTGCTTGCAACCACTTAGAATCCCTTACAGCTTCATAATAAGAAGAAGGTATAACATGGTTTGATAACTGTAAAACAAAGGCATGATATGAAGAAGACAAATGAGAGTAAGAAACGTGATTGGAGATAGGATGTCGAGTACATGATCTGACCCCCTTCCTAACAGCAACCGGAAGGTTCAGCTCATTCATATTTAATGACTGCTCCAAGGAATCAGGAGCCAGAGCATCAGATTTAGATAGCCGGTCAGTAGTAGGTCCTTGCTTATGTCTTCGTCTCTTGTAAGTGATAATTTCTTGTGAAGACTGCGAGCCCAGTAATGGAACATCGTTTCTATTTTCCATGGCATCCAGTGGAATAGGAGATGGGGCCACTTGAGGTACATAAGGAGATACAGAAGAGGTAATATTCTCCCCCTGAGAATGAGATTGAAGAGAATAATAAGACTCAGACTCAAAAAGGGTAACATCCTTCAAGACATATCTCGTCCTAGTAATAGGATCAAAGCACTTGTAGCCTTTCTGGCAAGTGGAATATCCTAGGAAAACTCCCCGTATAAAATGAGGATCAAGTTTGGAAGACTTGGGACCAAGAACATGAATAAAACAGAGAGAGCCAAAAACCTGAGGTGTAAGGGAGAACGTGGTGCCACGACGAAGAATAGTGAGAGGGCACCGATACTCGAGACCTTTAGATGACAATCTATTGATGATATAGGCAGCGGTAAGGACAGCATCAGCCCAGAAATATTTGGATAAGTGACGTTGAAATAATAGTGCACGGGCTGTTTCAAGAATATGACGATTTTTTCTTTTAGCCACTCCATTCTGTTGTGATGTGTAGGGACAAGATGACTCATGAAGAATTCCTGAATCCTTAAGGAAAGTATTTAGAGACTGAGCAAAGTACTCACGGGCATTATCAGAATGTAAAGTCTTTACTCTTGTATGAAATTAAGTTTCTACCATTCGACAATAAGTTTGAATGAGTCAAGGAACTTCTTTCCTGCTTTTCATCAAATAAAGTCATGTACAGTGGACGTATATCATCAATAAAAGAGAGAAAGTATCGATTGTCATCCAAAGAAGTCACAAGAGAGAGCCCCCACACATCAGAATGAACAAGATCAAATGGAGAAGAACTTTTTTTTATGGACTCAGAAAATTGAGTTCTACAATGTTTTGATAACTGACAGACTTCACACAGAAGTGACTCAAAAGAAACTGAAGAGAAAAGACAAGGAAATAAGACTTTCAAAGACTTAAAGGATAAATGTCCTCAGGAAAAAAAGTTACTGAGCAGTGAAGTTGTTTTGTAATGCTACTAACAGAAAGTAAATTAAGAGAAATAGAAGGGACATGAAGGGCAGAGGATAGGATAAAATGATCTGCCAGTTGTATGGAACCTTTGCCAGCAATAGTGGCTTTGGTTCCATTTGCAATGGTCGCTTTATCTTGCCCAGAGGACAAAGAGTAGGAAATGAAGGAGTTAGCAACGTTTGTCATATGATCCGTAGCTCCTGAGTCAATGACCTAGGGGCTATAAGAGCTTAAACCAACAACACTCAATCCCAAGCCACGGGTACCTGTGTGCGCTTGAGATGGAGTGGTAGAGGCAGAAGATGAAGTCTGAAGTCGCGAGAGAAGGTGCTGAAGGTTGGCAATGTCAGTAAAGGACAATCCAACAGGAGAAGACACAAAGGAACCAGCAGTCTCCTCCTCCACTAATTTCTTGACAGCAACATTCCCATGACTAGGAGCCTTCTTGTCACCGTGTTTGAATTTGTTAGGTTTCTTTTCCAAATATTTCTCCCAACAAAAATCTGAATCATGATTAGTCCTCTTGCAGTGCCGACAAAATTTATCACCTTTTCCTTTAGTTCCCCTAGGCCTGGACATGTTTGCAGAACTGATAAGAGCAGAAGTCTCCCCAATTGGAGTGCTGGTAGCAGAAATACCCTTGTTGTTCATGGTCCTTTTCCTGCCCTCCTCACTGAGAACTTTGTAGTAAACTTGTTCTAGAGAGGGAGTAGGATCAAGACTAAGAATTTGTCCTTTTAAACTCGCAAACTCTGCATTAAGCCCATTTAGAAACTTAATAATTCTATCATTCTCTAGAAGCTTTAGATATCTCTGGTGATCATCAGTAGAACTCCAATCCTCCATCCTGTAATAGTCAAACTCATCCCACAGACCCTTCAGAGTAACAAAATAATTGGTGACAGACATAGATCCTTGGTCAAGTTTAAAGATTTGACTACTTAGCTGATAAGTACACAACATATTATGCTTGCGTCCGTACATTTGCTCCAGTGTCGTCCACATGTCAAAAGATGTTTTGTTATGAAGAATGACCTGTTTGATGCCAGAACTGACGGAATTGAGTATCCAAGTCATCAACTGAATATTGTCACGCCTCCAACTACGAAAGTTTGGGTCCTTTTCATCTGGTTTCACTTTACTACCATGAAGAACATCAAGTTTATCATGGCCTTCAGCATAAAATTCAACAGCAACTGTCCAAGAAGCATAATTTGTCTCTGTCAATTTCTCCGAGGTTATCTGAAGACCGGATCTTCCAATTCTTGGCATTGTGAAAAACGGTTGTACTTGTCTAGAAGAAGTCGTAGGATCTACAGAAATACCAGAAGTTTCTCCAGAGGTATCCGCTATAAATGAAGTGAATGTCAAACTAGCAAACAGCACAGACTACTAGAGATCCAAATTTTTCGTTGCTTCCCCAAGTCCTTCACAAATCTTCCAAGGAGGAGAAAAGATGTAAGATCAAACAGTCTAGTCTCGGCTTCGACGTGTGGGTTGATGAGCGTCACGCTGATGCTGGAACCCACAGGCCGCATCGGCTGTGGCGCGATCACCTTCGGCTGATCCTGCAGCTTCTGGAGCAAGCCCTGCTCCCGTCACCAGGCGACGCGAGGAGGTAGAGGCTGAGGTGGAATCGGACGCGCTGCCCTACTGCGTTCCTCGTCCCTGTCGCTCCCGTAAGCACGACAGTGAGGAGGCCAGCACCGGCGCGGCGGTCAGACCTTCTTCTCGTCATGAGCAACGCGAGGAATTGGTTTCCGAGGCTTCCTGCAATGACCGATTGCCAGTTCAAGTAGGCGAGACCAGGCGCGTCGCAAGGAGGGGGAGGAATCAGGGGGACGAGATCTCACCAAAATCAATCCGGTGAAGGAGAAGAGAAAGGAATAGCGCTTCCGCTTGCGAGTGCTCGAGGACGGAGATCTCGTGTCGCGATCTCTCCCAATACGAGGCTTCTTGAGACTTTAGGCGACGAGAGGCGGCAGTCGAGTAGAGAATAGAAGCGAGCGAGGCGGCGGTCGGCAAGCAGCGTCGCTGCTGGTTGGCAGCGATGTCGAGCAGAGAAGAGAAGCGAGAGGTCGTGGCAGCGACGTCGTAGTGTAGCGAAAGAGAGGGAAAAAAAATTAAGGTTTTGGAAAACCTGGCTCTGATACAATGTTAAAATTATCTTGTTACTAAAAGAACCAAAGTACAAGGCTTATATAACCAGCATAACCCTAAGAATACAAGAGGAAAAGACCTATCTACCCCTGCATCTCACAATAGAAACAAATCTCAAAGAACACACTTTTTTACATAAGAAAAAAATCTATTCCAATGTAATTACATCAAAAGTAAATCATTACCTAGTTTTATACAGATTAGCTGGACAATTAGAATATTCAAAAGCTACTCAAAATTTGGTCCCAAGTTCTGCTCGGATCTGTCTGAACTTTACTGGTGCAATCAGAATGCGTATAAGGACCAACCAGTGGTTTACTAACTCGAATACACCAACTTACTTCACACTCCCTAATGTATACTATATTTGGTTCACTGGCATTATACCAAAAAAAGTGAAGAAACATTTCTGGATCTCTTTAACAACTTAGCATTCACCTAGTCATCCATGTACATGTTCATCCAAGCTGCTCCAAGGAGAGGGGGAATTATGAAGAGTACAATTAACTTCCTCCTCTTTGGAAATATGATTAAAGAACATTGTAGCACGCATAATTAGCACATCCGTGATGGAAGAAGTTAACATTGAATAAATCATTATATTCCTGATCAAGTGTAGCAATGCGGACAATGAGAAAGGTAGACAATAGAAGGTTATGACTATTCTTCCTCCTTTTTGTCACACTTCCCATGCTATAGTCTCCACTGAACTCCAACCAATGAAGTGGGTTATAATCTAACAGAGAATTCCTCTAATTTTATTTTCTGGCTCAATTCTTCTCATCATTTCTATAGCATTTACCAGGTGGGAGGTATACAATAGATGGTTATGACGATTCTTCCTCCTTTTTGTCATACATCCCATGCTCTATTCTCCACTGAACTCCAACCAATGAAGTGGATTATTATCTAACAGAGAATTCCTCTATTTTTATTTTCTTAATTTTAATTATCATTTTTATAGAATTGACCAGGTAGGAACAATGATACACCAGTCACTACTATCGGAATCATGATTGCCAAACAAAATCCCATAGAAAATGCTACACGAATTGCTACAAATCACTGATTCGAACACACTAATTCTCAGGAACAAGGATGTAAAACTGTACCCTCAACCGTTGGACATTTGTGTAAACCTGCTCGACCCCATGGGTCAATATGAAATACTCACAAGCTCGTTCATATGCATGCCAAGTTGGCAACATGCTTAAGAAACGGTCTCCAGTTACAGTAGGTACTATCTCCCACAAGTTGTGTATCTGCAGAAATCAGAATGAGGCTCATATATGAGAAAGAGAAGAATTATGATAGACAGTAGACGCCCAGAAGCACAAAAGAAGGTTTCTGTATTTATAATGGTTCTGATAGTCAGGAAACAAACTCAAACAAAAAATTTTGGAAATTATAAAAATTACGTTGGAGAGTTGGGATTGGGAGTGGCATCTGTTAGGAGTCATATTCTGGTACAAAGATGTTGGTATTAAATCAACAAGGGGACTGGAAAATATGTACGGTTAGATTGGACAGTATACTAGTTGATCAGATAAAGGCTTCTCATACCTGATGCAACAGATTTTTATGGGTGAGCATTACACCCTTTGGGGAGCCACTTGTTCCACTTGTATACATTATTGCAGCAACGTCTTCAGGACTGATGGCTTCATAAACATACTTTTGGCCTGTAAAAGTTGAGTTGATGATTAATGTGCAAGATATTCAAAAGGTGGTTCTAAGCGACTGCCTAGTGCCTAAGCACTAAGGGCTTAGGTGGTCTACATTAAAAAAAATTAAAATAAGAAAAAGAAGTATACTAAATTAATAATGATTAATATTAATATTATTAGGGGGAATTATGCCAATATCATTAACCCCCTAGGTAGCCCACACTTCCTTATATAGATATTATTGATATAGAAAAGGCAACAAACACATCAAAGTTATATAATTGCAAATGAGTCCCAAGACTCCGCTCAAGTTGGTTCCGCTCAAGCTGGTTTGAGTATATTATACAAACCTAACTTACAAAAATATATTCATTCCTAAACCCTCTCAATAATTTGATAGAAAATCTATCAATCATAGATTCAAATTCTGTCAAGCCAATCGGCACGAGTGGAATTTTCTGTTCCACCTTGTGGACCAACATTAGCACGATATCGTGGATGAAACTGTGACCTTGCAGCGTCGTAAAGGCAACCACGACCTATTTTTTAAATATATTTATTTATTTTACTTTTTTATTTTTTATTTTTCAAAAAATTATTTATCTATTATTTCTAATTGTTAATTTAAATTTCTTCCCTTATTTTTTAAAATTGTTTTCTCCTTAATCAATTACTTTTTTCCTCCTTTGTTTTTAAGCTTTTTTCTTCTTTATCCATCCACGAGGGTAAACAGAGAGGAAAAAAATCTTTTTACCTCTTTAACAATAATTAATTTTTTTCCTCTATCTATCCATAAGATAAATCTTTGGTACAATGGTAAAGTTGTTGTCATATGACTTTATGATCACAGGTTCAAGTCGCGAAAATAGCCTTTTGCAATGCAAAGTAAGACTACAAACAATAGATCCAATGTAATCTAACCCTTCCCGAGACTTCGCATTAGCAGGAGTTTCGTGTATCAAGCTATCCTTTATTTATCCATAAGGTAAATTAAAAAAGATAAACCTATTTAAGATGAAGGAAACAAATTGTTAGCAAAAATTAAAAATTTAAATATTATATAATTTCTAACCTTATAAAATATACTACTATGAATTAAATTATTATATATAAATTTAGTTTAATTTTAAATTGATTAAAATAAATTCAAATTCAATTCAATTTAAATGTACTTGATACTGCCATGTCTACTTCATAGACTTTAATTAATCCTAAATTAACTTTTACTCAATAAGCATCAAATATTTTATAAGATAATATCAAAATTTAAACTCAACTTTTAACATCTCAAAGATAACTCAATAATAAATATCTATAATAATCAAATATTAATAAAAATATTTTTAATTAATATATTTATATTTTAAAAAGTACTAAAACTATATTAGCATGATATGGTACTGAAACCGTATCGACAAGATACAACACTGAAACAATCGGTTATAAACTTAAACTTCAGCATAGCTCAAAATTTTAAACCTTGAAATCAATTGGCAATTAGAATTGGCAAGTGACAATCAAATCTCTATATGCTATGTTCTCTAATGAAATAGTAGATTTAAGATTTAAGGTTCTATGCATTATCATTTGATTGTGATAGTAAAATTTTACAAATTCAGCAGGGGTGTATCTTAGCTTGACCGTTAAATGCTTAACTCAAATAAGCTCATATACGACTAAGGTCATTTTCCTATACTTTACCTCTACACTTGACCTTGCAACCATTGTTTATTTCTTACTTTTTCTGAAAATAAGATTACATCCTATCCTAAGAGGATATAATAAGTCGGTGTAGATTGTCTATTTGTTGGAGTTGGTCAATCTGCATTAGAATAACCAACCACCTAAAGGCGACCTCGATGATACAAAAAAATTTGTTTACTTTTAAAAGCAATATTTTGATATTTAGACAATCAATTCAATTGTAATTTTGGAGAAATAAGTTAGAAAACTATCAAACATTATTGGAATTAATTTTGACATATGTTAAAGCATATCATAGCTCATTGAGTGCCAATAAGTATGAAATTATAATGATAAGCACATGGTATGATACTCATCACCTTTATCAGCACAAGAGAGATTACTCATTCTAATGTTTTTGATAACTTTTCAGAAAGATATGCTTTGCTCGTGTTGCTCACCACAACGAGATTTTTTAAACCAAATGTGCAATGTCATACTAGCTATAGCTGATTTAGCTAATGATAAAGAGATTGTTAGGTGATAGTCAAAGACACCCATTTAAAGCATGCCATTGTACTAAACACTATCCAAAGAAGCATAATCACATCACTGAAAATCCATTTTTCACGAAATTTTGTATAGGTTAAACTCTCTACTAAAATAGCTGAAGGAATAAAAAGGGATATACCTGGTTTAGAAGAATGAAGCAATGTGTGGCGACTTTCACTGCCCAATTCTACGATATCATTGTAATCATATAGAGGGATGCCTTTCACAAGTTCTTTATTTAGGGATAATTTATCACCCCAAAGAAGAACAATAAATCTAACATCAGCCTTTGGTATCAAAGACTGTGCAAGCCTGTTGAAAAATTGTGAACTGTCGACAACAAGTGCAATGCTGTGACAACAGCTCAAACAATTTAGTGTCATTACATCTCATACAGCTTAAGATACCTGAGAATATTATTATTCTAGATTAAAAAGGCCAAAGTTAAATTTGGGAATAACTGCAGTTCAGAAAAGATTTTTTATGTCAGTTTACCCAATTGACATGGCACAATATCTGGTGCATCTTTTCAAGTGAAACCTAATTTAGAAAGTTTTTCTTAGCCAAGAATAATGCATAAGTTCTGACCTTTCAGAATGGTTGTATATGTTCAACAATTCTTCATCCGAAGATCTAGTACCCCTAACTACATTTATTGCACCAGTAGCCATTATCCCTGCATCAAGAACAATATAAGCAAGAACACTAACAACAGCGAGAAAACAAATTATGTGAAGAGAAAAGCTATATCAAACTAATTTATAACAAATGAAATAAGTAACAACCAATTTCTTGATATGTTGGTGTAGGCACTTGTACGCTAGTGTACAAGTACTTAGGAGTTAGGACTGCCAGGGCCAATTATATGTTAAGCCCTTTCTAGTGTCTTGTTAGAAACACCGATTATATGAATCCACACGCCTCAGTAAAAGTGACTGAATAAGAGAATCAACACCTTTAAAAATGTTAGGACTCTACTCTTACATATGCATGTGTTCCTCTCATTTTGGGGTGATGCTCTTCTCACTGTTTGATACTTTCTCAATTATATATATCATCCACTCTTCATGGCTAGAACTCATTCACTAATCTCTTTTTCAAAGTGACTATCTATTCTCTTGCATCATAGACCTTTATATGCACTTTGTTAATATTGTGTCCTCCCCTGGTCATGATAAATTATCACAATAGGCCCCTAGTGCATACTTCTTGTTATCCACGTCTCCAGAAAGGCTATGGTTGTTACTCTCCAAAGTTCCATTGCATCGTTATCTTTATTGATGTGACCTTCAAGTCAACTCCTTTCTTTTCATCTACATAATTTTCAACTGCATCACTATACTTCCCGGCTATAGTTGTGGACCTCCCTCCACCTTCAAAGATCTCACCACCTGAAGTGTGGCTTGGGAAGTTAAGCTCAACGCTTCTTCAATCAGGTATGACCATGAATGGTTGAGACCACTTCGTCTTCCACTTCATCTATAAGTTAGGAAGATTCTTTTATCATCTATGTGAATAAAATTATCATTCATCAGAATCTTGAAAGATTATCTTCATTGACACTTCCATACTAGAGAGTTGGGTGATCTCAAATACTTAGCATAGAAGTGAATTGTTCAAAGGGAGATACCTAAATTTCACAACACAAGTTAATATGCTCAAAGAAGCTAGAATGCTAGAGAATAAATCAAATAGATACTCTTACAGATCATAATATTATATTGATACTAAGGCAGGGAGCCACTAATTGACACCTAGAAATACAAAAGACCAAAAGGAGAAATTGGACTATGTTATACTTACCATATCACATCTCATTTGTTGTTAGTGTAATTGGTCACTTTATGGAAAATCAACGTTATGATCATTGGGTAGAAGCTACAAGAATCCTATGTTACTTAAAAAATGCTTTAAGAAAAAATATCTTATTTCGTAATCAAAGTTATCTGATACTCTGATGCAGGTTGAGCTCATTCCCCTATGAACCAATATCTGAGTTTGATAATGCATACTTGAAAGCTACCGATGTTTTTTGTTAGACTTAAAAGCTCGAAGAGATTATTAATTGCCTCATATGTGTGAAACATGTCACTAATCTAGTAACCACATGTTTGTGACCATGCTTCATAGAACGAGTAAAATAATGGAAAAGTACTGATAAGAGTGGGGTAAATAGCTACCAGAGGTGAATAACTGAGCATCAACATTTTCCTATGCTTTTTTTATTCAAGAATATCAGTACCTTTTAGCTCTAATTAATCGTGTCCCACAAACTAGACCATGACAACAACCCCAAAGAGAAATTGCTATTTTGCATTAGTTTCCTTATGATAAATCATAAAGTCGGAGAAATAAAGAGGTGGTAGAATATGAGTGGTTTGGTAGTTGAAGAATTAAACATTCTTTTGGATTAAAGGCAACTCTTCAACAAGAAAATAAGTGGAAAAGTGACGCAAATAAGGAATGTTGTCTATTACTTCATCAATGGGGCGGAGGGGGCTGGGGCTGATGATTCTGACGAAGGTTCAGCAGCTTAAAAGGGTTAGTTTTAGTCCAGAACTCTTCCATGAACCTCGATGTCATGCAGAATTCCAACACCAAGCTAACCCCATCAAAAGAGTATCCATGTTAAATTGGAATAACTTTCATCCATTTATTGATAAGTCACTATTTCACTCACCCTCAACTTACATTAAAAACCCGCTCATTCTGGGTCACCAGATGTTTGTAATAATTTTAGTCCAAAACTCTGTCATTAACTTCATGGATGTCATGTAGAGTTCCAACACTGAACTAACCCCATCAAGAGCATCTGTGTCAAATTGTAACGACTTTCAGCCATTTGTTGATAATACACTCATTCTCACCTTAAATTAACAACCAGTTCATCCTGAGCAACCAGATGTTTGTAATAGCTTGTCCAAGAGCAATCATTAACAAGACTAACACAAGGATACCACACCATAAATGTGACAAGATCACAAAGAGAACGCAAGATGACACAATAGATAAATATAATTACATGACATGACCTAAAGCAATATGACATGAATAACCAATATAATTACATAACAAGGCATGTTCTAAGTAAACCGGCTAACATGTAGATTAATGAACTAGCTAAACAAAGTCATGTCTTCACCCAAAATATACACCAAACTAAATATTACAAGGATGCAAACAAAGACCCTCAGTTAGTTATTTCCTTTTACCCTGTTGCTTGCAGCTCCCAAATTTTTAGCGTCCTTCCTATTCCAATGAAGGCATATGCCCACATCACCCACCCCTTGTTTGGGACATCTGATTTGAAGTTATAGATCTGTGACTTTGGATTGTCGTTAATTGGACGAAACAAGACCTGATAGGTAGAAGCAGCATTTAGGAGTCATAGATTAGCCAGAATTAGACATGATTAACATGGGGCTTCCAAGGTCAATGCAAGAACTCCCTCATGTAGAAGAGAAACAGATATGGAAGAGCAAATCTGATGATAAAGTACAGCTCAATGTCGATCAGTAGTATACAAAGCAACAGTAGGAAGTGAGAGTTCAACAGACTCAGAGGCAAAGAAGGGCATGGATTTGTTAGCAATGTTCTCTTATTATGATCACCAATTAATTGCTTAACATCACTGTTGGTCTAGAAATTTGATCTCATCATATTTTGAAAAAGTATTTAGACTTGTCAGTATTTGTCACAAACATTTATTTACTACGTTCTCATTGTTTAATGGCCAGTCAATTTTTAATTTTTCATTATAATGTTTATACACAAGTCAATACCTCTTTTCATCTCGATGACACTTAATCTACTAGCAAAACTAGAATTTTATTCATCAAAAACCAATTAAACCAGCCAAACTACAAGTCCATATAGTATAAAAAAGTGTCAACTATAAGTCCAGTGCCTCACTCATCACCACCTTATAGAAAAAATGCCAAAAAAATACTAGCTAAGAAAAGAATAGGAAGATGAGTTGCAAACAACCGTAAAGCTGAAGTCCAAGACAAAACATGTTACCTTGATCTGCAATTAACCATCTGCAAGAGTTATCTGCAAAAAGTGCTAACTTTTCATCAGGGACAACTCCAACAACCCTTAAACCTTCAGAAAAGTTCAGTATTTCTTTCTCAAGCTGCCATCAAATTTTAAAAATCAGTCAGTTCACACATAAGGCATAAGTCTTGCTCTGTTTATCCAAACTCATCATATTTTGAACTTTTAAGAAGCACTAAGATAGATATTTGAAAAAAAAATTTATTGTCAATACCAAGGAATGAAATCTCGAGCCGTTTCATCCGATACGGGCGAAACATCTCGTTCCAGCTGCAGACCGAAACTGGCATAGTTACGCCTCTTGTGTCGGCACGCTCGAGGCTCCACGAAGGAATCACTGAGCCCTTGTGGCCTGTATGGAGGGGTTCTAGCCGCCGTGCGACACCTCCGGAGGTATCATCGGGCCTGCGGGATGCCTCCGGAGGCATCCCCTAGCCTCGGGATGCCTCTGGAGGCGCCGTCGGACTCGTGCGACTGGGCTGAGGCATCACACAAGTGCAATCGCACAAGCGCGAAATAGGGAAGGTGAACTTTAGTTTAATAAAATTAATAATCTTAATCAACTCCCAGTTATAATTGAGGTAATTTAAATAGACTTTATTAAAGCTTGATAAAATTATCCCATTAATTTAATATAATAATTTTAATTAAAATTATTATATTAAAATAAAATTTTATAAATTATAATTATAAGTTTTTCTTATAAATACTATTTAAAATATATATAATTTTTAATTAATAATTAATTACTATATAAATTATAATTATATAAATGGTTAATCAACTAATATAATTATAATATAAAATTTTATTTTTTCAATTATTTTTATTAAAATATAAAAAATAAAAATATTCTAATTAAAATTTTTAATTTCGTAATAAGAATTTATTCAAAATCAAATTTTAAATTATTTTTATAAATAAAAATAAATTAAAATTTCTAAAAAATATTTAAAATATTTGAAATAATTCTAAAAATTTATAAATAATTTTAAAATTTTGTAAATAATTCTAAAATTTTTAATTATTTAAAAAATTAAAAAAATATATCACAAATCAACTAGAAAACCAATGACTCTAATCAATCAACTACCTAGTCAACCTCACTAATCAACTTTACTCGGAATCAAAATATTTTGTTTACTCAAAATCTACATCCAAGTCGACTATGATGCTCCAATTGACTAGAATAAAAATCGATCATTGCATATATAATCCCACTTCATTTGGCTTAATAACTATCATCCCACTAAGTAGGATCAACTATATGTATCCTCCTACGTTATTGGACTAAATCTCCTACTTATTTTTAAATTATACACAATAAATATATTTATCTATATAATTACTATATATATATATCGAAACCATGTTGGCACGGCACAATACGATATCGAAACCTCGGTATGGATCGAGATTTTAAACCTTAGTCAATACAAAATAGGCTTAATACATAATCTATCCAAACCTTTACACTTTTTTTCAAATTTATCCAAACTTTTAAAATGTTCTATAGTTATCCTATTGTCTGTAAAGTATATCAAAATGTATCCTCCATTTGAGCCATCTAACCCTGTTAAAAATATGGTATAGCAATGAGGTCATTTAACCATGTTAGCAATAGGCACATACAGCCGTGGATATGGAGGGCTACTATTTTTGTCCCTATGTTAAACCCAAAAACCAATTGATTGCATGTTGAAAGATTAAGAGTTTAATTGCATGTTGAATCAGCTTTCAAATTTAAGTTAGGGCCAAGATTAGTAGTCATCCACGTCCATCGCCACATGTGCCCATTGTTAACGTGCCAAGATGTCACATCATCACTGCATTACATTTTATTAGGTGTTAGATGAAAACAAATGGAGAATATATTTTGAAATACTTTGAAAATAAAAGAATAGATATGGAACTGCAATACAACAACAGCCACCAAGCCTTATCCCACTAGGTGAAATCGGCTATATGGATCCTTAATAACTGGCTATTTGACCGGGTAAATTAGGGTTAGATTGGACCGGTTTGATCACATTTCATGCCGTATTTAGGTTTGTTGAGCTTAATTCTTATCTTGGATGAAATTATATCTTCATTCTAATTTTTCATGATTTTTTGGGTAATTATGGATATTAATTTTGTGGTCTTTAATGTTTGCAGGAATTATAATGATGATAATGATAAATTGGAGGGCTTAATTGTAATTTTTGGTTTGAGTCCAGGTCAAGACAGAGTCAAATTGGTTCAATCGGATTCGAAATCAACTTGGTCTAAGCTGATGGTTCAACTCGTGTGCGGTTTGAAGATCAATTTAGATCAATTTAAAGAAATCAGTTCAACGCAAGGTAAATACAGGCTAAATCAGTTGAAAGGCTCAGCTCAAGTCCAACCCAAGCTCAATTCAGACTCAAGTTCAGCAAGTTGATTGAGCTGAACCAAATCAAAAGCCAGCCCATGTCACTTCCATTAACTCAACGCAAGGCCCAGCCCACTTTCACTTGATCCAGCCCAATCCACCCAAACCCTAATTCGGTCGGTTCTAAAGAAATCAAGCCGCTAGTTCAATCACTTCTCGCCGGTTCAACGCTGGCATTAAAAGGCGAAGCCGGTTCATTCATTCGGGGGGTTCACTCGCGATTTTGGGAAGCTACAATGCTCCCAAAATCCGCAAGTATTGTTCACCTTCTTCTCCTCGTCGCCGCCGCGGTCCTGAGCCCCCACCGTGCGCATCACCGTCCTCTTCCTCCCTCTGCTCAGCGCAAAGCAAAAGCCAGCAGCCACCTCCGATTGCAGCATCGACGTCACTTCTTCCTTCCTCTGTCGCCGGCTCCGTTGTGGGCGGTTTGCTCCAGCGGTGGCAGCCGGCGATAGCTCCTTCATCCACCTCCTCAGAAACGTCGAAAATCGTCGGGCCCCGTCTGTGGTTCAGCGGGGAATCACTGGACTCCGTCTGTGGTTCAGCGGAGGATTCCGTCATCTTCGTCGCCGCCGTCACTGGAAATGGGCCAAGTAAGGGTCGGTTTGCAGTTCCTCTTCCTAATGTTCTGTCTGTGGTTCAGCAGGGCATTAGACTAGCGTCTGAGGATCCGCCTGCGTCTTCTCCGATTGTGCCAAGTTGTGAGTGATTTCTCCAGCAAGGTCCACCGTCCCGTTGGAGCTTTCAACCGGAATTGGCTGAGATTTCTTCTATTCTGTGCCGTTTGGAGAGAGAAGAACTCTTTCACCATTGTCATTTGTTCTACTTCATTTAGTACCTTTTCTGTTGGTTTTTTCGGCCTGTACACGTAAAAACCTAATTGTTAACTTTTTACGTTGCGGAAACCCCTGAAATTCCTATTCATGCCACCGGATCCGTGCGAAAACAAAAAAATAGTTTCACATACATGTTTTCTACCTAGATCTACTCTAGATCTACATGTTTAAGAAGTTTACCCTCGGCGCGTGCCCTTCGCGTATCCCGCTCGTCCAAACGGTGCCGGATCTCGAGAACGTCAAGTGTCGCTCCTCTACGGTATCCACACGAACACTATCTTGGAGAAGGAGACAAAACCTTTGGTTGTGCTAGCAACCACACTAAGGCTCTCCTCTAAGGACCTCTTTTGTTTGGCCAAGGGAAGAGCTAAGGGGAGTTCACGGCAAGGAAAAACCAACAAGCAAAATCACCCCTTTTCCCATTAAAAAGGATTCCATGCATTAATCAAAAATGGGTTTTTAATGCATTCATGAAGATGCAACGTTGAGAAGGAAATGAAGAGAGAAAAGCAAAACTTTTCAACTTCTCAACTCCATTCATGCAAAACTCCTTTTGCATGCAATGTTGAAATTTAATGCATTAATTCCCATCACATGTAATAATCTTTTCCTTGCATGCAATATTAGATTTTTCCATGCATGAAATCACATTTCATGCATTAGTCACTTTTGCATGCAACGTTGGGTTCATCATGCATGAAATCACATTTCATGCATTAATTCCTTTGCATGTATTTCCCTTCTTAAATTGATTTTATTTGAATCTAATTCATATTAAACCAACTCAAGTTTAGCCAAGTAATGAGTCTAACTCATTTTAGTCCAATCAATCAACTAATGATTCATTTAGTCAAACTAAGATGATCATGTCTCCAAAATAACGTGTTCTTTGTGTGTGACCCAATAGGTTCTTGCAACATTGGCAATATTTCTAAAACCCTTTTAGAAACATAAGCAATGAGCGGCATCTAGCAATGCATCATTGCTACCCAAGTGACAAGAATGTTGAGATCCAACATCACCATTGTGACTACTAATTGTGACTCTCACAATATGTGACCATGTCCTTCTATCCTTGATATCATGATTGATCAAACCGAGGCATAGACCGTGTCATCCTCTAATCAATCTATGTCTTGAACTCCAAGTAGACTCACTCCAATCAAATGAGAGTCAACATCTCATGTTGACTCATTTGGGCATGGTCATGCACTTTAGTGGTCTCACTCTATCAAGAACTATGATATCACTCCCGTTATATAGGAGGGATAGATCGCATCTACATCACTCACATCCCTCCACATAATTTGTTACATACCCAGTAATCGCCTTTATAGTCCACCCATTTACGGGTGACGTTTGACGAAGCCAAAGTAAGTAACTCCTTATGTTGGGAACCATGGTGACTTCAGGTCTAAGGACTAATAGTCATACTAATAGCCACATGAGAAAGTATATGACACTCATATAACGATCCATGATACTTTCTCATGGCGGGTCATTCAGTATACATTCTCCAATGCATACCCATGTGTCAACTTGATATCTCATATTCATGACTTATGAGATCAAGTCATCGTGTTGACCTACATGCTAGTCTCATCGCATTAACATTGTCCCTGAATATTAATACTTGACTAGGAATCATTTAGAGTAGTGTTCTCTATATCATCTCACTATCGATTCAACCAATCGATTGATATAGATATGAACACTCTACTCAAGGACGTTACTATACTTAGTTATTTGGCACCAATACAAGTAAGTATAATAACCATAAATGAAATGCCTTTATAAATGGAAATATGATACAATGAGTCCATACAACAATCATCATATGATTGGATCTAGGGGCTCTCGCTAACAATTATAATTACTAACACTGATTTTAACTTGGTTATTTGATGTTGTATTACTCGGTTCTGATGGAGTTGTGTTGTTTGGTTCTGTTAATTGTTTAGGATTTTGTTAGCAAAGTTCTGTTGATTGTGATTCGGTTATTGAGATTTGCTCTTGAGTGGTAAAAGGTTAACAGCTGTTGAAATGTTGAAGGTGTTTGAGGTGTTATTGAGTTGCTTTGTTTAGCGGTAATATTCTGTTGAATTGGAGTTATTGGTTATATGAGCATGTATGGAGCTGAGTTAGATCAGTTGATATTTGTTAATGTACTTCTTGCTACGTTGAAATATGGAGTTTGTTGAATCAAAGGAAGTCAATCATGTCATTGAATTGGTGATCATAAAGGCAACTGTTGTAGGTTGAACCATGGACTATTGGGTTGTAAAAGATGTAAGAGCATGCTTAATGTTGAATGTGTAATGTGGGAAATTTCATTAAGGTTGTAGTTGTGAAACCGGTTCTATGATTGTGTAATGTGAATATGTTGTTGTTGTATATGTTATGATGTATGTTATCGTATGATACATGATGTGAAATTGCATGTAGTGTATATAGATGTAAGTTGTATGTTTTAAGTATTGTATAATGCATGTTGTATGGAGTTGATTGTATATGTTGTTTGTACATTAAGTTGGTTGTAAATTCATGTTGTACGTTATGTAAATGAAAGCATGTGTATGTTGAGGTTGTATGAAACTATTGTCAATGAAGCAAGTTGTTGAATAATTGTATGTTTGTGAATAAATTGTTGTGAACATAATCTGTATTATATGTAATATAGGATAGAGGTTGTATGTATATATGTGTTATTGTATGATGTATGAGGTATGATTTACATGATGTATGTTTATACATGTTGTATTAATTGAAATCCATGTTGTATGTTTACTTTCAATGATCAATTAAATTGTGGAATAATTGTTGTTTATTTATGTATAGATGTAGAGTACTTTGTAAATGTGTGAAACTTGTATATTATTGTAAAGAGGATGCATGATTTGATTTAATTTGTAAATGTTGTATACTTAGTATTCTTTTGTACATTGTAGGATTTATTATTAATAAATGGAGTTGTAGATAGGAATGAATAAGACAAATAAAACCCCTACATCAAGTGTCTATAATAACTTCTGGTCATTGAGTCCTAGAGAGACGACCCGGACCTCTCTATGCTACTTTAACGATAAATAGGGGTTTGGTTAAATAAATAAATAATTTTGATGGGTGTAAGTGACAAAACAAATAAGGGAATAAAAGTTAATAAATAATTCCCATACAAAACACCCACATCAAAATTTTGGCGCCGTTGTCGGGGACTCATTTGATTGTTGTACATTTGACTGTATATGGGTGTCTTATTTGTTTATTCATTTCATTTGTTTATTTATTTGTTTGTTTATTCATTGATTGGTGTTATCTATTTATTATTTATTCATTTGTTTATTTATTCATTCATTTATCATTATTTAATTCTTTTGATTCTAATCTCTGAGGATGTTGTTAATTTCAGTGACACTATAACTTATTGACTTTTCTATATTGGAGAGGTGCACGAAAGTGTAGGGACTTGCACTGAGTCCCTAGGATCACTTTCATCGATGTTGTCTGGATCAGTCTGCAGAGTTGAGAACCCAGGGCGATAAAGAATCAAGGGACTCCTCTAGCGACGATCCATCTTCCCGGTGAAAGGAGAGTAACCTATCTCATCTTGTTTTTCTTTTTGTATATATTTGTTATAATTAATTCTTTGTTAGGATGTGTATATATTTTATTCTTGTTATTTGGTAGGATGTGTATATAATCCATTGTTTAGTTTATTGTTTGTTTTATTTAGTGTATATATTTCATAATTTAGCTTAGGATGTGTATAAATAAATAATTTAAATTAAGATGTGTACATTAATTCATTATTTATTCTTTCACAATAAATTTTCCCCCTGCATGATTTCATTCATCTTAGGAGTTGTGATAATGTAGTTAAATGAGTTTATCGGATTCTTAGAGATAACAAAGCATGAAAGAGTTTGTGGATTGCGTGAGGATATAACTTAGGGATGGATTTCGCTTTGATAAGTTGAGCTGATGACCTACATTTACCCAGTGAGGACTGAGCCTGATTGCTTTATTTGTTGAGTGACACTCATGGAGAATGTTAAGCTAGAACTTGCTCTAATTCTGTTGAAATCACATTAACATGAGGTTACATTGATCATGAAGGTTATTTCATTGTTTCACATCCATTCTCTTTTCTAGTATAGGTCTCAATAAATTCTTCCATCATCTGTTCCATTTTACCTATCATGCTTTGTTTTTCTTTGCTATTGGAATTGGAAACCTTAACTATTAAGATGAGTTTTGCCCGGGACGGACAATAATTTAAGTGTGGGGGTGTGCTTAAATGTTTCACCATTGACAAACTAGTAGTTTTAGTCTTATTTTGTTTTGCTTGTTGGTAGATTTTGTTTTGTTTTGTGTAGTTTTAGTCTTGTTTTGTTTTGTGCAAAAAAAAAAATCTGTTGGAAAGAAAAAAAAACAGAAAAAAAAATTCTGTTTAAAAAAAATACAAAACAAAACAGAATTGAAAAAAAAAAAAGAAGAAAAAAACACAGAATTGAAGAAAGAAAAAAAACATTTTGTTTCAGGGTTGTTTTAAATAATATGTGTTGTTTATTGGTTGTTTTGTTAATAGGAGAATAAGAGTTTGTAAAGGGAAGATAGTTAGTAGCAAGTTTTTCTTTAGGATTCTCCTATTATGAGCTTCATTAAAATGGGTTGAGTTTAGGAGAGGAGGGAATGGTATGTCTTGCTATTAGCTTTTCCCCATGCTAGCTTGGATGATATGTTCTCTTGGGCATTGCTTACTATACTCATTTATGAAACATGTTATGTGTTTGTAATTCTTCCACATACTTCCTTCATTGCATTTTTTTTTCTATCTTTCATTCCACATCATTGTGAGTTTTATTCCTTTTAGCATGTTCTCTTTGAAATTCTAATAAGCCTTCATGATTATGGAACTTTGTGCATATATATATAGTGGTGGAGATGAGAAGATGAGCAAGCCTATGGTAAGACAGGATCCATGAGTAGCTTGAGAGCACTCCACTTATTACTTGTTTATGAGGATGAGCTACTTCATTATTTCCCCTGTGAGGTTATGGTCATCATTCTTGACTGATTCAGAGCAGATTGAAATTTCTGGGTTGTTGATCCATGTATGAAATAAGTTCTGGATTGTTTGTATCTCTAAGATTTGGTACTTTTATTTAGCTTATTGTTATGAACTCTTAATTTGATGGATCATTGTTAGGGTGGAAAATGTAGAGTAGTTTACTTTCACGAGACGTGAAAGAATAAGTGTGGGGGATTTGATAACTGGCTATTTGACCGAGTAAATTAGGGTTAGATTGGACCGGTTTGATCACATTTCATGCCGTATTTAGGTTTGTTGAGCTTAATTCTTATCTTGGATGAAATTATAGCTTCATTCTAATTTTTCATGATTTTTGGGGTAATTATGGATATTAATTTTGTGGTTTTTAATGTTTGCAGGAATTAGAATGATGATAATGATAAATTGGAGAGCTTAATTGTAATTTTTGGTTTGAGTCCAGGTCAAGACAGAGTCAAATTGGTTCAATCGGATTCGATATCAACTTGGTCCAAGCTGATGGTTCAACTTGTGTGCGGTTTGAAGATCAATTTAGACCAATTCAAAGAAATCAGCTCAACGCAAGGTAAATACAGGCTAAATCAGTTGAATGGCTCAGCTCAAGTCCAACCCAAGCTCAATTCAGACTCAAGTTCAACAAGTTGATTGAGCTAAACCAAATCAAAAGCCAGCCCATGTCACTTCCATTAACTCATCGCAAGGCCCGGCCCACTTTCACTTGATCTAGCCCAATCCACCCAAACCCTAATTCAACCGGTTCAAAAGAAATCAAGCCGCCGGTTCAATCACTTCTCGCCGGTTCAGCGCTGGCATTAAAAGGCGAAGCCGGTTCATTCATTCGGGGGGTTCACTCGCGATTTTGGGAGGCTACAGTGCTCCCAAAATCGCGAGTACTGTTCACCTTCTTCTCCTTGTCGCCGCCGCGGTCCTGAGCCCCCACCGTGCGCATCGCCGTCCTCTTCCTCCCTCTGCTCAGCGCAAAGCAAAGGCCAGTAGCCACCTCCGATTGCAGCATCGACGTCGCTTCTTCTTTCCTCTGTCGCCGGCTCCGTTGTGGGTTGTTTGCTCCAGCGGTGGCAGCCGGCGATAGCTCCTTCATCCACCTCCTCAGAAACGCCGGAAATCGTCGGGCCCCGTTTGTGGTTCAGCGGGGAATCACCGGACTCCGTCTGTGGTTCAGCGGAGGATTCCGTCGTCTTCGTCGTCGTCGTCACCAGAAATGGGCCAGGTAAGGGTCGGTTTGCAGTTCCTCTTCCTAATGTTCTGTCTGTGGTTTAGCAGGGCATTAGACTAGCGTCTGAGGATCCGCCTGCGTCTTCTCCGATTGTGCCAAGTTGTGAGTGATTTCTCCAGCAAGGTCCACCGTCCCGTTGGAGCTTTCAACCGGAATTGGCTGAGGTTTTCTTCTGTTCTGTGTCGTTTGGAGAGGGAAGAACTCTTCCACCATTGTCATTTGTTCTATCTGTACACTATAAATACCAACTGTAACCCTAATTGTTAACATTAACGCCTAATCCTTTTTAATCCCAATCTTAATTTTAATTGTAACCCGAATTTCTCCCTAACCTTGATTTTAATCTTGACTCTAACCTTAACTTTGATTTTAACCCAATTCCTATTCTGATTATTGTTGGGTTTTTCGGGCCGCAAAAACCGCTTTTTGCGTTTGCGGAAACCCCGAAAATCTGGGTACCCACCGGTCCCGTAAAAACAAAAAAATAGTTTCACATACATGTTTTCTACCTAGATCTACTCTAGATCTACATGTTTTACAAGATTTACCATCGGCGCGTGCCCTTCGCGTATCCCGCTCGTCCAAACGGTGCCAAGATGAGAACGTCAAGTGTCGCTCCTCTACGGTATCCAGCCCGACCCTGTCTTGGAGAAGAGACAAAACCTTTGGTTGTGAAATGAAATAAAGTCCATCAACAGAAAATTAATGTCAATTTTCAAATGTCCCAAGGTTGTTAAAAAAAACACTGTTAGCCTAGTCCTTGTTTAAGTCAAGGATAATAAGCACTTCTAACTACAAAAATTTTAGGGATCTTAGATGGGTTATTCATGTGGAAGATACTGATATGACATGGTTCACAATGTAAAGGGATCTAAAAAAATAATCAGACAGCAAATTTGCATCTCAAAGACAACCAACAGAAGCATGTTGATAATCTGGCATTGCCCTCGGATCCCATTGGTGAAGGAAGGTAAGAAAAGAGCTCACTGCATAAGTCTAGATCACATGAGATAAGGAAGATAAGAAAAAAATTTTGTGTGATGAAGAGATTATTGATTCTCATTTCATGCTTTGTCTCCGTGCTAAATGCAGGAATTATTATTCACAAATTTCCCTAAATCCTCACTACTTGACAGTGACACTACTTCCATAACTCCCTAAACAAGACAACATTTATTGACAGTCACAATCATCCATACATTAGTAAATAATCAAGCATGACACCAGCTGAACCATCAAACAGCTAACCATTGACTCCCTAACATCTTGACCTAAACTCAACAGCTAGCAGAGGCAGTATACGGTGAATTTTTGGAATTTAGGTATTTTCTATATAGATGTCTAAAAGTGTAGAAAATGTTATGCCTAAGTGTAGATCATTAACAGGAAACTTATATATCCTTTGGGAAAAAACAAGTTCTAATTCAAGGTGGACAGATAGGAGACTCATTTATGATATCACATACAAGCCTACCCTGATGAATGAATATGTCTATCCTGCAGTTCATTCCAAATATCTCTTGAAGGCCACATCAGCCAATAATGTGAACATGTTAGTTCATAACATGGGATCCCCATCCATCCAGTATTTAGGGCTGCCACTCTAAATGCATAAATAACTCAAGGATGACTGTCTGAGTTAGAATATGCTACACATACTACAATATTTGGTTCAAATTGAAAAACAAATTCAACTGATGAAAATTTTGATTTATATTGGTTTCTGTTCAAATAGGATCGGCTTTGAAACAAATGAGCACCCCTACACAAGGATGCTTACTATTTTTAACCACTAAAGTTAGAAGTTACAGAATTATTAAGGTAAGATTCTTGAACTGTAGATTACCAACTCCATTTAAACAGAGGTCAAGCTACATCATTGATTCTATACAGTATACCTGCTATTAACAAAATGTTGTGGGATACTTGGCATGAACACAATGCCCATTGAAGATATCAAGACACTGGTTAGTTATGTGTGTGGAATAAGTAGTAATCGTCATTCCTGTAATCCAGTACTGGCCATGAGCTTTGGTAAACTACTATTGGTCATTGGAGTAGTAGGACATCATGAATCAATCTAATTGTATGCTGAAGTTCTTGGATCACTCACTATATTGCGCAACAAAGAACTTAAGATCTTGTTCTAACCAATAGAAAGTTGAGGTTCTTGCCTGCTCGGCTAGCTCTGGAAGGATGACTCGGTACACGGATGCCTCTGTACGAAAAACTTTCAGAGAGACAAAGGCATGCAATTTGATCCAAAACTATGGACTCTATGTTGGTACCTATAAATAGGCATTCATCTACTTGGATGCTAATTTGCTAATTTCCGAAGGAACAAAAACTAATTGCAAAAGATTTTCCACTCTGAAGACAATTTCAGAACTACTTCACAACTGTTAAATATTTCAGTGTCAAACAAAAAGCGACAACATCGTAGAAAGCTAACATGGCTATGGGCCATTTGAAACACAAGAAACAATTAACAATGTTATATTCCCCAACGGGAGAATACCCCCACAATAGAATGCATATAGTGATGGTGAGAAAGGGTACCCTATATAGATTAGGCTAGTGGCCACTAGCTACTACTGGTATATTGATTATGTCATTGCATCTCTGCTATCCGGCTTCAGTTTGTTTGAAAAAGAAAGATACAAAATATATATAAATATAATACTTAGAAACTCTCTGAACATTGCAGATTAAACAATAGAAAATCTCTAAACATTGCAAATTAAACAACTTACCTGTCCACATGCAGCAAATATTTCAGCAAGCCTCTCTTCAGTTACCTGATAAATATAGAACAATGTCTTAATTAGCACAGAGAGCACATAAAGTGACACGGTTAGTGGTAGAAGGATCAGACAACTTTTTATATAGAAGGAACAAATAAATGTTTACTCACAAGGTTATCAATGTTAGACACATATACAGTTCGCCTAATGCTATCCTCTTTTTCAGCCCCTCGAAGCCTAAAATTCAATCTCCTCTTGCCATGGCTATAGCCATTTCTTCTCTGCAAAATAAGGAATAGAAATCAAAATAACTGTAAATACGTGGTACAATTTATTAAAAAAATAGAAAAAAAGATTGATATATTTCCTTCGGATCCAATTTTATTGCAACGGATCATTTTAGCCTCCAATTCCAATTTGATTTTTTTGAGATGGAAGGCAAAAGGTATACTATTGATCAAATATGGAATATAACTACTCCAGTTTTATGATATACGAAATGCAAGGATTGAACGATTGAAAAATAAGAAGCAACGAAAGCCAAAACCTTCGAACATTAAAATTTGAGGATGTAAGCTCAATTTTGACAAACGCAACGACTATGGTAATGAAATTATAGGCGAGTGGAGACAAATAAAGCAATTACTCTGCTATTAGGGTGATTAGTCGACGATCCATCACTGCTGGAATCCTTACTGTTATCATTCTTACTAGTGATTCCGTAATTGAATTGGTAATCACTAGACGCCACGAAAATGGGCGCATCGGCGGAGAGCCGGCTGTCAGATTTATTTTGTCCATCGCCGGAAGCAGCGACAGAGGAAGGGACGAACTCCTTGGCGTAGGGGTTTAATTTGGACAGCATATCAACCAACCTCTTCACATCCCTCTGGTACTCCCTCTGAGTCTCCTCCGCCGGAGACTTGCTGTTGACGAATTGATCGTCCGATCCGATCGCCTTCTCGGTCACGGCAGCCATTCTATTGAGGATTAAAGAAACGAAAACAGCGGAAAGAACACAGCAAGGACTCAGAAACCGATCCAAATACACCAATTTAGGTCGAGAAAGCGGAGGGAACGATGCGATCGAGCGGACAGCATCAGCAAAAGGCGATCTCGCTCGCCATTGATATGGATTTCCGCTGCGCCTCCCTTGTTCGTGAGGGCTCGACGGCAATTCGTGGGAGGAGAAAGGTGTGAAGAACCAAAGTGGAGGTTTGGCCTTGTGGATTGCTATAAATAGGAAAATTTTGGCGAGAGTGAAATCTTTACTTTGTCCTTTTTATCCATGAGATGAGATGAGATGAGATGAGATGATCAAAAGATAATTTTCTTAAACTCCCCAAATATTCGCCATTAATTTCTCAACCCCTTGATGAATGTATTTGTCATAAGATTAAAATAATATATATTTGTAATATGAATACTATCGGTGAGTGGATAGAAAGGTAATTTTGTCAAGGTTTAGGTTTTTCTTATATAATATTCATCTTGTTTTACTTATACGTCAAGTATTGGAACAAATAAAAGTATGAATGACTTGGAAAATAGATATTTGTCGAAGAAGTAATACATGTTTTATTTTTGTTGTTGTCATCGTTAATTCTATTTGGTAATAATTTAAATAGAGTAATCATGTGTAAAAAAAACAAGGAAAGTGAACGATTACAATTAATAAATAGCCCAATATAAGATGAAAAATACATTGTTATATATATAAAAAAGTGTTTGCTTTAATTTTATACCGTTTTTTGTTTTTACAATAGTTCTGTCCTCTCCTTTTGCATGTTTTCCCTTAACAATTCTGATTATTTCTTTTCTTAATGTTGATTCTTAAAATTAATTTGAAAGGATGAATGATTTCTTAAGCTAAAATTAGGCATTTTTAATTTGTTAGAAGGAGATTGCTTTTCATGATTAATAAAAGAAGATATACAAGCTAGCAACAGATTCAAGTTATCAATTTGGTTGCTTTAATCAGAAAATGTTTAGGACGAGTGCAATTCAATGTTTGACAATTTTATTCTTCATCGACCCTATATTAAATGGGATTGGCATGAGCTAATTGTCTTTAATGTTGACATTTCTGGCCGATGGAGGATAAGATCAAAATAAAAAATTTAAAAAAAAAAGATTTTTGTTGATTCAAAAAATAACTTGTAAACATGATCTTGTATCATCCACTAGCTAGTCCTTAAGCTATTTATATATAGCTTGATGAATATAGAGGAGCCGTAGTGAGTTTGAGTTGGGAGATTGAAAGTCTTACACGTTTTAATTTGGCGAGTTTTTCTGTTTTGAGGAGTACTTTTTATTCTTATGGTGACTTCCAAATTAAACATCATCAAATAGTCTATCGATCGATCACGATTGCTATTATATATAGTTAATTTGTTTTCTTTGAATCATTTTCACGAGTCTGACAGTGTAGCAAATAAATAAATAAATAAATCGTCACTCTAACAGTCGAGGAGCAAGTAGCTAGATTACTGCCATGGACAGATCTGCCAAAGAGAAATTAAATTAAGGGTGTCAATGACTCGACGATCGATCCACATCCATGGGATATTGGCACACATGCACCGTGAGTCAAGTCTAACATCTTGTTCATCACTTCATGCAGCTAAATCTTGCCCACCTCATGAGTCGTCTATCGATCTATTTAAGTTCGAGGACTTTAACACAGTAGAATTCACCTGAGGTACGCACGTAGTCACATCCATCCCTTGAGCATGCAGCTAGCTCAATCCATCTTGCAGCAAGGTAATCACGCACAATATTCCCTAGTGAAATCAGCCTCACCCAAGCTCGACTTGCACTTATGACCACCCTACTCGTATAATTAATCCGATTGAGCCAAATTAAATATATAAATGTTTGTTAATTATAAATTAAGTCGTGTTTGATGAGGTTATCAGAAATAATAACTAAACTTGCATATGAATAAAAAATAGCTAGCTAATGCACCTTTAGAAAATATATGATACACTGAACAAAACATGATACTTGTGCCATGCTTGTGTACGTAGTATACTAGTAGTACATGAGAGCTAAACAAATTCTACAGGTTGGTCGACCAATTATATTAATCTCGCTCCTTAATTGTATCCCACAATAATTTTATACATTTGGTCATTTGCGAGCAGGCTTAGTCCTTGATCCAGCCTCAGCTATATATATGTATATATGGGCTCTCTGAAGATTGTTAAATAAAAATTTAAAAAGAGCAACACCTGGCTTACCCATCCCTGAATAAAAGTGTAGAATATATATAATTATATTG
Source organism: Curcuma longa (assembly GCF_044706935.1). Classification (NCBI taxonomy): domain Eukaryota; kingdom Viridiplantae; phylum Streptophyta; class Magnoliopsida; order Zingiberales; family Zingiberaceae; genus Curcuma; species Curcuma longa. The sequence goes on from NC_133864.1 coordinate 14,757,948, forward strand.
CTGCATATAAAATTGACAATATATAGTGAAGAAGCAAACTTCATGTGCATTATTTTTCACCTAGAAACAACGATCATAATTAACACAGTAGCGAACTGGCATGGATACCTAGAATATTATAAAATAAATAATAATAATAATAATAATAATAATAATAATAATAATAATAAAACTAAAAAATACTAAATTAATACAGTAGTCACATACTATATATACGACAAAGCAATAGCCCTTGTAGGGTGGGTACGTAGTAATTCCCTAGTTCAGGGCCATGGAGATCCGATCCTGGAGAACAATCCATATCAGTTCTGATAGCTGGCTTTTGTTTTCATTTTCATGGCATGCAGAAGGTGAAAAGGTGAAAATTTTTGTTTTGCACGAGCATAGTAAATAACTTAATTAGATCTGGAGCCTAAGGTAAGGTTGCATATATATATACGAATTCATACGTACGCAACAGTACTGTTGGGAGGAGTTTAAATAAGCTTGTCGCTCCCACTCCAATTTTTAGTAAAACAATTTGCAATGTTGTGTTCGTGCACACACACACGGAATTAAACAAAAGTACAACAAAAAATACAAAACAGAAACAGAAACAAATTTTTTTTTCCCGAATCCCTTGACCATGAATTGGAATTGAGTCAGGCATACAAGTTACAAAGATTAGCTATATAGTTTTTGCGATGGCCAATATCGATCTACCACCACTATTAATGTTTGTTCACACAGTGTACATATATCCCTAAGAGCAGTCCCTTTAATAAATTTCCTTCAGACAGTATTATATAGGTAATTAGCGTTTAATTACTGCATGCTTCATGAGGAGCTAGGTCGTGCTACGCGCGTATAACGAATGAAGATATATGTTTTTGGCATAGATATATATATAAACGCTAGCGGAAACTTGGTTTCCTCGATGATCTGAGCATATTAAACATATCTTTCAGTGTGCAAGAAGATATCTGCCACAAAGCGCTAGCGCAAATTAAAGAAAACTGAGCAAATTAAACATACTACGTACGTACATCGACAAGAAGAACAAAGTACTTTTCCGAGAGTTAGGGGCCGGGGAAAACTAAAGGAAACAACTGCATGGAGACCTAAAAAGAACAGAACAGAACAGAACAGAACAGAACAGAGCAGTAGTACTCATCCAACATTTTCGCGATCCACATGCCTTAAAACTATTATATTACTTACTTCAGCCAGCGTTCTCTTCCCATGCATCGATCAAATCATCAAAAGCGATAGCGATCGATCGATTCTTCTCCATGTTCCTCTTCGCACCGGCGGCTAGCTCGAGGAGGCTGTTTTGAAATCTAATCCACAAATTGCCCTCGTCATCGCCAACGTGGATGTGGGCTCTACCGCATCTGCTAACACTCAGACAGACGAATAAATTAGGCTGGCACGATGAGTCCTTTTCTGCTGTACCATGGAATGGGCTTTTTAAATTTGAGTTTTTGTGTATTGCACTGTATTGTATTGTATGGGTTCCTTTCCTGCACTTTTGCCAATAACTGATTTGATCGATCTGTAATTTCTAGCTACTTAGATTATTTGTTGCTCTGTAAGTCGAGTCATTTCATTGTGCTCTGCAATACATGAGTTGCCGTCGCAATTGCACACTTCACTTTGATGTTTTCTTAATCAGATTCAGCAAAGCTTCCATCGTGCAAAACCACATCTAGCGATCAGTACTATTAATAATATATACCAACATGATTGGAAGAATTCCAATCATGTTAACATGGTGGTGGTCTATGAGCACGAAACAGCTGATCCAGCATGCCATAATCTATCTGCCAACCAAAATCGAACAGGACAGTACTAGATTTGTACAGGAATAACTCTGTGCCGTACAATGATTATACAGATCAACTGGCAGCCCCGATCCCGCCGACCAGAATCTAGAGAACCGTCTCCGTGCGTCGCTCTCCGCGCCCCACGTTTCGGCCCCGGACGCCGAATGGAGACATGCACCACTTCCTCGGCCAGCCCTTTGCCGGCCGCAGATCTCCTTCCATTTGGCCAAATTGGACCACTTCATCGATCTACGCGTCGGCAACCTTCATCATCTCTGTCTTTTCTTTTCTTGTTTTTTATTTTTTAAATGTTTTCGTTTTCGTTTTCGTTTTTAGAAGCAAAACAAATTTTAATTAATATAAAACTTATCCAATTTGTTGTTTATAATTTGAACCTAATAATAAATCATACCTCATATATATAATAATATTTAATTTTCTAGTCCTAAACATCGATCGATCTTTCAGTCCAATTACTTCTCAAGCTATTTGCAAAGGCTCAAGCCGACACGTCAAGACTACACATCACCAAGTTGACTTTTTGTAGGGGATACGATCGATATATTAAACATTGGCATCCAAATTGTCAACTCCCTTGGATTCCTTCTTACCCACCACTTAAATAATTCAAGCTAGGATTACATGCCGTCCATATATCAATTCTTCTTAATTGTCTAGAACTGAAACCTCGGAAGAGCAAATAAAAAAAATCAATTTGAAATTAACTAGACGATAAATAATAAGTAAAACAATTAAATATGAATCGAAATTATTACAGAATTATTATCGATCGAGTCAGCCAAGAACGATGGGTTAACTACTCGACTGTGAGGCCTTTGAAAAAGATATTAAAAGCGTGAGTCGCAGCCAACAATTTATATTAAATTAACACCTTGTTTAAAAAAATAATTAACTAAACAAATTTCTTAAGTCCTCAATTTATATTTTGTAGGGTCTTCATAGAAAAGAAAGAAAAAAAGCACTTTTATGATTGTTTTGTTAGGCTGGATCGGATGAGCTAGCTTAATATGCTAAAGAAAAACACTTATAAGATTCCTCTCATAAGCTTTAATTGTGGTGCTTCCAGTAAGATTCAATTTCCGTTGTTGATCGATCAGTGGTCATAACTGATATTATTCAGATTTGACAACTCTAAATGGGGCCGGGTCTTCATAGAAAAAGAGTTATAAAAGCTTTTGGGTGCCACTGCCTTTTTTATTTTAGTCATTGGCATCTCATGCATATAATTCTAAAAATATATACCCTTTTGATAGTACTCTTATTGTTAGTAATTTCAACTAAAATTACTAGAATATATTCAAATTACTAAGTAATTAAAATTGTCTAACTTATAATAAAAATTAATCAAATATTATATTAGAATATAATAATTTTGATCAAAATTGTTATAACATAAATCAATCCTACTAAAATTGTTTGAACAAGTTTTGACTAAAGTTAATTATTAATATGTCAAAGTAGATTTGAGCATTTTGACTAAAATGATATAATAAATTTGAATGATTTTGAAATATAAAAGGCTCTTTTAATATTTTGTAAAATAAAAGAATAAAGGTCCAAAGTTCAAAAAAAAAAACTTTTAGTAGTTTTATTCTAATGGATGCTCATAATATGTCAAATTAAAAGAAAATATTCTGCATAATAGCTTTCAAAGTTTTTCATTCGTGATGACTCTTTTGATTCAATTGCTACGATCTTATGTCAACAAATTAAATTAAGAAGATGTGCAAATGAGTTAAACATTTAATTTGAATGTTTTATAAAATAAAATAAACATGAAATTAATCAAGCAAGACCTAATTTCGATTATTCATTGATCTACAGTCGACATTGATTCCCTTGAAAATTTAGCTCCTTAAAATTTCCCAAAAGAATATGGTTCAATGAACAAAGCCAACATCATGCTTTAAGAAAATCATATTCACTCCTCCCTCCCACACAAGGTGCATGGAGGCTAACTTGCACGTCATTACCATCTAAATAGATCCATAATGTATTATTCTATATTTTCTTTTTATATTTACCAATTTTGGGAAAAAAATAAATTGGAAAAATATTAAACCAACTGATTTCGAGGAAGAATTAGACTTTCTTCTTCCACCTCACTCTATAAATAACTACACAAATCTACCAGCTGACCCAACGCCAACCAACCTCCTTCCCCGGCCGGGCCGGTTCTCTTCTCCCTCTCTCTTCTCCTCTTCTCTCCGCCATGGTGGTCTTGAGCTCCTCGCCGGCTCTAAAGAAGAGCGCCATCTTCTCTGGCGTCCCAGAGATTAGCCTCTCGGAACCGGGCTCCGACTCTCTCCTCGTGAGAGCCTGCGAGGACCTCGGTTTCTTCAAGGTCACCGACCACGGCATCCCCATGGAGCTCATTGCGAAGCTGGAGGAGGAAGCCTTGAAATTTTTCGCTTCATCGGAGTCGGAAAAGGAGCTTTTCGGGAGAGCTAATCCCTTCGGCTACGGAAGCAAGTGTATCGGCAGCAATGGCGATGTTGGCTGGGTGGAGTACCTCCTCATGACTGTCACCTCCGAGCCCCTGTCCATGGCCTTCCTCATGCAGCCCTCTGCGAGCTCTTTCCGGTAGATGCTCTCGATCTCCGACCATCAAATTCCTTGCGCTCGATAACACTCCGTGATCTTGCAGCTTCGCTTTGAACGAGTACATTTTAGCAGTGAGGAAACTGGCGTGTCAGATTCTGGAGTTGATGGCGCAGGGTCTCGGGATTGAGCAGACGGACGTGCTCAGCAAGCTGGTGATGGACGAGGAGAGCGATTCGATGCTGAGGCTGAACCATTACCCTCCATGCCTGATGCTTCGGGAGCAGAACGGATTCTTGACGGGGTTCGGGGAGCACACCGACCCGCAGATCATCTCGTTGCTCAGATCCAACAACACGGCCGGGTTGGAGATCTCTCTCAGAGACGGTAGCTGGGTCTCCGTCCTTCCTGACCAAGAAGCCTTCTTCGTCAACGTCGGCGATTCCTTACAGGTTATTAACCAATTAATCAGTATATATATTATTATTTTTTCTCCGGCCGGTCGATGAATTGAGATGATGGATCGCATGCTCCGTTTCAGGTGCTGACGAATGGGAAATTCAGGAGCGTGAGGCACCGGGTGTTGGCCAACGGGTGGAAGTCAAGGTTGTCGATGATCTACTTCGCGGGGCCGCCGCCGGGGGAGAGGCTGGCACCGCTGCCGGAGGTGATGGAGGAGGGCGAGCAGAGCCAGTACAGGGAGTTCACGTGGCGCGAGTACAAGAGCTGCGCCTACAAGACGCTGCTCGGGGACAACAGGCTCGATCTTTTCCACAAGCGAGGCGATGATTGAAGAAAGAAGGAAGACGAATTAATTAGCTAGGGTAGTGTACTATATTAATTAACCAAAGATGAGAATCCATGTAGGTTTCGATATGATAATTTGCGAGTAGGCGAATAATATATGGCAGCTGGGTTTGTTGGTTCTTGGGGAATTTCTTCCATTGTGTAAGATCAGAATGTAAAATCTATGAAAAAGGCCACTGCAAGATTTCCAACTGTCGGAATCAAATCTAGATCATATTTGACTTGACTTAAATTCCATCGTAAAGAGACGTGCGTTGAGACTTTTTTGCTCTGGAAATGAAGTCACTGTCGTGGTGCTGGAGTAGGGCACAGGTCTCGTTCATAATATTGCTCAAGTAGAAAAGCTTGGACGACAGTAGTAGTGTCGTATAGTAAGTAGTTATTTTACCTCTTTATCTCTAAGAAATCAATGAGAAAAGCTGCAAAATTTTAGTAGTAAATTCAGCAAGAATCCTTATAAAAATGGCATTGCCTTCAAAGGCATAAATTTGCGTGTGAAATTGTTAATCATGAGTCTTCTACTTGCATGAAAGACATAAATGTGACTCGATAGATGTTCCAAAAATCTAAATTAATTTCCGGTTAATTAGTTCGTTTACAACATATTTGTAATTATCAAAATTACGTACGAATAAAAAAAGTTAATCCTGGCCCAATTTTAGTGAGAGCATGTCGATTGACAAGCATTAGAAGAAGGCCCAAGTCAAGGCCCATTTGACTCCGTATAAGATCTGACGTGTCATCTTCATCCGCTTCATTTGTGTTTTGTTGTTTTTTAGCATTAGAAGCGAACGCACGCCTCGACTCCTGGTAAGTTGTAACAAATGGAAGCTTTCGTGGCGAGACGAGCTCCCACCTTCTTCCTCTCCTCCTCCTTCTCTTCCTCCTCCTCGATTCGGTCGCATTATTCTAGTTCCTATAATCACACAATATCTCAGGTGTCGTTCCTGTCTCGCCCTTCCCTCTCGTTCCAGGGTTCGAGGTGCCTCCAGCGGCGATCCCTTTACCTCCGATCCAGCGGCAACCGGTGGCTTTCGAAGGCCGTTCGTTCCGAATCCAAGACTCCCGTAGAATCCATGATGAAGGTACCCTGATTTTATTACCTTCCTTCTTGGCGTTGCCAACGAATGGCTTTATTATTTTGTTTTTTTTTTGTTTTTTGCCTTTGATTGATTAATCTTTTGCAATTGCTGATAGATCAAGTGCGCAAGCACTTGGCTCTCATAAAATGAATATACTTCACTCTTTTAGCTTTTAATCTGTATTATTTATTTATCGCTTTCAAATGGTGCTTTTGGGCTCGTGGGTATATGGTTCTCAAGGGCAGTTCCTTTATGTTATTTTATTAAACTGTGACCTTCGTCGTTAATTTGGAATTTGTGTTTCTCCTTGTGGAGAGGCTAATACAAGTTGAACTTTCCTGTTTCCATAATTGATCCGGTCCCTAAACTGCTCATGTGATCTTTTTGCTGTTGTTGACTCAGCTGGAACCAGCTTTCCATCTTCGGAAGGGCAAACTAATATATGTTGCATGTGAAAATTCAGGGGGAAATTGTAATTATTTTATAGAATATAAGCAATACATTATTATAGATTTATTAAAATTTCCTGCCCCATGAATCTGCCTCTGGTTGTTGACGATATGGAGCATGAACAATGAGTTTGGACATCAAGCTCCCTTTGGCTCTGGGATTTAGGGGCATCATTCCAATTTTTCAGCAACATCCCAAAACCACAAAAATTTTATTTCAGCCAGCCCAACATGGAATCATGTAGCCCATTAAAGTGATCAACGGATTTGAATTGGAGACATACCAATGCTACCGTTTCAACCAATATAACGTAATTGGTAATCCTATGCTGACCTAACTAGGTTCTCTATAATTCCATATTGGTTATCCACAATCTCAATCTTCCAAGTGCTATGAACCTATTTTGATTATGCCAATGCAATTACAATCTGATAGCTATCTGTCACTAACAATTATCTCATGTCTGCCGGAACTCATAAAATTATTGTTTTATGCTTCAACTTTTCTGAGGGAATATGTTTCATTTCCCTTTCCATGTTAAAAATTGTTTTTATTGATACTTTTCTCTGTTTTACATACTTGTAATGTTATGTCAAGCGGCGTTTGAATTTCAGACAACTTAAAATATCAATTAGATTCATTGTCGATTAGCTAGTCTTTATTCTTTTTGGCGTAGGTTTTTTTTTTTCTGATGAACTAATAAAGATTCATCATGTTTGCTACAGGGTAATGAATCTTTCCTGAGAAAGTTGATCTCAGGCATGGAAAATGTCTACTTGAGCAGAAATCCAACAGCTAAGGCCATTCTAGAACTTGTTAGGAAATATGATGGAGATCATATCTGCTATGATCATCTTGCTTTCCGATCTTTTGGGGTACAGGATACTCTTCCACTGATTGGATTTATTTGACCAAATTGTTTATCTCACTTTCATCAACCAATAAAATTAAAATTATGAAGTACAAATAGTTCATCATGTTCTTTTTTTCCTCTCTTCTTAAAGATAGATGGGCATGGCATTGATTCAATGGCAAAGATTTTCCTACATTTTGGTTACAAGCAACATGAAGAATTGAGATTTCCTGCAAAGAAGTTGAAAGCACTCTGGTTTTCTCATCCAGATGCTGAGACTAATGCAAATGGAACTGGTGTTCATGGGCCTTTGCCAAGGATATTCATATCAGAGCTTCTTGTGGATCAGATGAGTGATCAATGTCAGGTTGACATTTCTTCTGAAGATACTACTCACATGATAGTTTAGGCATTATATCATGTCTATAATGATAGAAGAATGAGGATGTCGAATTAAATGAAGAAACTTATGAACACAGTCAAACAGTGCTGTTGTTGCTCAGCTTAAAGTTCAGGAGCAGCAGATTTGGACCTACATCTCATTGGAATGCTTACATCTTTAAATTAAAATGTGTTAGCATAATAGAATTCTATATTGACAATGTATATACTTATTGAATGACATTATTTGTGTTCTTTATGTGCAGGAAGTTATTAGAAAATACATCAAAACATCTGCTAGTGGGTATGAATATGCTGCTCTTGCAAGTACATTAGGTTGTCTCACTTGGGAAAGTCCATCATATTCTGATTATCAATTGTTATCTAGGTAAATGCAGTAAATATGTTGTTTGATTATCTCATTTATAATATGTTCTTGATTTCCCATCATGATATAACCACAAATGTATAGCTTCAGCTTTAATTAAGTATTACTGTCATCCATTAGAACATTTTCTATCTAGTTTGTTGATTCTTACTGAAACTTGAGTTATGAATAATGTCAAAGATGTCTTGTTATCGTTCTAATGCTTCCTTTCCAGGGAGAGTGAATATGCTGCATGGACGCTTGTTAATGGTTATGCATTGAACCATGTTACTATTTCCACCCATCGACTGCAATCGCATATCAAGAAAATTGACGACTTTAACAAATATATTGAAGCTAATGGCTTTAAATTGAATTCAGAAGGAGGAATTTTAAAAGGTTAGCCACAAACTACACCTTGCTTAAATTGAATAAAGATTTAATAAGCTGATTCTAGATAGTTTACTTGATGGATACCTTCTTGATTGAATTCTCCAACTTTGTCAAAAAAAAAAAAGATTTGCAAAGCATTGAAATTCACAAATAACGTTCCTATTTAACCATACAACAACTTCAACTATGCTGTTGGAGAACCTGTCTATCTGCACGTTTGGTAACTTGAACTATGCTTGGGAAAAAGCTCTTGTTTGATGAAAAAGCTCTGTTTCAAAAATTCCTCAAATTTTATCGATTGTATCAAGCAACTTTGTTTGAACTGAGTTGTTTCAGATATTTTATTTATTTTTTCAAAAGAAAGTAGGCATGATCTCTATTACTCAAACTGTGGACAAGTATCAGAGGACAGGTGTGAATCTAAACTGTTGAAGGTGTCCAGGTTTAATGAATCCAAAATCTTCTACTTTACATTACTTTTGATCTTTATGTGCAGTGAGTCCTGACGGGCTTTTACTTCAAAGTTCCACTGTTGCTGATACAATCTCCTTCAACTTTGCTGATGGTGTAACTGAGTCTGTCCCTTGTTCGTATATCGAATTTGCAGAGCGCCTTTTGCTTCCGGAGTATAAAAATATGCCTGAAGAAGAGGTATGGGTGCTTGTTTCTCCACTTAAGTTGCAGATTTTCAAAGATTGCATCAATTGTATATGTTAAAGATGTCACCGGTTAGACAAAGTAACATATCCCTCCTTTGGCAGTTCAAATGCTAGCCTATGAGTTTCAATTGATTTTTTGTGCATATAAATTCTCGTCGAGGTAAATTTTGATTTCATGAGAGCTATACAGGATTACGATAGACAACTCATTGATAATGTCGTATCATTTCCTCATTGATGTAAAATTTTCTTGCTAGTAGTTGCAAGTAGAACCTTTACATCATGTAAAATACAGGCATTCTCTTTATTTCTCGCTCGTCATCAACATCGCCTGCGTATCCAAAACCTGTGCAATTGCCTGTTGATTCATGGATCTGTGTTGTGTTTCTGTAGGTAAAGGAATTTCATAGGCGTGATGGATTTGAAGTAGGCAACGCTGATAAGATCTTTGAAAGCACATCGAGAGATCAGCTAACAAGAAAAGTTGCTTGAAAAATTGATCTTATTCCGACGGAGGGACGCCGAGAAATGCCAGTGTCATTCAAATAAGGTGAACCGTGTGTAATTTAATATGACTAGCGGCGATTAACTTGACGATGCCACTAACTAGTATGTATTTGGAAATCATCGGGATGCTTTGTTATTTCTACTTGTGCCTGTATAGATGATATCACCAATGTAATTTCTTTTTTTTTTCTTAGGAAAATTATCCATAGGATAATGATGATGATGATATTTGAAATTTCTACTTGTGCCTAACATATTCCCGTCACTTCTACTTGAAGCTCATGGTAAGTCAAATAATATTTGTTGTATATTAGCTGAATTATATCTATGTTTGTCCGTGAATAAACTAAGATATAATCTAGCTGAACAAGTTAAGATATGTTGTTGTTCAGGGATTCAATTACGTGGTTAGAGGAGTCGATGATTATGGCTGTAGAAGTTGTATGAGACGAAATGCTTCTATTTAATGTCTGGAAAGAGAGCATTTGAATTCCTTGAAATGAAATGGTGCAGATGTCATGGCATCAGGCTGCGTGCCATGCCCATCTGCATGCATGCTGGCCTGTACATGGATCCGAGTCAGGCCTAGCATATAGGATCAAATCGGCTCAGATAGAAGCTTTGTCGGTTGAACCTTGAGTTAGACCAACATCACATGCCAAGCACAACTAATTGGTTTTCGTCTTAAGAGTTGACTGAACTTTGTCAACAAATTAATTGATGTATATATATTGCTTATAGTCAGTCGCAGCTACAAGGAAGCTTCGTCCATTTTTTATAATTTGTTTGCTGAAGTCATTGCTGAGATCTTTTCCAACTTCCAAGTCGTAGCGGATGGTTGGTAATTAAGTTTGACTATTGTTTCATCAGTTCAGATAATATGGATTGATCGTTTTGAGTATTTTGATCACCTTCCATCATTTCAATCGGTGCATCCAATGCACTTCATTCATCTTCCCCAATAATATATACATATAAATATAATTTGGCAGTCCCCTCCCTTGACTTGTCTGAAGGGGGTTAGGTAGGTCAACTTTTAATACTGCTTGACTTGTCAGCAAGGGATTGGTAGGTCAATTTGTAATGATTTTTCTGCTGAAAACCCGGTCAGCAGATTCGAAGATTGATGTAAGCCGTCCCCGTTTACTTTTTTAAAAGGATTCACCCTACCATGGCAGGCAGGCCAGGGCAGGGCAAAGGATACCAAGTGAACAATGGCATCCTCTTCCCCGTTGCTCCGCCACGTCTCCACCACCACCGTCAAGCCTCCGCCGCATCCTCGCACCCGCCTCCACCTCGCGCCGTGGGACCTCGCCATGCTCACCGCACAATACATTCAAAAGGGCCTCCTCTTCCGCAAGCCTCGCCACCTCACTATCGCTGACCTCATCGACGGACTCAAGACCTCCCTCTCCGTCGCCCTTCTCCACTTCTACCCTCTCGCTGGACGCTTCATCTCCGAGCCAGCTCTCGATGCGCAGGGCAACCCCACGGGCCTCTTCGTGTCGATCGACTGTGCCGGCCAAGGTGCGGAGTTCGTTCACGTCGTCGCCGAGGGCGTGACGGTCGCCGACGTGCTCGCCCTTGACGACGACGTGCCGTCCTACGTCAACTCGTTTTTCCCCCTCGACGGAGCCATCAACTACGACGCTGTAGTAGTGCCTCTTCTGGCGGTGCAGGTGACGGAGCTGGACGACGGCGTCTTCCTCGCGTGCTGCTTCAATCACGCCGTCGGCGACGGCACTTCGTATTGGCATTTCTTCAACGCGTGGGCGGAGATCGCACGGTCGGGAGAAGGAGCGGAAGCCAAGCTCGCTCGTCCTCCGGTCCATGACCGGTGGTTCGTTAACGGCTCCGTCCAGCCTCCAATTAAGCTCCCTTTCGTGCGGCCAGAGGAGTTCATCGAGCGTTTCGAGCCACCAGTTTACCGCGAGCGAATCTTCCACCTGACGGCAGACTCCATCGCTCGATTGAAGGCGAAGGCTAATAAAGAAAGCGGTTTGGCCTCCACGATCTCCTCCTTCCAATCCGTCTCCGGGATGCTGTGGAGATGCATCACGCGCGCCCGCGGCCTCCCGTCGGAGCAGAGCACCCGCTGCCGTCTGGCTGCGCAGAACCGGGGGCGGTTGATCCCCCGCTCTCGCCGGACTACTTCGGGAACTCCATCTACCCCATCGCGACGGAGACCACCGCCGGGGAGCTGTTGGCTCACGATCTCGGGTGGGCGGCGAGGCTCGCCCACGAGGCGGTGACTGGACTTCACGGACGCGGCCATACAAGGAATGGTGGCGAAGTGGATGGCGGCGCCGGTGGCGTATCGGGTGAGCATGTTCGACCGGTTCAGCGTGATGATGGGGAGCTCGCCTCGGTTCGATGCCTACGGATGCGAATTCGGGTGGGGGCGAGTGGTGGCAGCGCGGAGCGGGACGGCGCACAAGTTCGACGGGAAGGTGACGTTCTACCCGGGGAGGGAGGGGGGTGGCAGCATGGACTTGGAGATATGTCTCGAGCCGCCGTTTATGGCGGCGTTGGAAGCGGACGTGGAGTTCATGAGCGCCGTTAGCAGCCCACCGCCGGCGCCGGATGCTGACACTAAACAAAATAATGGCTATTGAAAAAAAAATTTCCCCTAAATTTTGATCATTGGTAGTTTCGTTTATGATATTTTAATCGTTGCTGCATTCCAAGTGTCTTCTTCATCGTTTTTTCTTAAAAGAAAAAGAAAAGGTTCCTTGTCTTTGGGTGGCGTCGCCCTCGTTCCCATCCGTCGCGACGCGAGCACCGTCTTGTCCGGGCGACTCCTCATCATCTCATCCACATGATCCTGTAATTCTCGTCAGCCACATGATCTTGTAATTCTCGTCATCCATCTTCCTATTTAGCATGGTCTCTATTTGCGGCTTCGGTGGAAGCAGTTAGGCATGCCTCGACCATCTTCCGCAACACATTTTTGAGCCGCCATTAACATCCAGGCAAACGGTGTTAATTATTATTATAAAGGATAAGATGTAAGAACTCATATATATAAATGAAAAGGAATGTTTGTCATCACTAAATTATCACAGTTCGAATGTTTATTTCAATGTGGAACAGAGACTGTAGGCCTGATAATCCTAATCGGCCTTGAAATATTTCTGAATGCAAATCCTATACGATCAGCAATATCATGTATTAATCAGCAAACTATAAAAAGTAATTTATTCGAATACCAGAATCAAAATCGAGTAATGCGACAACATATTTGAAGTGTTTTTCAGCACACGATATCATTCATTAGTATTAACACTTGGAACAAGACGCAGTTTCATCTCCGTTGGACGTCTCCTCCTGAGCCACGTCGTAGGTCGCATGCACGCCGACGAGCACGTAGTACGCCAGCATCGCTGCCGTGCAGATCCCGAACCTTACGTACGCCTTGTAGCCCAGCGACCCCATCAAGAACACATTGGTCGCTATCGACAGCGACGGCAGCCAGGGCACCAGTGGCAACCGCCACAGCTTCGGCGTCCTCTGCTGCGGCACCAACAGCGCCAGCCCTAGAGTGCTCAGGAACCACAGCGGCACCGTGACAGCGAAACCGATCCACCCGTCCGGGTTCGTGTTCCAACACGCCGACACGGCGACGGACGAACCCACGATGGCCGCCAGGAAAAACGTCAGCTTGGCTAGGTGCGCCCTCGGCTGCTGTAGGGATTCCCTGTCGTAGTATCGCCTTACGAGCAGCGCAAGCGCCACGAGCGCGAAGATGAAGAGCGTGCTGATGGAGGAGACGCTGGCGAGGACGTCGAGGCTGGAAAAGAAGGCGATGACGGCGCTGGAGAGAGTGACTAGGAGAGTGGCGTAAACGGGCGTGCCGGTGCGCGGGTGCACGAGAGCAAAGTAGGGCGGGATCATGTGGGCGCGCGCGATTTGGGTGGTGTACCGCCCCTGCCCAAGCGCACCGACGAGCAACCCCGTGGTCATCCCCTTGAGCGCGCCTAGCGCCACCAAATATTTAGCCCACCGCATCCCCGCAGCCTCAAACGCCACCGCGTAGGCTGCATTGGGGTCGAGCTGGTCGTACCGCTGCATCATCACCAGCACGAGGGCCATCACGCAGTACACGATGGTGATGGCGGACATGGAGCCGACGAGGCCGAGGGGAATGTCGCGCGCTGGATTGCGGGTCTCCTCCGCCATGGTGGCCACCATGTCGAAGCCGGTGTACGCCCAGTAGACCACCGCTGCCGCCTGGAAGACTCCCTTGGCACCCATGGGAAAGAAAGGGGCGAGATTGGAAGGATCGGCGTGGGTGAATCCTGCGGCGATGATGAAGCCAATGACGGCCACACTGAGGAGGGAGGTGAGCCAGTTGAGGGTGGAGGTGCCGCGCGTGCCGAACATTGCGACGGTGGAGCAGGCGATGAGGACGACGACGGCGATCGGATCGAGGAGATCAAACCCGGCGGCGAGAGCCGGAACGTGGATGCGGAGGGCGTCGGGGTCGCGGCCGAGGAGGGTGGTGAAATAAGAGGTCCATGAGCGGGCTAGACCGGCGGCGCCCACGAGGGCCTCAAGGAGGATGTTGGCGGCGGCGAGGTAGGCGACAAATTCGCCGAGTTCGATGCGGAGGTAGGAGAAGGAGCCGCCAGCAGAGGGCACGTCAGAGGCGAACTCGGCGTAGACGAGGGAGGACAAAAGAGCAGAAGCGCCGGCGGCGGCATAGGCGAGAGGGATCGCGGGGCCGGCCGAGAAGCGAGCCTCCTGGCCAGTGAGGACGAAGATTCCAGTGCCAACGACGGCACCGAATCCGAGCCAGGCGAGGTCCCACCAGGTTAGGCAGCGGCGCAACTCGTGCTCGCTGCGGCGGGGAAGGGCGAGAAGCTCGGCGGCGTCGGTGGAGCGGTAAAGAAGGCGGCTGCGGAGGCGGAGCCCAGTGTGGGAGAGTGCCTGGCCATAGGCGGTCCAACTCCGGAAAGACGGCTCCGGAAAGAAATCTTCCTTGCTCCATCGCCAATAACTGCGTTCGCCGTCGCCGCTCGCCATGGAGACCGCGCCGTCTCTCCGACGCAATAATTAGGGTAAAGGAATCTGGAGTTGTGATCACAAACTGACCAGGTTTTTATTGTATTCCCAAATTGATTTAGTCCTCTCATTGTTTTCCGATTTTTATTTGATCTCCTAATAAAAATATTTAGCGAAGAAATGTTATTAATGAATCTGTTTAAAATTGAATTAGTAATTTCCAACTGGTTTAACGTATTAAATAAATACAAACTCGTATTAATTCACATGCCACTAAATACAAATTAAATTCACGTGTTATAAATAGAAAGTCTTATTAATTGGCCGGTTAATAAGATCGAATCAATTAAATGAATAAATGAATTGATAAAAAATTAATTAATTCAATTGAAAATATAAATAACTAAATTTGCAGATAGTTGAATCCACTAATTAATTATTAATTAAGTAGTAGGTTAATCAATCGAACAGCTAGTTTTTATCTTCGGGCATGAGCTATAAACATAAGTAACAAATTAGAAATTTTAAATTTTAGTCGACTGATAAATATAGTAGTTAAAGATTCTCGATCGCGTGGTTGCTTGATTGCCAGAGGTGGCGTATCGGCTGTTAGGACGGCGGCGATCGACACGACAAACCGAGCAAGGAAGGCCAGATTCGGATAAGTTTGATCGGTTCTAGAGCTTTGAGTTTCGGGAATTGGGAATGAACCTCAAATATCTCTTTGTACGCCCTCTTCGCTTCGGCCTTTCCACGCTGGAGTGATTCTCGGACTGGATCCCGTTTCTTGTAAGTTTCCACGGATGGAAACGTTTCTCCCCGTTTCGGAAACGGGGACGTCGATTTAAACGTCGTTTCCAAACAGCCTAGATAGGGAAAAAACCTTCTTAATTAACGATGGTATTAATAAAGCAACAGAATATGCAGTCTTAAATTATAAATTAACGATGATTTTTAGAATTGATTGTTAAATTAATGATGTAATTTAAAATCGATCTTTAATTAGTGATTGAATTTAAAATAAATCATTAATTAGTGATCAAATTTAAAATCAATCATTAAATTAGTGATGAATTTTAAAATCGATCATTAATTAGTGATGAATTTAAAATTGATAGTTAATTTAGTGACTGATCTATACCATTTGAAATTGACTGATATATCTAAAAATTTAAAAATTTTTGAATCAAAAATTCTAAGAATCCATTGATGATATTGATTATTAGTAATATTATTGTTATAGGTTTGTGATAAATTTAGAGGAAGATTAAAGAGAATTTCAAGAATATATTAATTTTGATTTGATAGTATAAATTGAGAATAATAAATTTTTGAATGGGTAGGATAAAAATTTAAACATAGAAATAAAGGAGTATGATTGGAATATGATATTTATTTTTTGGAATTATGAAAATGGAGTACTTAGTAATATTGAAACTTGTACATGGGTTCGGTAAAATATCATAAAATAAAGTTCGTATGAGTTTACCAAACTACCCCTATATATTTAAAATGGGAAATGGAAAATGGATAAATTCGTAACGTGACGCGGCGTTGTCAGAATTGATCCATTTTACACGTTTTTTTTTAAAAAAAAATTTTGATCTCTTACAAATTTGCGGATTGGAATAATCGTTTGTGAATTGAATTCGCATTAAACAACTTCAACAATACTTGGATCGAGTGATCGATCACTTGTCTCTAACAACAATGCTGCAACCCTTGGCTTTTTTTAGCACAAATTAATTGCTGACTTTCGGCGACAATATGTTACATCCACTTTAATTTGATGGCCGGATGCTTTTATATATTGTCTTTTCTTTTGAAAGAAAAACACTCAATTTGATTAAATGTTACAAGATTCGAAGTTGTTTTCCTCTACTTATCAGTCTTCTCTTTCTATTGAACCTGCACATTCCATTATAGAAGAGTCATTTCAATTCAATTCCTGACATACTTATATATAATCTCCTTTTCTCTTAATTCCCTTCAGCTCTCCTTCTCCACCCAGCCTGCTCTGCTTAATTAATTAAATAACACGAAAATAATTGGGAAGGGAATTCCAACTTTGAGCTCAAGTCCAAGCAAGTGCATTGCTAGCTTCTTAATTAACGTAACTGAGGACGATTATACATATGTGTTTCACTGTGTATAAATTAATTAAGGCAAAGGACGATTATATATATCTATATATATATAATGTGTTTATCAAATTAAGTATATATAATTACAAAAGAGCAAAGAGCTGCTAGCGTACGTGTCTTGACATTTTTTAGACGATACGAAGGATCGAATCATACTCTTAATTAATATAGAAAATCAATATCGTACGTCGAAGTAATTAAGCGGTAGAGTATCGATCATAACTTTACCAAAAGGAAGAAAATTAATATATATATATGCATGCACGCGCTCGATCGAGTAATCTTATTAAATCGATATCGATCGATATACATGGATAAGTCTCATCTTCATGTGATCAAATTGGCACAGTTTGATCGGTGAGTGCTGCGTAGAAGAGCTGGTTCCAAGTATCCGGAAGCCCCGCCACACACCAGTGACTGCAGTCGTTAGAGAAATCGACGCCATTGTACTTGGAAGGATGAGCATCCTTCCTAAGCTGAGAGAGATAACTAATGTCCAACAACTGCACCCGCTTCGCCTTCACCTGCAGCAACTCCTTCACTATCACCTGTTGCGGAATCGGACCTCCGGAGAAGCTCGACGGACTCGTTGGCTCAGTTTGGCCGGCGCAAGTGCGTCCTGCTTCTCCCCACTCTGCTCCACTGGTCGATATACATACATACATGGGCGAACCATCCGTACGTTAATTAACAACAACACGTACGGAGATGCTTAAGTATTAATTGCTACGTAAAATATATATAATTAATTAATTAAGCTATTCATTTATACTTGTAATGTGAAGGAGAGAGGCCTGTGAAGAAGAGGCGTTTGGTGGCAGGGTCGACTGTGGAGTCGACCCAGTCGGCCCAGGTTTGAAGTGCATGCGAGAAGGCCTCAGTCCTGTCCATGTCTTTCAGTATCTGTTGCCCATCTTGTATGTAATCCCATCTGTTTGCATGCGCGTACTACAAACGTCAGTATGTATATATGCATATAGAATTAATTATATTTTACACAGAGCATACTGAGCAGTGAACGCTGAGCCTCTATTTTCCAAAGTATTCTCAGAATATCTTTTATTGTTTGGCGATGGATCAAAGTACTTACGGTTGAGAGGCACCCTTGGTATACCACCAATGGCCGGTGTTGAAGACTAGGAGGTCAGCCGTGAGCCAGACGGAGCTACTGCTCATGGAGTTCAGTTTTAGCACGCGCCCAATCTCCTCTCTTACGATGTCGACCAAGTAGTGAGACAAGAAGTAGACCACCGTCACATTGTATTCCTGCACAAATATTTATTTATTTTTTTTAAAAGATCTTAATGAATTCATATATATAATGAATGCATGCCTGGAAGAGCTTACATTTAATTATACACTAATTAATCGTCATGTCGCTACCTGAAATGTTGCCGTGTGGGTACCAAAGCTATCTGTGGTGTAATTGTACGCGGCGTTGGGCACCGCCGCATGCACCATGCAGAGCAACGATATGTACTGATTCAGCGTCAGAGAGTCGCCGACGAGCATCACCTTCTTCCCTGCCCATCTCCTCAACAGATTCTCACCGTCAAACCTAGACATCATGGATCGACGATCAGGAATTATTCCTTTATTAGCGCAGAGAAAGAGATAGATTTAGAGATGGCGATGACTGACTTTGGGAGATCGCAGTCGGCCGGTTGCCACCGAAACTTGAGGTAGTCGCCGTCGGGTCGGCCGTAGCGCTTGCAGTCGAACTCCCGGCGATTGAAAGGGCAACTCGCCGAGTCGTAGAGCGGGTAGGAATCGTCGCGAACCCAGCTGCCTTTGTAGATGTCGCAGTTTTGGGCCAAGACGGCCCAAAAAGAGCACAATAACGCTGCCAGTGTGATTGCCGCAGTCATCGCCATGGCTCTAGATGCCCGTCGAGGAAGAAGATATGCAGGTTTTTGGATGATTTTGGAAGAGGATAGGATTATAAAACGGGAGATGTGGAGGGTGTGATTCAGAAAAGTCTTTATTGGTTTTTAATATAATTCCATATTTTCGAATTTACATGCCATAATAATCCCGATAAATTTTGCAGGAACGTTAATGCTACTTTACTTATCTTGCGAGATCGACATTAATTATATTTTTCTATATTATTAATTTTCACTCTCCAACGTATTGTTAACTTTTCATAATTTTCCTCCAGTAATAAATCACCATGAATTTACATTAATTTATTTAATTGCGCTTCAAATGCAAACTGAGTCAGACAAAAGATAAATAAATTCTCACAAAATAGATTAATTTTGCATGCTTAGTTTTGGAAAGAACATTGGCTGACAGACTTTCAAATAAACAATACGAATAGAATAATAGAAATGAGTAATATTCGAGAATAATCTCAATCTCCATGCATGCAATGCTCGCTGTTTTTGAAGAATTAATTATCTGCTCGATATATCGTAAGCCATATATATAGTTTGTTTTTGCTACTAATTAGTTTCTTTTGTTTTTTCATTCATCTGAGGATGTTGAAGCTCCTGCACATGAATGAAACTGGTGGTCATGAAAACCAATTAAGAATCAGTCGATAAGAACACATGATCTTGATTCTACAATGCAGTTCTTCCTTTGAATCGAACTAACTACTGCTTCAGCAATTTCAAATCAATTTACAAGCTAAGTATATATGTCTATTTAAGAGATAATAGGAGTCCAAATTTAGAGCTACTAAAATTTAAAATAAAAAATAACACACTCCAAAATAGGGCAAGGGCATCCTTCTCCCCAAAGTTTTGTCCCAAGCCCAATTTGTTTGGTTCGATCGAAACCATAGAATCTATCTGCCAGCACAAGGTGCATGACGTCACCTACGTGACACTTTCAGGAACAAATTATTAAAAATAAAACAAAGGAAAGTAAAAAGGTTATTTTTTAAATTAAAAAACAAAGAAAAGGTGTTTGGTGTGAAATAATTGCGGCAGCTTTTGTAAAGAAGGAATTAAAAGCATCAAGTCATCCAATCGATTCCACATATATATAATTATTGTTTACTTTAACCACTCATTCACCTCACCTCACCTCACCTTTTTGGAGTCGCTCGTATTTTACTTACCTAGTCGTAGCCACTCCGTTTGGACAATTTTGGATCTAAATTCTATAGGTATTTATTTTATTTGGATAGCAAAACTCCTATATTATATTATATTATATTATATGGTAATTCAGAAAAATGATATTTAGAAATATACAAATTTAGTAATAAAATAATAAAGAATCTCACGATATGCATTAAGGTCGCAAACAACTTCCCCATGAAATTTCATGGTCTTATTACTAATTTAGGATTTATTTGGATGGGGGAGTTATGATTTGCCCGTTTATTTTTAATTTATATATTTAATTTTTTAAATTAATTAATTTTAAAAATAATTGATTAAAATTATAAAAAAAATTTATTGATCATCAAAACAAATTTGAAAGTGCCACAATACTACATTAATAAATCCATCTTTATAAATATCTAACAATTCCTCAAACTCCAAATCAGCTCTATCTCCTATTATATCATCATTTATATTTAAATAAATTTTATACTTCAGTCCTCGTTTGATCTTTTGATACAAGTTATATTCTTCTAAATTATCAAATCGCTGCACCATAGTCGAGGAGGTGTTGAGGTCTTCAGGTCTGTCCTTCTGGTTTGGCTTTTGAGCCCTGCAATTAAATATGATTAAATTAGTACACGAAGGAATTTCTTTTATATATATATATATATATATTATCGTCTTTAATGACATTTAAAATCGCAATAAAATAATAAAAAAATGCAGGAATAGAAAATTGGACGGTTTGGGGGTGTAGTTACTCGCGGTGCGATGACCGATGATGCGGCGATGCTGCTTAGCTGGCAAGCTTCGCCTTCACTTAAATGGGCTTAGTTGGCAAGCCACCAGTCACATGGCCAGCTACGACTTTCCCGGGCTGTTAATTATACTAAAATACCCATAAAGTTTTCCTAAATGGCTTGCATGTTTTTCATGCAGGATCGATATTGTGAAAGAGGATATTTTCGGAATGTCATAATTTGTGGCGATCATTCGCCGTCACCGGAGGTGAACTTACCTTCGACTTGGGTTGGGTTGCTGCTGCTGCTTCTTCTTCTTCTTCTTCTTTGGGAGTAGAGAGACAAGCGACGGGGATTCTCGTGATGCATCAGGTGGAGTGAGTCGGGAACATTAAAGAGGTAAGAAGAGTGAGTTCTTCTCCTTTTTCGTCGTTTAGATCTCGAGATCTTGCTCTCATTTCTTCCATTTGATTCTTTCCTTTGCATCACTGAATCCCCATCTTCACAGTTAATTCTTTGTTTTCACGAAAAGCTGAGAAAATTTGACCGTTTGCTGTTCTTCCATGTCTTCATCCACTCATCCCCTTTCACGTCCCCAGATCCAGACGTCCCTGCTGCCTTCTCCTCTCGGCACCGACCAGGCCGCCTTGTAGTATCATCTTATCTGCAAAAGTTGCAATCTTTGGGGCTCCTGGAAGTTCGAGAACTGTAGCGAAAATGTCCGACCACGTCGGCGCCTCCGTCGTCGGCACTCAGAAGCTGCAGTCATTGGACTCCGTTTCGGATCGATTCCACTCAGCTCTAAGCGTAGAGGCTAACAAGCCAGATTTCAAGGACTTCCCCGTCGTGAGCTCTCATGCTTCGCACCACCCGACGCGTCCCACCGCCAGCGGCAACACTACCAGCAGTAGCAGCAGCTCCGGCTCCTCTATCTCGGTGTCGGGGAAGCCCTCTCCTCTCGCAGACTCCAAAAAATCCGATCTTAGCCTAGATGGCAAACGTTCTCACTCCGGTGAGCTCATCTTAGGGCCCAATGACCCAATTCCTGGTGCCATGGATACCAAGAGTTCCAAGCCCGGGCACCGTCGTTCCGGCTCTGTTCCACTTATCTACTCCGGTGGAAGCTTCTCGCCCAGCTTCAGCACCGGTTTTGGATCCGGTAGTAGTTCCTCCGCGAGCTCTCCGATCACTAATATTCTGCCAGCGGGGAACATATACCCATCGGGGAAGATTGGTAAGACGACTATGATGAACCGGAGTGGGGCGAGGACCGACACGCTAGGGTCTGGAACTGGGAATTATGGCCATGGGAATATAGTGAGGGGTGGTACCAGCGCTGCAAGCAGTGGGAAGTCGATGGAAGCGGCGGTTTGCAATGGCGTGGATCCGGCAGTGAGAAGGGCGATGCTAAGCGCTGATCCGGATGAGGTCAAATGCGTGGGCAATGAACAGTATCGCAAAGGGAACTTTGCGGAGGCTTTGAAACTCTATGATCAAGCAATTGCGTTGTGCCCAGATAGCGCAGTCTGCCGGAGCAACCGTGCTGCAGCGCTGACGAGCCTCCGGAGATTAGGGGAGGCTGTAAAGGAGTGTGAAGAGGCATTGGTTTTGGATCCGGCATTCGGGCGCGCACACCAGAGGCTGGCATCGTTGCTTATAAGGTTAGAACACTTTAAAATCAAGTTTGCAAATTGATTGCTACTAGTCCATAGTCTTATGCTGTGATATTGGTATTGCTGAATTGTAGATTATTCATTTCCTTGGAGCTAGTCGCGCATTATTGTTATTAACTATGACTAGTAATTTGTTTATGAATACTTCTATTACATAATTATTAGTTATAATTGAAGAACTATCTCAATTTTATCAAATTTTATCCTGATTGAAGAGCTTGCATCTTTTTTTTTTTTTATTCTAGAGTTGTCGTATGGTTTTTTGGCTGTTTATATTTGTTACTCGGAGTTGCAACAGCAATCCCAGTCCCATACTTCAATCATCTTGGTTGATCACAATTCTGAATTGCAAAAGAGATCATTTTGCAGAATTGTCAGCATTGAGCAGCTTCAAATAAATTACTTCCCATATATTTGTCTTACATTCTTCTGTTTTAACTCACAATATTGGTAGATAGCCTAGGAGTGTCATTAATTGCAGTCATTAAAACATATCCTTGTGTTGCTCAATAAGAAAAGAAAAAACAACAACATTGTTATTGCCATATATGAATGTTGCTGCCTGATGCGCTTATGATTAATTGAATTCCAGACGTACAGTCAACTGTCTGTTTTGTTTACTATGATTAGTAGATCACACTGCAACAAATATTGTTATCAGAAATAAAGAATTGCACTGGAAGCTCTTTATCATGTTATATGAACTCAAGAATTTGAGAAGAAAAAGAACTTGCAGTTTTTTTGTGCTCAATCTCTTTTAGCTTTTAAATTTCATTATTCTTTCTTTTCTCATTGTGATAAATGATGTGCCATCCGGATTTCTAGTAAATATGATGAGCAAATCTTTAATGATAGCGAGTAGCTTCAGATAAATTAGGCTTGAGAGATACTGGAATATGCATTCTTCTGAATAAACTTCTTATTTTGGTTGACAGCTTAGGACAAGTTGAGAACGCTAGGAAACATCTCTTGTTGGCTGGCCCACAGCCTGATCCTGTTGAATTTAGGAAGCTTCAAGCAGTGGAAAGGCATTTGGACATGTGTGCAGAAGCCCGGAAGGCTGGAGATTGGAAGAGTGCACTTAAGGAGAGTGATGCTGCCTTCACTGAAGGAGCAAATGCTTCTTCATTGGTAAATTCATACTAGCACTTAATTTCATTTGGATGTCTTATTAATGTTACTATAAGAGTATACAATAATGTATTCATATAACACCCACAATTGCAGGTAATGGCTTCAAAAGCTGAAGCCCATCTCCGACTTCATCAACTTGAGGAAGCTGATATGGTCATTTCCAATGTATTCAAACTTGATAGTGTATATTCACCATCCTCAAATACTAAGTTTTTTGGTATGCTGGCAAATTCATACTTGTATGTCGTCAGTGCTCAAGTGGACATGGCTCGAGGAAGGTGAACTCAAAGTGTTATACTGAATATCAAGGTAGTTTTCAATATTTTTATGTTCATTGAAAATGTGTAATGAATAATTTTCAGGTTTGAAAGTGCTGTTACTGCTGCTCAAAAAGCAAGGCAAATTGATCCCAGAAACGTGGAGATATATACATTATTGAACAACACAAGAGCTGTATCTCGAGCACGAGCATTAGGCAATGAACTCTTTAACTCAGGAAAATTTGCAGAAGCAAGCTTAGCTTACGGGGAAGGACTCAAGTATGACCCTGCAAATCCTGTTCTTTATTGCAACCGAGCTGCTTGCCGTTCCAAACTCAGACAATGGGAAAAGACTGTTGAGGATTGCAACAAAGCTCTCAGTATTCAAGCCAACTACACAAAAGCCCTTCTTAGACGTGCTGCCTCATATTCAGAGGTGATATGATTCCTTTCTATTTATATCCTGATGTCAAAGAATATATTATATGACCTCCAAGTCCTATTGATGTTTTTGTCAATCTTTGTGGTGGTTAGCTTGAGAGATGGAGTGAAGCTGTTAGAGACTATGAGGCTCTCAGGGAGCAGCTTCCTGGTGATATTGAGGTTGCAGAAGCCCTCTTTCATGCTCAAGTCGGACTAAAAACCTCTCGCGGGGAGGAAATCTCAAATATGAAATTCGGCGGGGAGGTCGAGGAAATTATAGGATTTGAGCACTTCCAGCAAGCCATCAGTTTGCCCGGTGAGATTATACTTCCACCTACTACTTTCTTAAACTTGATGCCATTTCTGTTATTCTAAACTACTTGCGAACTCAAGAACTATTATTAACTCGGCATATCTTGAGATCCATCTCGAGGAGAACTGCTAGGCTGCTTTTGATTTCCTCCTGATGGACGCGGTAATAGAGTTCTAAAGACAGTCAAAACCTCAGCCATATATATATAATGTTTAGAGCTTTTTGCTCCTTCTTACCTCTTAAGCTATCTCATTAATCTCTTATTCTAAAATTTGACCTTCAAATTTTCATATTCTTCCATGAGTTTTATTTGCTCTCTATGTTTCGTCACGCTCACTGAATCCATTGACATAAAACTGAATCTGTTTAGGAGTTTCTGTCGTCTACTTCATGGTGGCGCTCAACCACAACTGCAACCAGATCACCCCATTCGTCGATACGTTGTGCAAAAGATTTCCATCTGTAAACTTTCTGAAGGTAACCAACCAGCTTTTCCTTCAATTTCTCTGCGTGCACACTGGATTTTTGGGTACATAAACTCGTGCTCTGACTTTAGGTCGATGCGAGCACAGTGCCAGTCATCGCCAAGGCTGAGAACGTAAGGACTTTCCCAACGTTCAAGATCTACAAGAGCGGGACCAAAGTGAAGGAGATGATCTGCCCCAGCCACCAGGTATTGGAGTACTCCATAAGGCAGTACAGTTCATAGCTGACGAAGCAAAATTGTTTCCTCAATTCGATGAGAAATCTCAGAAAGTGCCAACATCAATCAATTTATCATGTTGGAACAGCATGCCAGAGAGAAGCAAACATGAATAGGCAGGCTGCAGCAAGAATCCAATCATTTTCTGTCTTTTTTTTTCTTTCTTTCTTTGTCCATACTGTGTTATTTGTTCCTCATTTCCATTAATATTTTTTCCCCTCGAGAGGTTTCATTTCAACATTTACCAAAACATTTTTTTGTTTTTATTTCATTCGAATATACTGAGACTTTCATGATGTGCTGCTGGGCAGAGAGCATAGAGTTAATTAAATAGGAGAAGGAACAGATTCCCATTAAGGCATTAACTATGTGATTAGCTCGTCTTTCGGTAGTTTATTTATATATGATATTGTGACACTTTAGTTACAAATCTAGCAAATAAAAAAGACAAGACTAAAAGTGGGATGCGATCCACGTCGCAAAGTGGCGTCGCGTTGAGTGCTTGCGGATTGCAATCCCTGAAGCAGTTAAAACTTAAAAAGGTCAACAGGATGCTAAAGTCTTTTTTTTTCTTGAACAAATATCAAGAAAACTTCCTTTTATCAAAATTAAAAAGAACCTTTTTTTTAAAAAAATATGAATTTTGATCTTGTAAAATCCAAATCTATATTACATTTTAAAAAAATATTTTGCAAATTCAAATATTCTAAAAAATTTCTATAAAAGTGTGAATTTATATATACATGGTGATGTCTTTGCTCACTATCCTTAACTCCTATTGTGTATATATATATTTTAATGATTATACCTCCGGCAGTTGGCTCAGTGAAGACATGGAAGTGACTTGTGAGTGGCACGTGGCTCATGGTCTCCCCATATTTTTCCTTGAAAAAATATATATAAAAAACCATTCAATTCCTTTTTATTAGATGTCCATATTCATGAAATAAAATCTTTCAAAGTCAATGAGAATATGAGAATAATATTTATCCAGTACCACAACCTCCCCCCCTCTTCCTTTCCCTTTCCCTGCAAAACCCAAAAAGATATTAAAAATTATATTTTTGTAAAACAAAATATGCAGTATATTATTTTTTAAAACATTTTTTCTTCCTTCTATTAATATGAAATAGATGAACATGAAAGTGGAAAGGCATTTTGACAATAATGAAAATTTCAGGAGAATTTTGTTTATTTATTTATTTATTTTTTAAAAAAACTGAATTAAGAATTTATATTTATACCTTTGATGCAGAAGAAGTGAGGGAAATGGAGGCAGATGATCTCGGCCCGACAAGGCCCACATTGTAAACCATGGTGCCATTGGGCTCAAAAAGCCCATAATTGCGCTCCGATGTTGGGCCGGGCTTCATGTCCTCGTTAAAGAGGGCGAAGAGGTATACCTCCAACCTCTGCTCCGGCCGCAGCGGCGTCCCCTCTCCCCTCATCTGCTGGCCGAGCAGGTTCCTGTTGTACGCCCTCGCGTTCTCCACAGTCGCCCCGACCTCGTCGGCGTCACCCTTCGACGGCCACCCCGTCTCCGACACCCGCACGTCCACCCCGCCGCATCCCATTCGCGCCGCCGCCATCGCCACGGCGTCCACCTGCGCGTACAGCATGTTGTCGTAGCGAAGACCGGTGTAGGGGTCGACCGTGCCGGCGTTGGGATTGGCCAGCACGTAGTCCAACGACACTGCCGCCGGGTCGTCCTTGTAGGCGAAGTACGGGTAGGCGTTGATCCAAAACGGAGCCCCCGTCGCCGCCAGGAACTGTAGGAACGGCAGCATGAGTCCAGATAGCTCCGGTTTGAACGCGCCCATCGACGGAGGGTACGAGGTGGCGAGCACCGCCAAGGAGTTCGCGGTCGACACGTGGATGGAGGCGTCGAGGCCGAGCTCGGCGAGGGCGGAGTGGAGGGCGAGCATGGCGGGGACGAGGTTGGACATCAGAGCCGGGTCGTCGCCGGTGAATACCTCATTTCCGACGGCGATGCCGGTGATTCTGGTGGTGGGGACGAAGGGGCGCACGTTGGTGGTCAGCCACTGGAGGGCCTGCCGCGGGTCGGCGAGCAGCGCGACGGCGTCGTTGGGGACGGTGACGATGAGCTCGATGCCAGTACCGACGAAGGCGGCGAGGACGCGGGGGTTCACGTCGTAAATCCTAATTTTGCTGATCCTAAGCGAGGTAAGCAGGCCGCGGACTTGCTCCGGCGAGGGGAGGTTGTCAGCGACTTGGCCGTAGTTGATGCCGAGAGCAGAGCAAAGCTGGAAATGGGAAAAATCTGCAACAAGACCCAAACTTTCTTGATCCATCGATATCACGTACGATCACATTTTGGGAGAAATGGAGGAAGAGTCATGCGAACCTGTACGCAAAAGATTGAACAGAAGGAGCATTGTTACTATCTTCGTGTTGAGTTGCAAACTGGAGACGGCCATGGAGACAGAAAGGGAAGAAAAGGGAGAGGACGAAGAAGAAGAGGAGGGCTTAAAAGAGAGTAAGATGGGGACTAATCTGTTTCCAATTCCTTTCTTTGCTTGCATCATGGGATTTCAGAAGAGAGTTGATTGAGCTCGAGGATTCGCTCAGCGTTACCTTGCCTTGCCTTGTCTTGCACAAATTGATCGAAGAGGATTTTATATGGAATCTAATTGGAGGTTTTCTATAGTGCTGGACTTGTGCCAGGGCTACTTTTAGTATCTTTACAACGACGCCATATTGTGTGTCCTGTCCTGTTCTTTGCAGAATAAGATTTGGCCCTCGCCCTGATTACTTTGCACCAAAGAAATGAAATCAAGATAAACATGATCTTGAGGTTTCTTCGTCGAGACGAACATTACATGGCCTCCAAGACAAGATTACTGTTTCCCTACTGTTCACCATTCCAGGTTTTATCATCTTATCTGAAATTATTTCATTCAATTCGTACAAGTTAAGAAGAAGACGACGACGACGATCAAGAAGAAGAAGAGAAGAGTGTATGCGTTGACTTTTTTTAAAGTCAGAAGCTTTGGATTGTCATTCAGTTTGACTGCATGCGACTATGAGGTCCAGTGGATACCAGTGACCACGCTACGGAGCAGTACGTGCAAATGGACTGGTGCGAATCTCGACGACATTCCGGCGGCGAGAGCAGCCTTCGTCCTTTTGTCAAACGATGAGCATGGTCTGCTACGCAAAGATACGCATGGCTATGTGTGTCCAATAAATGTATGCTATTGCTATCATTATAGCGATTCAACTTGAGCCAAAATGATGATGGCTTAATATATATTCTAGTCGGCATGCGTGTCGCCATGGTAATTTATAGATTTGATTTCCATAAGCAATCATGAAGCATTCTGCAAAAGATTGACGAGTGCATTATTAATCACTAGAATCTTTCTTTTATCAGCATCCATCCATTAACGTTAAGTCCATCATGATCGAGAATTTGAATTCTTTTTTGGTGCACTAAAATTAGCATCTAATCACCATTATATTCTCTCTCGATCGCAATTCATTGTCTATTCTAAAGGAGAGAAGGAAAATCACTTTGTGGCGCGCAGTGTCAGATGACGTGGAAGGGGACGAAAGGTAGGAAAAGGTGACGCATTGAGGATGTGGCGAGG
This sequence comes from Curcuma longa, assembly GCF_044706935.1. Lineage (NCBI taxonomy): Eukaryota > Viridiplantae > Streptophyta > Magnoliopsida > Zingiberales > Zingiberaceae > Curcuma > Curcuma longa. The sequence goes on from NC_133864.1 coordinate 14,786,881, forward strand.
AGGGCAAAGCGGCGGCTTTTCAGACCGGGCCCAACTCGGCCGCTCCGGTCCAATTTGGTCGACAAGGCATAATTTATGCGATCTTGTACAAAAATACACACACAATAACCATAAATCTTTTATAAAGTTTATATAGACAAAGTGAGCGAATTACAGAGAAGGTGTGAAAAGAAAGTTGAAACTCGTCCTAAGATTTCTCTTCATCTGATTCTGATTGGTGAGAGCTCAGTCCATTCGTAACATCGGCTAAGTATTCTTCAACTGAAAAAGAAACAAAGTACTCGAGGAGGATCATTAAACATTAGCAACGAGTTATTAGTCTTTGCAGCGCATAAAGAGAAGAAACTTTGGGAAAAGGTGCTAAAGTTACCTATATCTTCCTCTTCTGGGGAGTCCAGCAAGATGTCTGAATCCGATGGCAAGAACGGAGAACCATCATAGTCTCCCAAAGCTCCAAGATCTTGTATGGACCAAACCAGATGATTGATTGATTGTGTTAATGAACATTTAGTAAAGAATCATTTGTGAAAAGAACTATCCAGTAATCAAGCACTTGTGCAGCAGTCAGTTACTTGAGTCTTTATCTTTGATTGAACTATTAATGTATCCGTCTCCTATACTTTTATAATTGCATCAACTAGAGTTTTAATTTCTCTGGTCTCTCGCACAGGACATCTTCAATTCTAATTGATCTTCTAAACTATGGGTGTTGATGATCGATGAACAGTTTGAAGATCTATTACTACTCCTTCCAGTTTTTAGCATATATATGCCTCAGTTAGCAAGCAAACAAGAATATGGGCATTGTGTTCTAGGATTGCATTTGTGTTTGCTTCCTAATCCTACTGAAAAAATGCTGTTCATATCAACGATCAATTTTTTTGGCCAAAGATATAATCATATATCTGAAAGTCTAAGAGCAAAATCACCTGCTATATTTGTCAAGTCCATGGTCGATTCAGACAGACTGAAATTCCAAAACTGTCCTAATGATCGCATTGTATCTCTTGACTGCTCCACACCATCTGAACTTAGTTGCAGTTCTGCATTTGCCACATCAGACAGAAAGGTTGAATCGGCATTTATGCCTGTTCCAGATATCTCAGGAGTGAAAGGAAAATGAGCGCTTGATGTTGCTGCAGGTGCAGGGCTCACAACCATCTCGGACATGGAAGAAATGGCACCAGATGGAGGCGTCGCATGAACCACTTCAGTTGTGCCGCTGCCAATCATAAATGATTAAATAGACAATGTTTCATCAAACAAAGAACAAGCAAAAGGATAAATTGAATTATTCTACAAGTTCTGATTAATCTCAGTTAAACTACTACAGATAAAGATAAGTTGGAAATCATAGAGGAGGAGTGTTCATAACAAGTCTCATTCTGAACGAACAAGGGAGAAACAAAACATCCTTCACAGACAGAACGTCTCCCTCCTACTTTGCATAAGACAAATGATAGAGACAAAAAACATGTTGCCACTCTAGAAGAAGAAAAGGAGTCGATCCGGATCTCTTCCTATGTGAAAAGGTAAACCATATCTCACTATTTTAAAATATTCATAGGGGAAAATAATTTCTTACTTGGTCCCAGAATTGACGTGGCTGGGATGAAAAGTTCCAGGTGCAGGAATAACATTGACTGCATGGCAGCTGGAGATTCCACAAGCCATTAGGTCATGGGGCTGACCTGTAACTGGCATTGGGATTGGGTGCTGAGGAAGAATAGGATATCCCATAGGCAAATTGACTGCACTGCAAATGAGTGTTAATTAAGCTTTGTGTTCTACAAAAGCAATTTGGCAGAGGGAAAGAAAGAGCAATTCATCTTAGTCTTATCATTCGGGGGAAGGCAACACGAATCTTGTCCTTCTATTGAATTCTATCCAAAGCTATACAAACACATTAACTAGTGTTCTATTTGATCTTCTTCCTCTAAACCTCTTATTTTTATTCTGTTTGTCTAACTATAAATTATATCGATCGTCTTCAAACATGTTTACACCATTATAACTTATTTCCTTTTATTTTATCATATTGTAGAACCACCCTACCTGCTCCTAGATAGTAGTGTTATGTTAGTTATGTTTCATTACTGCTACTACCGATCCATATATAAAGTACATCAGATTATAACACAACCTTATACACAATCTATATCTTTAGTATTTCTTAATTCTTGAATAATAAATCTTAGTTGACCATTAGTCATTTACAGATCATATATGTATCCTTCCTGGAAAGAGAAAAGAATGAGTATCCATATGATCTTGATATTTGTGGAGTGAAAAAGACATACTAGATCTGCACGAACCTCCTGTAACATCCATAAACGGTTTGTTTTTGATAATAGATATCTAAAACTCTTATAAATTTGTTGGCATTCATTTGTTTTAACATTTCTCATAGCATTTTTTTACTTATTATCCAAACTACATTTTAGTTATGCTTGACTTATATCTTTGGCTTACAATGTTTCTCCATTCTTCTATCTTTGAATTTAATCTAATTACTCGCTATCAGTTGGCACAATATTGCAACGAGAGTTCAAAGGAATCAACAAAATAAATTACCAGGCGTAGGGCGAATCCCATTTTGAATAGGAGCCAATGGAATCTTAGACTGGACAGGATACTTCATCAGATGGTACTGGTGCTCAAGCAAATGATTGAACAGAATGATCTGCTTCTTCAGTTTCAGTCTTATATAATAGGCTCTGAAAAATTCCGAGTTTTCTTCTTCCAATTTCTGCCATACTGAAAAAACATAAAGCTAAGAATAAGATATCATTAGTAGTCTACAATCAAGGCATATGGTTATGAGTATTATTATTCACAGGCCAAGAATTACAAACCGGTTACATCAATTTATAACAAATTTTAAGATTGGAGGTTTAAAATGCATACCGAGCGTTGTGAAACTAGGTTCTATCCTAGCACGATTAGACAATATGCGGACCACCTCCCCTCTGTTCATATACATTTGTAGACATCGTTCAATCAAGTTTTGCACCTGCAAAATAAGTGAATGAGATAGGAAATAAGCCATGGACAGCCAATGACTCTCTGTGTTCATGCTATCTTTGCAGAATGTTCAATGTCATCACGACGAACCAGCAATGAGCAGCCTCACCAGTTCAATGTCATCACGACGAACCTTTCTACTGTTACTGCTCGCATTGGACGCTGAACCAGAATCTTCTATAGGAGCTTCAACAAGTGGAGCATGTTGATAGTCACCTAGTAAATCATGCGAAGCTTCAGGCGATGGCTGTCCTTCTATACGATGGAGATCCTGTAGAAAATTCCCTTGAGAAATTTCTAAAGATCAAAATAAGCTAAAATGGCAAGGTATCCTCAGGGATACAATCTGAAAGAAATCTTAATCTTACATAACTAGTCTCAGACAGCGCATCTGAAGCAAGGTACAAAGGTGGCTAAGATGTTGTTCGAGTCTTAGCAATACAGTTGAGAACTGACTTATTGAAGAAAAAACACATGTAAGATCATTTCTTAATCCTAGCTAGACTTGCTGCTTTACATATCGACAATTTTGAATACGGCCATGGTTCCATTATGGTCTTATCCTTTTCTTTCACCTGTCATATTGTAATCCGTAGCATTCCATTTTTAACAAGTTCATGCAATAAACTTAATTTATTTCTACAGCAATGATTGTTGTTTTGTCGGGCAGAGGTGTTGCGATTGTGGTCATCCGTTCATATGAAAACAACTACTAAAGGAAAGTGAAACTATTTAACTGTGCCACTGTGAGATTTTGTCAAGTTTAGAAAGTTTTCACCTGCGAAGTTTGCATTTCAGCTCAGCCAGAGCATGCTAATGAAGCTTAACTCGTGTGACTTAAAAGGATTGAAGGATAGACTGAGAATTGTTACTGCCCTGGAGATTCAGTATTTATCATGCTCTGTAGCTACTGCCTGTAAAGCAATATGAATAAGGTCTCAGTAAGGCTGCTGCAAAATAGATGACGCGACGCAAGAAGGTAAAAGGACATTGATCCTATCTGCTGCCAAAATAAATAAGTAAATCAAATTTACAAAAGATGTTAAACATAAATGTCCAAAACCAGTTGTCAAAGACTTATTGTCATACGGAACTCAAAAAAAAAAAAAAGTCAAGAAAACCAGCTTAACACAAGAAATTTTTGCTAGAGACAAATCTTGAGAATTTTATGTATTATGACATTATCACATGAAGACAACTAAAGTTTATACAAAGATTACTGTAGGAAATTACAAATCCAGAAGGATGATGTTGCAGTAACAGGGAGTTAAAGATAACACCATTAAACCAGCTACTTCATCGGGTGTTATTATCCCTGAAAAGCATGTGGTTTACAAACATTTGGCTATCGATGTCTCCATTATCTCCTAAAAGTCTTCCCCTTGAGAAGAATCATGAGAGCAATATACGACCATACAACTATTCCCAATAACAATTATGTGTTAAAAACAATAGGTTGATAAGCACAATGAAGGATATTTCATTTCCAGAATACACTGTGTCAAGCAACGATTACTTCTTCTTCTTCTTCAGTTCTCTACTGTGCAGACGATTCCTGGTAACTGAGCTAAAAAACCGCATGCAAATTGCAAGAAAGAAATTTAAAACAAATAATTTACATCTCAGGCATCAATGAACAGCTTAACTATACAACCAACAAAAAGATGAATCTTCATCTACATATTAAGATATTTTTTGTTGGCTTCTAACAGTTCTAATCGAAAATCATAAAACATGGTACTAAAGTTGACAGTACGAAGGGAGAGGCGAGAACAAAATAAGGGATTCAAACACACTACACCATCCGAAATATGTAGGAAGCACGACGTTTCATTGAATGGTTTTCAGCTATATATATGCGATGTAAAAAAAAAAAGCAGAAAATAATAATTTTCGATTTGCAGCTCAAGAACGCAGATTGGAAACACAGCAACGGAGGAAACTCACCATTAAACAAAGCGGTTAAGGAAAGAATTAAGATGAGAGATGGGAAAATTTTTTAAGAGTTTATGGAGCTGGATCTCCTCTCTCCCCAACCAACCGCGGAGGCAGAGTGGTAAAGCGACGGATAGAAGATCTCCCTGTTATACCACTTGAGCAACGACGTACATAGATTTCCTTACGAGGACATATTTACCTTGGACGACCATGAAACGCTGTCGTGGGGACACGAACACGGGCAAGGTCCAATAAACCATCTCAGATTTCATGATTTCACAATCATGGGGGACTGATGTTTGAGCCTGTTTCAAATTGATTTTCATTCAGTCGAATAGGAATAGGGAGAAAAACGAACTATTTAATAAATAAATGACCACAAACTAATTTTTTTCCCAGGTGAATGAAACCTTAATGTGCAATAATACTACTGGAGTTTTGAAGGGTATGATTCTTATAGGACCAACATCAAATAAAAACATTAGACTACAAATAGAGACTAGATGACTAGTCTGGATTAAAATTAATCTCAATTAAATTAGAAAAACTAATAGTTGCTTTCCAAGGAACACACTCAACCACCGGACAACTGGTTGCTCAAATTTCATTCAGTGATTCAGCCCCACCAGCAACCAGTTGAGACACATCGTCGGGGAATTAACAAAGGGCAACGCCACCGACGAACAGCATTACAACCAAAAACAAGAAAATGGTCCACAAAATAGAGACTCAAATGCTCCTCTCTACAATATAATCAATTAATACTGTCAGAGAAGTTTAACAGTGCAGTAATTTAGTCTATTTTTGGAATAAATCAAACGTTTTTATCTACTTTTTAAAAATGCTCTAGCAAAGTTTACCCTAATCCACTAAAATCACTTAACGGAATGACTGACGATATAGCAAAGACACTGTTTCATTAACCACCATGTTATCATTAAGTCACTTTTCAAACTCTGGGAAGCCTTTGAAAACTCTAATGGAGTGGAGTGCACAATGATATAGACGATCTTTAAGTTGGGGTCAACGTAGAGATGTGGTGCTTCTTGGACAAACATATGAGGCTGCCAAGCACTTAACTTTTTGAATAGGATGTTTTTCCTGGTTGGACTCGATCGATGTAGCAATCTATATATCCTTTTGCAATTGGAATTGACATGAGATATAATGAAGGCAAATGAAAGCTGTTATTTTACTGTATGTTTGGATCTTAGAAATTTCTTGAATGCAGCAATACCACAGAAAAAGGATTGGATATAACTAACTGTATCTCCTCCGATCCATGCGGTAGAAGGTATGTTGACGCCTAATCTTTAAACTATGCAAGATACCATGATATGTCATGAAAAAAAAACTAAATTCTGTTCCGTGTGTTCTGGAACAGTTTGTCCTAAAAAATACTAAATTAAACATGATATGAATCTCGTGAGATGTCTTAAGAATCTGTAAGATAATAACTCTTAGTGATCCAGTTTTTACAGATGTTGCAGGAAGATGGACAATGGCTTCTACCACCACATCATATCCTATTTATCGCACAAATGAAGTCGAGGAGAACTATCAGATATTTGAATATCCTATTAGAAACCATTTTTAAGTTAATCGGGAGCTTGGTCTTCAGTTCTGAAATGAGAAGGTTATAGAATCCGTGCAATATAAGCTTCAATATTGCGTGTTATCTTAAAAATGGAAACTTGCAACGCCATTGTTCTTCTAACTCCTAATTATACCGCTAACGAAAAATTCAATCTTGGGAAGCGAAACATCACCAACGTTGTTAAAGTAGAGATCCTCCTTAATCTATTACCTTTTAAGCTGATGAAAGAGACGAGTTTGAGGTGGTCAGCATGTGGCTGTCCAATCCAGAGACCAGAGCTCAAAGGAACATGAATGAATTATTAAATTTCTCGTGACAGACAACTCTCTGATGGATGACACTACTGAAGGCGAACACATGGGCCTTGTGAATCATCCCTCCCCTCGTATTCACGGTAGATCGTAGTCCGGATTTCGATTGGACCACATGAAAATGGAAACAAATCGACAAAAAAAATAATGGTAAAGAAAGAACCTGCGCCAGCACTGACATGATGACGAGCAATAGTTCCAAGTGCGAAGCCTGTTTGATTCTGCGAAATCTGCAAACATCAAGAAGCGAACAAATTAGATTAAGTTGATTGACTGCTAAACCGTACTTTAAAAGCGCGACGCGAGAGATCGGAGATGGGAGAAGGGGAATGGAAAGGCCAAAACCTGATATGGGGAAATGAGATCAAAGTACAATTATAAATTCAATAAAATTATTCACTTTCACTTTTTTGAACTTCATTTGCATAATTAATAGTTCAGTTCAATGAACATTCGAATGCATTTTTTTTTTACTACAAACACATAAAAGCGAATAGTTTTCAGTAAAATTATTCATTTCTTAATAAATCAAAAATGAAAAGTGCTATAATAAAAGTAGTGATAAAGAATAATAACCAAAACAAAGACAATTTGTTTCAGTGAAAGTTGATGAGAATTTACTACTCTTTGGTGATGTTCATGTCTCCGTCTTTTCTGGTCAAGACATAGTCTCAATCACATCACATTTGGATGCACCTCCAAGAAGAGATCGTCCAAGTTTCTCAAGACTTGCCTGCTGGTCTTCCTCTTGGTGACAAAACTGTGCAGCTCCATTAGAATGACAGAAAAGATTTTGTACCTGAAAAGTTCAGATTCGAAAACTATAATTTGACGACGAGGGCAGATTTCTAATGTTAATTTGTGAATCTATAAAAGCAGATAAAAACCATACTACTTTGATCCCACACAGACTTCCGAGTTTTAAAGGGAGAAAAAAACAAACTCAGCTAATCATCTTTATTCCAGAAATCAGAGAATGTGAAATGAAGTAGAGTGGGAGTAGTGCCCATGTTACTTGACAGAGTTTAAAGATATGGGGACAAAAGGGGAATCAAAAGCTAAAGAAGAAGAATCCAAGACCTACATAATTGGTGACACCATTACTATACCATGCCAAAAGTAATGAGTTCAGAATCCTACGGATCCAACATGAGTCTTTTTCCTTGATAGACCTGATCGAGCATAAACTTCGAGTTCGAGTTTTGTGTTGGATTTTGCTTGTTAGAGCCTGTGTTCGGAAGCACAGCTTGCTCTCTTCAGCATGTGATAGGTTGGTTTCAGTGGAGCACTGCTTTGGAGGTGGCATATCAGTAGTTCACGAGCTCTTGTCATGGCATGCATGCGTTAGAGTGCTTTCTTGTGACAGCTTTTGGCCGTCAGCTATAAACTTTGATTGATCGCTTTCAGGTCACTTTGTTACAGCCTTCAGCATAAGACATGAAACTTCCAGTTTGCTGAGTTATCACCATTCGCCGACCTTGGTTGTATGTCTGTCTATTCATGGATGCCCGGGCAGAGCCAATAATTCCCAGTACCGCAGTACGGTTAACGCAGAGTTCATCTCCAATCAACTTGAGAATAGCAGAGAAGACACTTGCTCATCCTATTGAAACTAGTTTCAGCCATGCAGAATGATTCATCTTCATGGAAGCACGAACCTCTTCCCTGCTCTGACACTAACCAACACAAGGTTTCATAATTGCTCGATTGTTAATTGTTAAATAGGTGGAGAAAGGGAGGCTGCATGGGCATTATATGCACAAAACTTGGCCATGTTACCATTAAATTCAAAAGATGAATAAAGTAAACAGTGGGAAAGAAAAGGAGATTCCTACGAAGTCAGAGGGACAATAGATTAATATCTAAAGCATTCTCTAAAGTGGTGGTAAGTACCTTTTCTGCTGCTGTTGGAGGCCAAATATAGTAGCACCGCCAGAGACATTGCGTTGCTTGCTTCGGAGCTTTCTGCTCGGAATCAATAACCTCTCTCTTCTCCTCGACACCTCTTTAGATTTCCTTTCTCTGGATTCTTTCTCTCGGAGCCTCAAATCTTAGCATGTAGAAAGCTCACCTTGGAGCCCTCTTCTTGGACGCCTCTGTTTCAAGTCATCATTGCTTTGTAGCGTTTTGGCCCAAAGCTCTTGACTTTAGCTCCTTTGCAAATCTTCAAGCTGCTCAAAACTACAGTTCTTTTTTATTCGACCACCTCTCGGAACCTATACTCGCAGTATATATATATATTTATAAAAGATGGTTCCTTTTCAAGTGTGGATTGGAGTGGTGGTGGCGCTGCTCCCTCTCCTGCTTCAATGCGGCTTGGCGGTGACAGAGGTGTCGTGCGCCGATGTGGTGCCGATGAAGTTGCGGCGGGAGGTGATATCGATCACCGACTTTGGGGCGGTGGGTGACGGGAAGACGCTTAATACTTGGCCTTTCAAGAAGGCTATTTACAGGATTCAGCACATGAGGAAGAGGGGTGGGACGCTGCTCTACATTCCCCCTGGTGTTTGGCTCACAGGAAGCTTCAGCTTAACCAGCCACATGACCCTTTACTTAGCCCGAGGTGCGCTCATCAAGTCTACACAGGTGATGCTCCTTGTAACATTTTAGGCTAATGTCCCCAACTAAGCAATTCGATCAAAGATTTTCAGACATATCAACTTGTTTACATGCAAGTTGAAAAAAAGCAGGAAAATGCATAATTGCAGGTAGAACTAGTGTTAAGAGTGCAACACTTAAAACAAACTACCACACCAATCAGTCTACTTTTATGAGACACTTGTTAGTCGACATCAATTAGTATGCCAGAAAGAAAGGTTGAAGAACTCTTGACATGTGCAGGACACAAGGAATTGGCCTTTGGTAGATCCTCTGCCATCATATGGAAGAGGGAGGGAGCTCCCTGGCAAGAGATATATGAGTTTTATTCAAGGAGATGGCATTAGTGATGTGATCATAACAGGTAAACTGCAACCAAGTTCCCCTAGCTATGTTGTTCGATTTGTTATAATATTTTGCGGGATCTACCTAATGATTGATATTATGTTTTTCCATTGTTCCTCATATTTGCTTTTCTTTAAACAGGTGAGAATGGCACAATTGATGGCCAAGGTGAAGTTTGGTGGAATATGTGGAGAAAGGGATCTCTGCACCACACAAGACCAAACCTCCTAGAGTTCAAGAATTCTAGAGATATTTTAATTTCTAACACAGTCTTTCAAAATTCTCCATTTTGGAGTATCCATCCTGTTTATTGCAGGTGACTCCAAATCTTTCCCTGTTCTTTTTAACCTCCTTTTAAGATGTGCTGCTGTAATTTGTTATTACATATCTTATTTTAATAGAGAAAAACACCTAACAGTTTACAAACATATCTTATTTGCAATGAGAAAATTAAGGAAGATTCACACACATATCCTTATTTTTCTCCATGTTTCTAACTCTATATTTGTTGTGCAGCAATGTGGTGATAAAGTACGTGACAGTGTTGGCTCCATATGACTCTCCTAATACCGATGGCATAGATCCAGGTAACCATCTTCCTGATGATACTATTTATTTTGCTATTTTGCTTCTCATTATATTAGAATTTCTATACCTACAGCACTCGTAGAAATTTCCTTTAGTTTCATATCAGATCTATGACAGTTTAAGACCTCACTAATAAGACTTCAATTTTTAAAAAACTTAGATTCCAGCTCAAATGTCTGCATTGAGGATGCCCACATTACGACAGGAGATGATTTGGTGGCCATAAAGAGTGGCTGGGACGAATATGGAATTGCTTATGGTCGTCCGAGCTCAGGCATCACAATCCGAAGGCTCACTGGATCTTCACCTTTTTCTGGCATTGCAATAGGAAGTGAGACCTCAGGTGGGGTGAACAATATCTTGGTGGAGAACATAAACCTCTATAACACTGGATTTGGGATCCATATAAAGACTAATGTTGGAAGGGGAGGGTACATAAGGAATGTGACTGTGATAAATGTAAGCATGAACAAGGTGCGTCAGGCCATTAGAATTGCCGGAGATGCCGGTGACCACCCTGATGAGTACTTCAACCGGTATGCAGTCCCGACAGTCGATGGAGTGACCATCAAGAATGTGTTGGGAGTGGACATACAACAGCCTGGATCAATAGAAGGCATTAGGGGCTCACCCTTCACTCGGGTATGCCTCTCCAATGTCAAGCTTTGGGGTGTGCGCCCACACTATGGGTCATGGAGGTGCACAGACGTAAGTGGAGCAGCACTTGGTGTTCAGCCATGGCCATGCTCAGAGCTCACTAACACAGTTACTGCAGGGTTTTGCTCAAGTGCTTTATGAATGTGTTGATTCTTTGGTGGTTTCTCCTGAGTTGGGATGTATGAGCTAGCTCAAATTAGTACCCATGCATGTTTTTATTTTTGCCTCTCTTTTTTTTCTCTCCCTCTCTCTTGCTTCTTCAGTTTATGTTATTATCTGGCTCTTGGAGATGCAGTTCTTCGTGTTTAAAGAAATGATAGGATATTTCCTTTTAATTTCAATGACCAACCCAATACAATACTACTCATATTCATCTGGGATTGACATTAACGTCTTGGATTATTAAGATAAACAATAAGATATCCAACTTCGTCAATAGTTTCAAATGTTAACTAGAGGTTTATGAACACTATTCATCTAATGACAGTTTTGACACAGCCAGAGATTCAGAATAATATTAGGGATATCTAATGGCTGAAGCAGGTCCTTTACATTCATCTATTTGCTACTACTCTGTCACTGAGGAATTTATACTTTTAATTATATTGCTTGTTCGTCCTACTTATTGTAATAGAAAATCAGTATAATCTCTTATTAGATATATTCTTGGAATGATATATATACCTCTTATCATGTACACATATGTATATATACATATCCTACCTACCTACAGCACAAGAATTCAATAGGAAAGCAAGATGCTAAAATATATTTCTACACGTAGCTATTTTCTCAAATTCAAGACTGTTGTATTCTGATGAACAATCTGTAAAATCAGTCTGATTAACCGGAACACATGGATTATACCTTCCAGCTCAATTAATCTATGAAAGCTTTGAGAGAAAAAAGGCAAGAACAATCCTACTTTATAAGACTATATTCTATCATAAAGATGTCTGACATCTTAAGCAGCAACAAGCCAAATAAGATGAAAACACTTAATCAGACAGGCATAAGATTTCTACAACTACAACCACATCATATATAGAACAAAAATGATACAAGACATACACTGCTCATAAACCTCAGCAAATAGACCAAAAAATAATATTTTAGATGCAAGAAATAGAATAACCACACAAAAAGAGAAGATGCTCACAAAATATCATAGAGACACTGAAAGTTAGAACATTAAAGACATAAAATTGACAGAAATATCTTGATTATAGTAGAAATTATTTATTATGAGAAGTATGCAACATCGAGGATGCACATGATACCAACACATACAAAGCTCATAAACCATAAACACAACAGAGTTACCTGATACACATAGTGTAGAAGAGCATACATATATATATGTTGCTGGAATACGTCTAATTGGTTGGAAATTTAGTCCCACAAGCCCCAGAACCACTTCAACCATCCACCCTTTTCCTTCTTCCTCTTCCTGATTTCCTTCTTCCCCGTCTCAGTCCCCTCGTCGTCAGAATCGGAATCGGAATCCGAATCCTCGTCCTCCGTCCTCCTCTTCTTCTTGTGCTCCTTCTTCCTGATACGCCATCCGCCGTCCTTCTCGTCCTCCTTATTCACCATGCGCCTGTTAACCTCCTCGGGGACTACCACATCCGTCGCGGCGTTGAAGAAGGAGCTCCATTCGCCGTGTTTAGGCGCAGAGATCATGTCGTCTCCGTAGTGCACGACCTCCCTGCCCCATAACCGGTGGCCGTGGTGGTCGAGGTGGCCGCCGTGGTGGCCGTGGTGGCAGTGAGGGTGGTGGCGGTGGAAGGGGCGGACAAGGGAGCGGTCAACGTGGGCGAAACCATCGACCAGGATCGGTAGGTCTACCTTCGTCTTATCCGCCAGGGGGGTGAGAAGTTCCGTCGGTTCGGCATCCTTCGGGGCATCGAGGGGTAGGGCGACGGCAGTGCTCTCGTCGGCGGCGATGTTGGGGAGGCGAGCGGCGGCGGAGAGGAGGAGGAGGAGGAGGGAGATGACGACGGAGAGGATGACGGCGAGATTGGCGGAGGCCATGGCGATCTGCTCTCGTAGTCAAAGCAGTTGCTTGCGATTTTGCACAAAACCAGAATAATTATATAGCCTGAATTCCTTCGAGCATTTTACCAAAACACCCTTGATCATTTTAGCAAAACGGTTTTGTTTGCAAAAAAAATTTACCTTCATTAATAGAGCATGATTTGGCGATTTTTAATTATCAAGGGCTTTTCAGCAACATGACGTCGTTAATATGAATTATTTAACAACTTAACATAATGTTTTTGGTTAAATTGTGGCAGGGGGACTTGACCAAGGTTGGTTGCCTAAGCATTAAGTAATTCTATAAATACTCCATGCTAATTAAACTATCCTTCTTTCCAATAATGTTCATCTTATTCTCGGATTTGTGGAGGATGAGTCTCCAAAGTCAAAAGGTCGAATCAGTTGATTTGATTTCGTGCATAATTTGTTTATCTTTTTTATTTTATTTCGGGAGTTACTTATTACTTTAATGATTTTATGGATGCATAATTAGTGGTCGGTGACATCATTGATGACATCAGTGCACCTAACAGGTTTTGTAAATATTTTCTGAGAACAAAAAAATTATGATCGAGGAAAGTTAATTATCCCTTTTATTATTTATTTGCTAAAACATTGAGATAATCCAATCTCCACTCACTTGTTATTGTAAACGGATTGGGCCCATTGATCACTGTTAATCTGGCAGACCCAGTAGAGAACCGGGCCTGATGAATCTTTCACTCCATAAATCCAGTAAGTAACTGGATGGACTACCATAACTTTTGTCACGTGTATATTTAAGTAAACAGAGAAGATGACTGCCAGCCAAGATGCAATTGTACAATACTAACCCATGAATTTAGAACATCTGTAAGAACATGAGAAGAAACACACAGTATCAATCAATAGCACACATAATGCAAACAGAGACACGTACTGATCATAGTCTATAAAGAGAGACGAACAGAAGGAATTGAGTGAAGATCATTTAGTCCCACAAGCCCCAGAACCACTTCCACCACCCACCCTTCGTCTCCCTCCTCTTTCTCTTCTCCATCTCCATCTCATCGTCAGAATCTGAATCCGAATCCGAATCCTCCTGGTCTTTCTTTTTCTTCGGATCCTTCTTATTTCTTCTACCGTCCTCTCCCTCCCTATTCGATTCCGGCAGAATGATTTCCGCCCCAAGGGTTTCGGTCTCTTCCTCTTTCTGCACTCTGCCGTCCTTCGTAGCATCCTGATCCCCTTCCGCCGCCTCTCGATTCACCAACTCCTCATGCACCGCCACCTCCGTCGTCGAGGTCACTGTCACCGTGCGCTTCGCGGCCTCCTCTGTCGAATCTCCCTCCTCCTCGCCGCGCATTCGGGAAGAGGTCAAGTCGTCTCCGAAGGTTAATGGCACGATGTCCACGCCTCGAAAGCTGTGGCGGTGGCGGCGCGGGTGACAGGGGCGGAACGGACGGAGGTGTTCGAAACTGTTGAATAGTTCCGGCAGGGAAACTGACGTCGCCTTCTCCTTCCTGTCCGAAGGGAGAGAAGACTCTGTCTCGGTCTCCTTGTTACCCACCGTCCGGAGGACCAGCGCTACCGTCTCGTCGGGCTCCGTCCCCGCCTCCTGCTTCTGTGGCGGCTGGAGGAGGGCGACAGATGGCGTATCCGGTGCGTCCCTGGAGACGGCCATGTTCGCGTCGACAGTGTTAGGGAATCGGGCGGCGTCGGAGAAGAGAAACAGGAGAGAGATGACGGCAATCTTGACGATGGCCATGGTGGCGATCGAATTGCTGATGGATTACAGGACTGGAGTAAATATAATAGCCACAGAAGAGAAAAGCGAAATCAAGGCACCAACGTATTATTATTATTTTAAAATAAATAATTATTCTATTAATTAATTTTCAATATTAATATAACAACAAATTGCAAGAAAACAATAAGAGAAAATTTTAAAAAATTAATTAAAAAAACAATAATTGTTATTGATTAGGCGTTAACTTTAAGTTCCGTACTCACTCCACGCCTTCTCCAGAACATGCCTCGTGCAGGTCGAGCCTATCAGTAGTCAACCGGACAAGTAGGTTGAACCCGTCGGGTCATCGATTTTAAATTAAAATAAACCGGTCGATGAAAGACCTAGAAAATGCAAATAGAAACCAATTATTATTTCAGTTTGTTTTAAAAAATACTAAATTTCGTGGTAATGAACCTTTTAATGACAAAGGAGTGTGAACAGGCCTTACGCATTGTGATTTGTAAGGAAGCTTTTGAGGGTTGAGATTCGTCAACGGCCGGAGCAGCCGTTGGCATACTTGTACCCAAATTGATTCGAGAAAAATATTCAAATTTATAAGGTGTTTGTTGGTTTGTTTTAAAAATTTATTTATTTATCTATGATTTATATATACACTTGATAAAATTTTTATTGATAAATAGTTAAATACAGTTCATAAGTTATATTCCAACATATTTTTTAGAAATAATTATATTTTTTATTTATGAATATTAATTAGTTACATATGAGGTAAATTTATTTATTTAATTTAATGAATTATTTAGAAGAGTTGTTGGTGGAACTAATATACCCAATTGATTTGAACACCAACTTGCTCATTAACTTTTGATTCATATGAAATTTTTATTAATTAAGGGACCCAATTAAGTATTTACCCCGTAAAAATTGCAAAAGGCCTTACGGCCCAATGGGCTTCTAACTTCTCTGTGTAAATTAAAGCACACATAATTCACCTTCCACTGTTTCCCGCCTAAGTCCAGTGTCAAAAGCAGAACTCCTCCGCCGACCCTATCGATCCCTACCCTTCCTCCGCCGGATCAGAGATCGGTCGCCACCCGGAGCCAGCATGGTCGGCAATGTACTTTATGTTATTGTGATATCTTCCCGTGGATCATCTCGTGCACAGTTCGCTGCCCAAATCGCGTGGATTCGAAGCCGCCATCCATCTCTGCTTCCGTTCCGGTATGCAGAAATCTTAAATATACTCAATAGTTTCATCTTTTTGTGGGAATCACGCTCTACACACTATTTGTTCACCGATGTTGTCTCTTTCATTCACTTTGGCGAACTTCAATTTTTAATGAGAATTGTTGTAAGAGTGGGCTGATGATTGATGACGACGGATCGATCAATACTTGCTTCGAAAGATCATTCCTCTTTTGTTTATATTATTTTTCCACCCAGTCCTTGAAGGGATAACAATCTTTTTGGGGGTGGTTAACAGCACGATGATAAGGGCAGTATTTCGGATCTTCCGAGCCGTCAGCTTTCATTTTATTCCATAACCTCATTACCATTATGTAGCCTTAGCCTCCATAATCTTGAAGTAACTCAATGATGAAATTTGACAGTTAATTTTCTACTATCTATTCGGAAATTGAATTTTTGCATGCAATCTCTAGATTTAGTCGAATTTATTGAAGCCTGTTATGAGTAAGACTATGGATCCATCTCTTTTCTTCTTTGCAACTTGCAACGCTGCATGCCATTCTGATACCCACTATGAGACCCTAAAACTGCTTGCAACCCACCATAGTGAGTGCACCATGACTGTAGTCATGCACCTTCTAGTGTTTTTTGCACGTCTACTGCTCCATTTCTAACTCACAAATTACATTTTCGCACAACTACAAGTTCATATAGTCCATTGTTCCTCAAATCTGTATCAAAAGAAAGGTCATATAATGATTGCTTGCAATCTTCTTACTATAACGCTTTGTTGATGCTAAATCATGCTAGACTTTTTGGAGACTCGCAAATTAAGAAAATTCTTCTATTCAAACTAAGGCACAGAGTTCACCAGGTTCTAGAACCCATCCCATTGCATACATTAGCTCATCAGATTAATCAATTTTATGGTTTTTCTCTTTCACTACAGAAATCAAGCTCTTGGTTCTTCTCAACCACCTCACTTCTTCAGCTGATCTAAGGGTGACTGCCTGAGAACACACTTTGTATCAGAGGGTGAAATGACACATTTACAATGAGAACTGCGTACTGCTGCTCACTCATCAACACTGAGAATCCATCCACAATGATCAGAGAAGATTTCTTCTTGAAGGTGTCAGGTTGGAGGAGCTCCTCTAGCAACTTGTCATGTTTGTTGCTCAGGTAAATATCAAGCTTCCGCATGCCTTCCTTTGATCTACAGAGAAAACCCAAGTAGAATAACTTAATAAAATATAGGGAGCAAAAAAGAAGACAAAATGCTGGAGGCTTGATAAAGACAAACCGATCTGTTCGTAGATGCTCATACTGAGGATCGAAGTTCATGAAGACAAAGTAAAGCTCAGGTTTCTGATCTCCCATTCCCTCCAAGGTACCCCTGCTTCCCATCTTCCTTTCTCTAGTATGTTTCATCTTCTTTGCGTGCTCTATTTATACTAACATGAAACTTAGAAGCTTCTTGTCTTTGACTTTCTTCTTGTTTCTTTGAATCAAATAGAGTAAGTCGTTTTGAAACCATGCACATGCCTCTCCACTGGGATAACATATCCTGTTGCGGTGTCTGGTGTTACTTTGTCAAATTTGATCAAAATACCAATTTACTTTTGTGGTGTAGGTAATTGATTGTCAGACGTGAAAGAGATGGTTTGCACAAAGGATTAAGTCCACTTTGGTGGTTTAAATCTCCATAAAATGAGTTTACACTTGATTAACACACATGATTAATTATCATTAAGGAAATTAAATCCCAATTAAGTGATTTAATGCCTGTAGTATTAAGGAGGGTTTATATAAATAGATGTGGATTCAATGTGTAGATCCAATAACCTGATTTGTTAATATTAATAGACTGTTAGTGGGTTATGGGTTTTTATGTGGATGATCCTTGTAGGATGGGCCAATGTATAAAAGGAGGAAGGTCAAACTGATTCGTGCATCTTGATTTTGACTTCTTCTTCTTCCTCCTCTCTTCCCTATCGAGAAGGAACTTTGGTTGCCGTCCATCTTTATAGAAGATCATTCCGTGTATGCAAGAACTTCGGCGACAAGTAAGAAGCAATGACATTGACTTTCGATTCAGGTTAGCCCTTTGGTTAGTCAGTATTTCAGTTTTCAACTTTTAGTCTTATTGATGATTGATAACTAGATCCTTATATGCATTATTGATTAAGTTCGAATGTATTATATTGTTTCTAACATTGCATACCATTAATACTCCCATTAACATGTTTCTTTTAGGAATGAAATTGATATGGTGAAGCAATATAAAAATATATACATAGAATAAAGTTAACCCCTAATTTGGTTTATCAGATGAATTAAGCGGCATATTATGTAGCAACCCGGCTTGTAGGAATATGGAAAGTAATATGTAAGAGTTATTTTTAATAATATTAAAATATTTATTCAGGAATATTAGATATGCTCAATCAGCTTGAATTGAGCCTACCTAGCTAGTGTAGCTCACTCGGATCATCTAGGTAATATAATACCTTCTAAGTCTTTTTAGATATAGCACTTGCTACTCCACAACATAAATAAGTAATATAATTAAGAAAATAAAAAAGTAATTTTTTTCTCTGAAAAATAATAAAATATTAGGATCAGTATATCTATCTATATCTTAGTAATACCAATAATTGACTTTAAATTAATAGCGTTACACCCGTATGGACTAGACTGACAAACTAGAAAGTAAAATGCATTATTGCAAAGTCCTCATTCTTCAATGATGTTTGAAACTGAAAACAGATTCCTCAACGATGCTGGAGACTTTTGAAGTAAAATTGCGCTTCTAATTAATTGTGTATTCAAAGAAAATCTGATCAACATTCTAGGATGTTGCAGACGTACCATATGAGATATGATTCACTATTAATACAAAAGAAAACCAGAACCTAGATACTTAGGCCTTGTTCAACCGTAATTAAAAGAGAACAGTACTAAGTATGTTTTTATCCAACAGAAGAAGCATGCTTGCTATTACTCGCAATTGATAAGCTAATTATCAAGCCAAACAATTCAAAGAGGGAATTAATCTGTCGCCAACAAGTCATTAATGATAAACTGGGAAAAGCGCGTGACTGCCACTTTGTTGGTGGTTTGGTATAACGTTTTAAAAGTATCAAAAGCGTCCAATGAAAGCGATTACTTATTATTTTTTAATATTAGATAGACGACTGATCCTCTTAAACTTTATTGCTGCTCATATTTAATGAATGAGAATAGTTAAGTCTCGTGGAACACGGTAATAGACTGTATAGTTCATAAATTTACTTATCTCAGGTCAACTGAGATATGGAATTAGATGTCTTTAATAACTAGACCTCTTTCAAGAGCTTTAACACATTTAAACTTATTATTTATTAGACAACTAATGCCCAGGTCAAATGAAGGGGGGGTTTTTACACTCATATTATTGTTGTTATTATTTTGAAATTTGGTGGCCGACAAGGGAAAGATGCTGCCATTCATTCCTGTTATGGAATAGAAACCATGGAATTGGTCCTTTGACTCTCATACTATCTTTCTAATGTATCCAAATTTTGCTGCAACATTTGAATTCCAACAGCATCGATGAGATGCTGAAACCCAACGCGTCAATCCGCGACTCGAATTCGATAATGACCTAAAAATTCATTTCATAATCTATAATATCTTTTATTGCTGCGTTGAAATCCGCCAGTTTTAGCGGTTCACAATCTTTCTGTGATGTCGCTTGTCACATCGCAATCCTGATCCAGTGATTCTTTTACTTGAGCAAGTTGAATAGATCAAATGGGATTGATTGAATTAAGTGGATTATTCGATGGAATGGAAATTTCTTGAGAATTTCACTCATGGAGAAATACTGACCCGGTCTCCTTTTGATTTCTGTACAATCTCCAGCTGTCATAGCAAATAATCAACCAGAATAATTACTTCGACCAGTTGAATCCGTATTCAACTCAAAGATTAGATCATCTCACCAACTAAACATGCAGAATTGAGAGGTAATTAGTTTTCAAGTCCAGTTAATGTTTTCTGTTTATTCAACTTTATGAACTGTCAAATTATATACATAACATAAAAAACATCATTTAGGACTATTTGGTTTTTCTTTTGGTTGTTTGGTGCCACTTGGGTTGAATATGAAGAAAACAACGAAATTAAATTTTCCAATATTGTTATAAATCAACTAATTGAAAATACATCAAACTTAATTAATGATGCATTAAAGGATCTAATTACCATCAATTTATAAGGCTACATCCCATCAATTTTTAAGGCTACATCAAAAATAAATTGATACAATGACAAATCGAATACTAACCTAAATCCAAAGTAATGGTCATTATATTTTTATTTGTCGTTAGAGATTTTTATAACACAGTGAAATTTTTCTTAGGAATGGACAACAACTAAAAGTTCTTCTCAATAAGGAAGAGAGCAAGAAGAAGAAGCTCGTGATCTCAAGATTACGCCCAAATGAAACAAGATTTCTTTCTTAGATATCGGCCTATTCTGTAAGAACTATCTACATAAAATAAGTACTCATTAACAGTTTATTAATGTTAATAAACTGGATTAATACATTTAATCCATATACATTTAGCTTAAACTCCCTTTATACTATATTACTTAATTAGAGTTTAATTTCTTAATGATAATTATTGTTGATATGAATTCAAATATAAATCTATAAATAGAGAGTTAATCCTTTCCCTAATCTCTCCCTTCTAGTGATATTGTTACTTGTTAGACCGAATTTTTCTTTTCTTCTGATTATTAATAAGTTGAAGGAAACAGTGAGTTAGATTGCAGGGTACTTATATTACGAGTGACGTCGCACTCACGCTCCGCCTAACTCACGCGGCCGTAAGAGCCAAAATTTAGACTGAAACTTAATCAAATGTTCTGGATGGAGTCCATTCCTGTTAAGCGTTGACCTTCATTACTCTGCAATCTCCCATCTTTGAATCCTTCAACCAACAATTCTTTAAACCGCTTATCGGTCAAATCCCAGTTCATCCTCGTACAAACTACTCATTCCCAATTTCCTTCTTCCTCCACTTTAAATTCTCGCTCCCCCCTCTTCCTTTCTCTCCCAACGCAACAAGGACATTGCATGATACTGCCTACGTGATTCCAATTTCAGTTGATCAGTTGACGATGAATGGTGCCGTCGATCTTGGTTCCCTGCTCAGGATGCTGTCTCAAGCGGAGCAGCAAACGAGGCAGCTCATCTGGGAGGTCGCTGCAGCCGAGAATCACTACCATCGCGAAGCTCTGCTAAAGCAGATACTGTCGAATTTACAGGAAGCCATCGCCACAGCTAAGCTCATGGAGCCGGAGCCGGAGCCGGAGCCAGGAGGAGCCGCCGTTGGCGTCCCACCTGCCGCCACAATTACAACCTTCAAGCTCGCCGCCGGTGTCCAACTGCAGCAGCCCCCGGAGCGAGAGCTCCGAGAGGCTACTGTTCAAGGAGCACGAACGCAGGGAGATGTGCAAGAAGAGGTTAGCTCCTACTGTTACGACGATAGAAATGCGACGGTTTAAGCATTCTGATTAATTGAATCCTCTCTTGGGTTTCAGAAAAACTCTACCGAAATGGACGAACCGGGTTTACGTCGCCGGCAGCAGGCTGGCGGAGGGATTGGAAGATGGACACAGCTGGAGGAAATATGGGCAGAAGGAGATCCTTGGAGCTATGCATCCAAGGTCTGCAAATTTACCCACTTATTTAATGTTTGTTCTTGTTCAGTTCTCATGCTTCCTCTCTTGATTCTATAATGGGAGCTCAATTAGTACAGTTGTTATCGTTTGGCGCAATTAGGCACCTTATTGAGATTGTTTCTGGAATTTCAGTTTGTAGAAATGTTTGAACAATGCTCTACTGTAATGTTCTGTTTTTTTTTTTGTTCTCTGTTGAGAGTTAAAGAAAATAACAGTTTTAATTTTACTCGTCCAGAGGTTATTACAGATGCACTCACCGTAAAACCTCTGGCTGCCTCGCCACAAAACAAGTGCAGAGGTCCGACGACGACCCCTGCGTCTTCGACATCACCTACCGCGGCGAACACACCTGCCTGAAGAATTCGCAAGCGCTGCCAACTCCGGCGGTAGAGGAACCAGCCACGAGCCAAAGTCATGACCACTGCCCTCATCTGCTACAGGAAACAGAGGACCCTCTCCATGAACAGCAGAGCCAAGCTCTGATCTCTGACTTCTTCCTGCCTTGCTCTCCCACCCAAATGGCAAGTTTTCCTCCTCAGAGCCTCGCCTTCTCGTCGATGGCGGCCGTTGACCACAATAACAACTGCAACACTGGGAGCTTCTCTCCCCTCTTCATTTCGCCGGTGACCTGGGACTCCAATCACTTCTCCATGATTCCTCACGTTGCAGTTCGTCCTAATGCTACTCCCGACTCCGAACTCACTGAAATCGTCTCGGCGGCCGCTTTGCCGATCAACTCGCCGAGGATGAACGCGAATTTTATGCAGGACCATGTGGAACTTGCCCCCATGTTCAACTTTGATCCATCCAACTTTCTCTGATAGAACAAACAACTGGGGATAATCAACGATCAAAGTAATTGAAAGATATTTTCCAGCCGGAATCCACCACCTTCACGATCTCGGGGTAAGCGCAGCAGCGATAGTGCCGTAGTGCCTCGCCGACAAAGCCCTCCGGCGAAGCTCCCGCAACCTCAACCATCATCATCCATAACCATCACAATTACTTTACTGCCAATTAGAGGGTTTAGAAATTGGAGCAGCCGAAGGACAATCGTTCGATGAGAAGAGAAGACTTCAAATCATCAAATTGTACTTATGGGCTGTTATTAAATTGTATTAATTTCACAATTATCCAGTGGGCATGCGATCGAGGAATTATAGTGGCATGATCATCTAGAAAATTTTGCAAGCAACAAAACATAATTTTGATTATCTAGAATTCTGAAATGTTCATTTTGGAGCATCACAAATCTAATCAAAGAATAAATTAAAGAGTATAATTTTTTTATATAAATAGCTTAGATTACAAAAAAAAATGACAGAGATCCTACCATTTAAATCAATTTACGATAAACTTTGGAGGAAAATAAAATAAATAATTTTTTGGCATTTGATTATCTTGAATGTGCCATTCCATGTAGGATAGCATAAATGTATGATTTTCATATATTTCAAAATTAGCTTGCAGCAAATTTTCAAGCTAAAAACCATAACAATAGGAAGGTGGATAACGGGGAAAATACAATTTGGTAATAAAAAACTATATCGCTAAATATCAATTATGAAACGCTTTGTTTTTTTTAAAACAATTCTCCAATATTAATTATTGACCGCATCTGTTCTTGGAACATCCCTAATAATTAATTAATTTTGTCATTTTGATAATTAAAATTATAAATATTGAGTTCATATATAGGCGACCGAAATCTCGCTCTGTTACAGAGAGAGAGAGAGTCCATTTTTTTGCGAAATAGTGGAGGAATTACCGTCCGGCGACGAAATCGCCGGGGAAGATTTCGAGTTGACAATTATCTTGGTGCCCGGTGGCTATATCTGGAAGAATTCGCTGATATCTGAGAAGAAGCCGTCGCCTCCTCGATGGAGATCGAGGTCGAGGTCGAGGTCAATGCCGGAGTTGAGGTTGAAGACATCGTTGGTGTTGTCGACTAAGGAGCCGGTCGGCAACTCCCGTTCGTTGAAGAAGTCCAACGGCAAAGTCCCTTCCAGGCCGGGGAAGTCGTCCAAGAGTGTTCCATTGTTGTCCGGGAGAAGGAACCCGCCCGACTCCATCGACGTCGGGGTAGTCTCCGCGTCGCCGTTGGTTGCCGCCGCCGGAAGTCGCTGGGAAGGGGAAGTGGAGAAGACGAGGCCAGAGGTCGGGGGGCAATGGTTGTGCGCTTCGCCAGAGCCAGAGGTGAGATTCTCCTCAGAGTAATGCTTCTTCGGCGCCGGAGTGGCGTTCGCTTCTATGGCGCCATTACTCGCGGCGGCAATGGCGGCCGCCTCCCCTATCCACGGGAAGTTCGTGGCCGCGTTCGGACCGCGCAGCTCTATGGCCGCGGAATCGTACGCTTTCGCGGCCTCCTCGGCGGTGTGAAACGTCCCCAGCCACACACGGACGCGTCTCCACGGATCATGTATCTCCGCCGCGAACTTCCCCCACGCCCGCCGCCGGACGCCGCGGAACTTCGGCGGCGCGCTTCCGTCCCCAGCGCCACTGGCTTCCTCAGCCCTGCCGGCTTTCTTCCTCGTCAGTGCGGATGCTCCGGAGACCTTCTTCGGGGCCTTGACTCTCCGAACCTCGCCCTCACCAGCGGCCCGCGTCTTCTCTCGGCCGACCACTATTCGTATCTCCTGCACGAACCGCCGAACGCGAACACCGCCATCCACCGCCTCATCTCCGGACGAGTCGGTGGCGTCGCAATCGTCAAAGAAAACGCGCACCGTACGCTGCCGTGCCGCCGCATCGCGAGACTGCCTGTCCAGCCTCGCCGATACAGCCTTCGCCGTCACTTGGACGTGCTCCGTTCTCTTCGCCGGCGTCGAAAACGCAGCATCCATCTTCATGATCTGTTATCAATCACCTTCGTCAACCATCAAAATCCAATTTTTCCCGATCTGGAAACCTCGGATCGAACACGTAGATCAACAGAAACGTCGAAAGAAGAGTCTTTTTCAGAAACACAAATCGAAATATTCCACGACTCAAACCTCTGCTCTGCTTTCTCCTGCTCTGCTCCGATGAAGACAGCGGCAGAAACAGAGGATTCAAAGAGGAGGAGGACGATCGAACAGTGAACCAGAGGAGATGAACAGAGAAGAAGAACAAAGTCGGAGGCCGAGATTTGCAGCTTTATATAGCATCGACACAGCACACTGTCAAATATGGAAACCCCAAAACTTGGCGCGTCAACAATTCCATTTGCTCTTATTAGTTTTTCCTTTTATATCTTGCATACGCTCAGATTGTTAGTTATATTTAAACAAAAACAAATCCACTCTCTCCGTTTTCGTGGATTCCTATTGCCTTAAATAGAATTAAAAGGCGGAGATTTTAACAAATGTGTTCTGAGCGAACAGTTTTTGTGAACAATATCACAACAAAATTCAGTAACCAGCATGCACTGAACCGGAGGCTCGGTATTTTTTCCAATTTGATCCACTATGATTTGTTTAACAGATTTCTTTTTACAAACCACCCTAATTTTTCCACATTTTATTAAAATATGATATAACCATGAACAATAAATGGGAAATTTTGAAAATTCATAAGCTAGAGGAAGGGAAAAAGGGAATGAAATAGTTATGTAAGTGTCATGTTTATTGACTGACTTAGAAATTAAGTGATTCCTTAAGTTGTCGCTTAAATTTCCTTTGCGACTCTTTAATATTTGTCGGTTTTCGGTAAGAAAAAGTATAGTCTTTTACTTTATAATTTGAATAATTTTTAAAAAGATATATATAATTACATTAGAATCACTAATGACAAGTTATCTAATCTAACAATTCATTAAGCATCTGTTGTGTTCATGTGGTTAACACAATCATACTATTTGATATGATAAAACAACACAATTAGTTTAAATTTTTTTAAGGAGCTCCATCTTTTTTTAAATGTTATTATATTTTTTAAGAAAAAAATTGCCCTTGATAAAGTAAATCAACAAAATATTGTTAAGAGTTCCCAAACTCGTTAATCAATCACATTGAACCATTCATTGAAAAACATTCCATAAATAAATCAGTAGTTTCAAATTAGGACTGTTATGACAATTTTAAATCTTAATGAGAGATTTGTTGAAAAATATCTAAAATTTAGGTTCAAAATAAAAAGAATTTCTAATTTTAGAAACTTTAAGTGATATTGATTTATCTGTAAAAATCAGAGGGACGCCTTTAATTTCTAAAATTATCAATAGCCACTTTTCATTTTTATTATCTAAATACTTTATAAAAAATATTTTTTTATAAATTTAAATTCAAACAACCACTTTTATATTTTTTATTTATAAAATTAAAATTTTATTTACTAAGGTTATACATATTGTAAAATTATTTTTCTATAAATTTAGATTTATCTTTTTTTATTCTAAAGATTGTAATTATTTTTGTATTACCTTAAGAATTTTACAAAATATAAAAAAATATTAAATTAAATTAAATTTAAATTTTTATAAACAAAATTAATGTTTATATTAATTTTTAATGAATGTAAAATTAGATATATTTTATTATTCCATTAATTTAATTTCTTAAAACATTTTTACTTTTTATTTTTTGGAAATATTTATGAGATTGATGCAGTTTCCTTGTTGATATTGTGGTAGATTTGATGTGAGCACCAAGCAATATCCATTTTATTTTCTTTTCCATTCAAAAGGTTAGGATAATTAGTATTTAATTTAATAATAACTGATAAATTAATTTTATATGATAGGAGTAAAGCGATATGCTATATATAAAGCAATACTAAAATAAATATATTTATTATTTTGTATTTAAATAAATTATTTGTGATATATTTTGTAGAATTGTAGGTAAGACGGGCTCTTTTAATGGGCCTCCAATGGCTGGCCCATCCACGAGTTGACTCAGCAGCAGGAAACAGAGTCATGTGAGCAATACGTCGAGCACACGGCGTTCACTCCCTCACCCGCTGCAGAGTACGCCACCGCCGCCGCCACCACCACCACCACCACCACCACCACCACCACCACCACCACGTCGTCTCTCCACTAGCTCGCACGGACGCGTACAATCTCTGACGCTGATCGGAAGCCGCGCCCGCACGGCCGCCCTCGCTACCACCACCTCCTCCATCGACGAGAAGCCGGTCACCTGCCGCTCGTCCTCGCGCCGTACCGGGCCATGCTCCTTCACTATCGCCCTCTTCGGCAAAGATACGAACCGGTGGTGGGTGTCCCGGTGCAGTCGCATGGTCCACAGTGATTAATGTTACCTTTTCCAGTAACAGGGGACCTGCTGTTCAATTGCAGGTTGGATCGTTCGTTTATAAAAATACTTAGCACAAACAATTGATGTTAAATAAATAATATTTAACTTGCGTTCGAATTAAAGTGGGATCAGTTTTAAGAAAAGGCATCAACGTCTGCGCGTGGCAGTGGCAGTGCAAGCGGTAGCTCGAGGAACTGAAGGAAGAAAGAGACAGAGGGAGAGGGAGAGAGAGAGAGAGAGAGAGAGAAGTAAGTTGACAAAGTGAGTTAAAAAGGCGAGAGAGAGGCTTCTCCTTTGCATTTACTTACCATGGATTCCTTCGGCTTCCTAAAATACTTACGCAGCAGTGGCAGCGCCGGCGAGGCCGCCTCAGCTGTCGCTGATGCTGCCGGCGCCTGCTCCACCATTGGCGCCTCCGTCCTCTGCTCCTCGGACGATAACGAGGAGGAGGACGATGGCGGGGACGACGACGGGCCTTTCTTCGACCTCGAGTTCGCCGCCGTTTCGGACGGCGATGAAGAGGAGGCGGAGGAGAGGGGTGGCGAGGAGGTGAATGGCGTGGAGGAAGCGGTGGAGAGGGAGTTTAACTTCACTGTCAGCTCTGGTGGAGGCGGCGATGAGGTAGGCTTTGACACTTTGTCCCCCTCCCATGACTTGCTTTTTAAGGGAAAGCTCGTTCCTTTCGACCCTTCCTCCGTCGTTATCGCTGGCGGCGATGTTTCCGAAGCCGATCCCAAGCCCCAGTTGCCAGCCTACTTCCTCCGGACCGCCACCAAGTTCCGAGTCTTCTTGCTCGGACTCCGCAAGCCGAAGCTCTCGCCGGCGGAGGCCGAGCCTAACTCCGAAGCCACTGCCCCGATGGCGACGGCGGCCCCTAAAAAAGAGCAACAGCAGCAAAATAAATTTTTTATCAAGTTCAAGGTGGTGGATGCCCCCTTAGTTTCTTTCTTCTCAAGGGACCTCCGGGCAGCAAAGAACTCGACGGAAGAGTCAGCTCACATCGCCGGCTCACCGACCACGGAGGCAGAGAAGAAGCTGGTTCGAGAAATGCTACAAAAATATCTCAACAAAATTAAGCCGCTCTACGTTCGCGTCTCGAGGAAGTACGCAGAGAGACTGAGGCTCACCAGCCATCTACCTCCTGCTGACACGGTGGCTGCGGAGCCGATCGCTCCTGAAGCCAAGGAGACGGACGCGGAATCCGAAGTTACACCACCACCTCCGCCATCACCAACAGAGGAAGTAGCTCCGCCGCCGCCACCGACTCCAGCAGAAGAAACGCTGGCGCCGCCACCGCAGCCTGTACCAGCTGTGGTCGCAGGCGGCGGCAAAATTCTAGCAGCAGGGCTAAGGATCGTCTGCAAGCGGCTTGGGAAAAGCCGGTCCGCGTCGGCCGCCGTGGCGGCCGTCCCTTTGCCGTCGCCTCCTCGTCGGCGCGACGACTCGCTCCTCCAGCAGCAGGACGGGATTCAGAGCGCCATCGCGCACTGTAAGCGCTCGTTCACTGTCGCCGACCAAAGTACCACGCTGACATATCTCTTAACCCACCTCTCTTTCTTGAACAGCAGATTAACAACCATATTAACAATCCGTCGCAATCTTTTCAGGTTCTGAGTCTCCGCTTGCGCGATCGATGAGCGATCCCGGCGAAGGCAGAGCAGACCGGATTGACGCATCGTCCTGAGCCCTTAATGCTCTCTTTTAGTTCATCATCCTTGTGTCCGTGTGCTATTAGTCTCCATGTAGGAGAAGAGAGACTCGATCTGCATCTCTCTGAGTCTCTGTTGATTAATTAGCTTATTAGTAAATCGTACGTCCGTGTGTAATATGTTACTCAAGCCGATGCTAATTCTTCCTATGAATCAAAACTTTGTGTTATGATGCGGAAGTGATGGCAAAGAACGAACTTTCTCCTCTGAATGATAACATAATAAGTTACGGGGAAGATGTGAAAGATCTCCATCTCCATGGCATCGAGAAAGCTGCCATCATCTTTGCCCCAATCTCCGTTGCTGTCCCATTGCACCAGCACCTGTGTTTCTGTACCATGTCCTGTTTCTTGTCCGCCAATCTCTTTGGCCTGGCCTCTCTCTCTCTCTCTCTGCTTTCCCGGCGTGGGTAGGTTTGAGGTACCACAAAGTTCTATCTGCTTTTTCGTGTTCGAGCGAGAGATTGCAAAGGCCAGCTTTCCTTCAATTCTCCGTCGCCTTTTGCTCGTTTCAAGGTCTTAGGGCAGGTAGTTTTTTTTTTATATAGATATATGTGGGAATTGCAGAGCTTGGCC
This sequence comes from Curcuma longa, assembly GCF_044706935.1. Lineage (NCBI taxonomy): Eukaryota > Viridiplantae > Streptophyta > Magnoliopsida > Zingiberales > Zingiberaceae > Curcuma > Curcuma longa. The sequence continues at coordinate 14,816,153 of NC_133864.1, forward strand.
ATGCCCGGATCACACCTCGTTCCTCGTGATGTAGTTGCTGCTTCTTCTTCTTCTGGACGTGAGCTCTCGCTCGTGCTTTTGCTGGGGAGAGTCTGGTACGTTTCGCCACGGGATTTGTCTGCTCGCCACGCACATGAGGCCTGCAAATGTTGTTTGCTTCGCCATTAATGATCGCTTTGAAAGGGAAAACAGAGAGACGCCCACGTTGCGTTCTGTTTCGCAGTGAGAAAGTGAGCGAATCCGATGCTCCGTTTCCCTTGCCACGGCCGGGCCAATTCAATCCACACACCCGATCCGCGGAAAATCAAACCAAATCAAATCAAACCAAACCAAACCAAACCAAACGGTCCAAAAACTAGGTTTCTCCAATATTTGATATGCTGAAAGGGATGGAATATTTATAATTCAAAATTCATAAATATTTTCTCATTTCAATTTCGATTTTGTTTTAACAATCAAAACCGAGTCTTGGATTTTCAAATCTTAATAATTAATCTAGAAAAACTTATTATACTTGAAAATAATGGTTTAGCACTCTATTATCAACCGTTAAATCATATAATTTGATTTGATGTGCAACTAACTATTTGAATGCATTATTATTATTTATCAATCTATTTGACTTTAATAATGAGTCCAATATTGAATTAGTGCGGGGTCCACCTCCAACACATGGGGATGAGCATGATGGCGACAAGTGATCTATCGCATTATGACTTACACATGATTCATACATCATTTTAAAACTTGTGAATGAGTTTGTCTTTTGTGGAGATAGAAAGAGTTCATGCAACGCAATGCAAAGTGGACAAGGGATATTTTAATTCGATCGACTTAATTAAACCATAAAATATTTGATTAACTAATAACAATTGTGTACTCTTGTTATCATCTTTTGACCAAATGAATTGAAACGAAATGATAATAACAAAGGTGTGTGGGTTGGTTGCTCAATAAATTTGATACCTTCTTAATTTTCCTTAATTAGTGGGGCAAATCAATCTTACTTTTAATATTTCATATTTTGTATTGTTTTTTTAATGGGTCCAAGTTCCAATTAAAGCAACATAATAGTACGAGTCCTAACATGTAGCTCATTTTACAAATTTAAAGGTGTCAAATTTAATTATAAATATATGTTTTTTTCTTTTCAAAAAATGAATATTATTAAAGAAAGAAATCACAAACCAACCAAAGATGGCAACATTTCAAATCATGGTGGCATAACTATTGAAAGATACCATTAATGTTTCATATATTGAAGGGCTAGCGAAAAAGTTAGATTTTAAATGAATAAAAACAATAAAGAGCTCAAATTTTATGACACTAAAAAGGGAAATATATATAGAAGGGAAACTATTTTTCTTTTAAAAAGTGAGCATATTATTTCATAGTAAAGGGATAGAATAGGAATATAAAATATTTAAAATTTAATTTTATTAAGTGTATTCAAAAGCTCTACAAAAGTAAAACATAATGAATCATGATTTTTTTAAAAAAAATAAAACTAAAAGTAGGGCCTTCGACAAGCCATAAAACATGACAATTTGAGCGAATGAGACAATTTTGTAGGGCTTTAAAATTGATAGAAAAACAAGTCGCTTTGCTTTTTCTCATCACAATCAACAAATGTTGGCTCATTCACACGCAACTGATTTAGTGGGAATAAAAATCTTGTGAAAGTTATTGACTACTATATTTCTTTTGTTGGACCTAATCATGAAACCAAGCATTAAGGGTACCAAAGGATTTAGTGGGGAGTACAGATCTATTGTATAAACATTAAGCGACAATGTTAAGTGGAACATGCTCTTTCACTTGCTCTGGGGTCCATTGGGTGACAATACAAACAAAAGCTAATCAAGCACAATATTAATTATTAAAATTATTGATAATTATTATTTCATAGTGATTCTAAAATTTGGGTTGAATCTCAACAAAAATATCAGCTCCTGCATTTAAAAAGAATATTGATCTCGTATGGTACTAATATAGTGATCTAATAGGACATTTCGAAAAGTCATTATGTTTTTATGTTGATGACTATAAATTATTCTTAAACAAGCAAAGGAACACACAAGGCAGTTGAATTTCATAATGGAGAACTAGTTACGACTATGTAACCCAAATGAAAGTTATTAATGAATCAAGAGAAGAAACTTCTTTAAATAAAGGCGGTGCACCAACAGGAAAGAGTCAAATAAGACACAATCAACCAGCAAGGTTCATGAGTGTATGTTCAACAAACCAATCAAATTATGCACAGGAAAAGAGCATGCTAGGATTGATTAAGTCATACCCATGAAACTAAAAGTCTTTGGTACTTTTGCTGCAGAAGGCAGAGCGACAAATAAAGATCAATACTCCCATCGCTTCAACTCCATACCATCTGGTGGAGTACCCTCCACTTTCTTTGAACCCACTTCCTTCCAGTTTGTGGACAGCACTGTGCCATTTGATTCAACCTATATTGAGATAGGAGATTGAATGAGGTTCCTAAATTTGTGGATTGTTCCTTGGATGCATTTAGATTAGAAACAATTAGTCTCGCAATTGTTCTGAGCGATAATTCTCCTTTTCTAGGCAAAAGAAGTGACTCATAATGACTTACAAATGACTTGCTCATTGCTCGTCGTATGTCCTCGTCAGAATCTCGATAAATATCCTGAAAGAATTTGTTCAGTGCAGCATCTCCATTTAGTTTTTCATCTTTCTCCTGGAGAAAGTCACAATGAGACAGTTGAGAAAAAGAGGTGCAAAATTTTCTGAAAAGACGAAGCAGTGCGTTAGATCGAATGTCATTTTATACCTCTTTCTTCATTTGTGCTTCTAGTTTATCCCAGTCTGTTCTTGATTTTGAGGATGGATAAGATGGCCTCTGTGAGTTTGAAGCTGCTGGTTTTGGTATTTCAGTTAACACTCGGTGTCTCAGTGGCATCCAACACAGGAACAAAAATTTGCAAATTGAGTGTAATTGATACAGACACTGAAGAATTAATCGATGAACTAAAACCCTCATTTCCTCAACTCATCATCTTGTGGTGTGTAAATACATTATTTTGGAATGACAAGCTCCACTAGAATTCAACATGGTGCTAGTGAAGCGATATATTTGTGCCTCTAAACCATGGAGGACACATGGAGTCGCATTGAAATAAGGATGTTCCATGCCTATTATTAGTCCTACATAACAATTACAGTGAGCTATTATATCAATGTAATAGCAGGATGCTATCTTCTTGAATGCCTACTCATTTTGGGAAGCAACACCCAAATCCAACAAATGCCAAAAAAGAGAAGCAAAAACAAACAATCAAGCCAGAGAGATGTCTCTGATGAAATATTTATACAAATGAGAAACTATGAAAATCAAATATATGAATGCAAAAATGATTCTCTCTCTGTTATTAAATACACAGATTGCTTCTACAAGTGAGCACAAATGAAGAATCAACCGACAAAAACCAGCTTGAGATGCAAGGTAAACTAGATGGAAATCAACCAGTGACACTTAAGCGAGTATCTTATATTAGTACTATTTGAAATCATTAGATGTTCTAGTTTGAACATAGTGATGCATAAAACCTCATCATTGGCCTTACCTGGCAAATTTATCTTCTGGGGAACAGTTTTCTTGTCACTGTATTCTAGTGAAGGCCAAGCAATTGACTCAGATTTTGAGAGTCGGATTTCAATTTTGGTAGATAAGACTTGATAGCTGCACTTTTCTGGTATGATCTGTACACCCATGTTTCAAAATGCCTTACATAGTAGTTTAAAGTACTAGACGAGTAGTACTAAATACTAACTTCATGTGAAATAATTATTATAGTCAGTGTAGTAGCCAAAATGTCAAGAAGAGAAATACCTTTGCAAATAAACGAGGTTGAAAATGATACTGTTCTTCCCCAGGAATATCTATCGTAACACTCAACTGCACCATGACATTATAAATGCATAATCATGTCAACCACTATTATATTTTGGAGCTACGTTCAATCATAACTTGAGACAGGTAAACTTTGAACAGTATAGAAAAAGGAAGAAAATCACATAGCAGAGCATACTATTTGTTCCCCAAATTCAACTGACACACTTGTAGCAGGAACGCCCTTAGCAAAAATGGTCAACACTACTTCCATTGGCGCATTATAGAAGTCATACCTGCATTCAGTTAGACGTCAAAAGAAAAAAAAAAGACAAGAAATGCTACATCACCTATGAAATAATAGTCAACCAATGAACAGATAATAAATACCAACCTATCCTTGGGTTGTTCAAATTAGTTAGGGACTATAGTCAATACATAAAACACATAGTAAATGCCTTCAACAATCAGACAAAGAGAACTAGTACATAAAAGGTATGCAATTTACAGATCAAAAGACATCAGCTTCATAACTGATGCATCTAAAATAGTAACATCTAATCATGATCTGCTTCTGCATCCGCAAAGTGGGCACAAAGAAGAGATAGAGCATAGTTTAAGACTTAGGAAACAAATTTCACAAACCAACAAAACATACCATTCTGCCAATCCAACAAGTCATATATAGTTTTTTTAGTTTGGGCACGAAAATTACTCCCTTGAATAACATATTCCTAAACACATAATAACTAAATGCAATCTCTTGATACACCACATGTGCCAGAAATGTAAGATGTTGGTCAAAATTAATCATCCAAACAATTAAGTTGTAGGAAGCATAATAAGACATATCATACCACTAAGATGCATTCATGTGAATGATTTTCATAATGTGGAAGATGCATCAGCATATATGATTTTTTACACTGAAGTCATGACTTCAAACTTACCTGTATTTTGGCTTCTTAGTTGCTTCCTTGGTCTGATTTGTTGAACCAGGTGTAGAATTAGAGTTATTGCCAAAGTTGGTAGTTGGACTGGATGAAGAGAATGAACTTTGTGAAACATTTTCTGTTTGTTCCTTTGTTAGACCATGGGCCTCTTCTACATAATAGGATAAACCCAAAGAAAGATTCAGGCTACAGATAAATACTGTCCTCCAATGCAGAATTGACAATTGATGTTTTATCTTCAACTAAACAAAGAATGAAGTAGCGAGATAAATTTTAGTTAGATTCAGTTTGATGGAAGTTTAAAAATGTCCAGAGTTCCAACAGAAAGTACTGCAACTTATAGATGGAATACACAATACTCCCATTTGATAAAACACAACAGAAAACCAGGATGGATTACTTGTTAGCAAGTGGTCATTGCAGAATGTGACAGGACATCATTCCATCTGGTAAGTGAATTAAGCTATGTGGAGACATGTACCTGCAATGCAGTCGTCACATTCTTTGATAAATTTGGTGAATCTTGAATCTCCTGATGCCAATTGAAGACCTGCTTCAAGAGCTGCCTTTGCAGTTTGATATTCTTCAAGCTTCATACAAGCAATACTGTAAAAGGCAGATCACATCATTATCAGATTGTTTAGGGGAAAATATGGGATGCCTTAGATACAACTTAATGGACAATAGAATTTGAATGAGCTGCACTTGCATAGAATGTGCTTCTAAAGCAACTAAATAGGGCTTCAAATTTGATTCCATGACCACTTATCTGAAAATTTTAAGCTATTAGACAAGGTGATAGAGATTGTTTTTATATTATTAGCACTTCCATGCAGGTATCCTCCACAAACTAGATTCAACTAACTCATGCTATATGAGCATACCACCTTAAGAGGAACATACCATAATTATTTATCTTGCACTGGCGATCTTGATGACTTCATCATGTATCAGTCTCGTTTCATTTAGCACTAGTGAGATTGATCATAGATCTTCTATTTCCTATTCTGCTACCATTTTTAATTTGATTAATGATCAATTATCCCAAAAGGCCTTAATCTGTGATGTCATATTATTGACAAGGTAACAGATAAAATGACATTCCAAAGCTGAAAAATACTCAGGAAACGGTAGATTCAATATTGCATATGGATATATATTGAATAAAGAGCTTGAAGGTGTTCATCATTCTCAAATTATAATTATAATACTAGTCATCTAGAACAGAAACCTATCTTTCTATTTGATAGCCAAATCTTAACCAATAATATGGCTAAATGAAATACCCCAATATGTGCGCAAAAATATCTACTTGATAATATTGCAGAAGCAATGTTGACGGAACTAATGACCTGTATTTTGGTACCATGACCGAGTAGATTGGCCTTTTAGGTAATTGGAACTATTAATAATCCAAATCTAGGCTTTTAAACAAGTGGATCGCTAGATGTCCATCTACTTGTAAGAAATCACAAAAAATATGGCTTACGTCTCCAAGAAAGTGAAAATTATAGCTTTGAACAACAAACAAACAAACAAACAAAAGAGCATAACATCCACAAGCATCTTCAACTAACCCCTTGCGCATATAAGCTTTAGGAATTGAAGGATCAAGCTCTATTGCCTTATTGGCGTCTGCAACAGCTTCTGCAAAATAAAAAGTACCAAGTGAAGTTAATAGAATTCTCAGCCAATTAAAAAAGGCTGAAATTGTTATTAATTAAGCTTGACTAAGCAAAAAAAAAAAAATTATGATGAAAAAACACTTATGGTCACCTCACTAGTCGATGATAGTGTTCCATGCCAACCCAGACAGACTAGTACATACTGTATTACTGTTTCTTAAAGTCCTAAAGTAGAAATCCTAATCCTATTCAAGAACAGCATAAATACTTCCAAGACGCAAATACGTATCAGGATTAACTTTACTATCCACGGAAACCGCTGCACTAATCCATGGGGCCAGAGTCAACCCCCAAAGAAGATTAACTCCCTAAAATAGTTTCGGTGGAAGCCACTCATGCTTACCAAATCCTCAATAGCGTCACAAAAAAAAAATGCTACCTAAACACAATATATGAGAAAATCTCGCACTTCAAAATTGATCAATTATTTAATGAACGCCACAGGGCAGGCACCAAACTCATCTGCAAAACCAAATACCCAAACCAAGGCGAGAGGTCCTGGGGCGGCGGGTCATACCGGTGAAGTTTTCGAGTTTGAGGTTTGCCTGAGCGCGGTCGGCGAAGAGGTCGGCGTTGCGCGGCTCCAGATCCAGCGCCTGCGTGTAGAGATCAAGGGCGAGCTCGAAGTCGTCGTCGACGAAAGCGTCCTTCGCCTTCTTCCTCAGATCCGTCGCCATTACGGTGAAAGAGCGAGCGAGCACGAGAGAGAGCACGATCTCGAACAGATCAAGGAAAACCACGCCGCGGAGAAGGCGACTACAGAAGATTTATATAAAGAAAGGAGTTCTAGAGGCTTCCTCCAGAAAACGACGACGACCGAGACTCGGCATTTTAAAAAAAAAATAAAGCGGGACAAAATTATTAGAAACATGATCGGATCACACTTGCGGATCCCGACCAAGTCATGAGATCTCAAACGTTAAATTGATCAACGGTGATCGGATGCCGTCCGACAAGTGAAGAGTCTGGCTTTGGATACTCGCAATGTTGGAGAAGATCCTCCCAGGTTCCAATCATCTTTGCTACCTCATTATTGCGCATAAAAACTTAATTATTTAACTCTATAACCTTTTCTCTACAATTTCCAAGTTTTTCTTAAATTTTTTGCAAATATATCGTAATGTTTAATTTCTTTCTTTTTTCTTCGAGGTCAAGAGTTAAAATATTAATTTTTTATTTCTTCGAGGCTTACTTTGCTGTTTAGTTTACTCAAGTAAGGAGACAAAAGGCAAAATTCTTAGCTTCAACACTGTGCAAAAGAAAAAGAGGGGAAATAAACAACCTTGGCTTTTAAGTAGACGGATCAAATCAACTCTGGCTGGCAACATTTCATCATAATTAAGCAAACAAAACAAAAAGAATTCTTGTTTGTCATGAATTAATTCTGGTTAGGAGATGAGTCTTGTTGTTAATGAACGAACACAAGGAAGGAATGATGATACATTGAGGGGCTTCCTCAGGAATGTCAAGAATGGCAACAAGTTAATTTAGAGATCATAACAGAAGGTTCATTTTAAATAGCAATACAAGCATTACAGTAAACAGGAGTGCTAACAACAAAAGCCTCAAGCAAACCTCTTAACAAATCAAATATTATTTGCTTTGATAAACAAATACAATTTACCATAACCACTATCGACATGGACGAAAACCTAGTCTTCTTCTTGTTTTGAAGACAATGAGTTTTGCAATTGAAGCTCATTTCCATTTTGGCATCAGTGTTCATAAGTAGGTGCAAGCTCTTTGAGCAAACTTTATAGGTTTGTTTTTGCTCGAATCGACAACAAACGGGCATGAAATGTGCTTTCTGTGTTTCACCCTGACCAACTTCCCGATCACGTATCCACGCGATATGATATCAAAGTCCAACGTTAAGGGTACTGCTCCACCGGTGCTGGACAAAGACATGGCTGCTCCTGCACCATACAGTGGGACCTTTTCGCCGTGTAATACGACTGATACAGTCCTACGGCTCTTTCTAGGCTGGTAATACTTCTGTAACTGCAATGTGGGAGAAAAACAGGACAATTAGCTCCTCCAAGAACTATAGTTGTTCTAGTTAAACTTCCCAGCACTTTAAGGATATCCTTTCAGTACTGGACTAGATACAACAACTAGTGTAAAGAAATATGCATAGACTCCGAGCGAGTAGCCAATCGCTGAAGGTGAGAATCAGTTTGACTCACCTTCAGAATACTATCTATATTTATAAGAAACAAAATGTAATCTGTAATCACCCAACTGGTTAAGACAGTTGCAGAACTCCACTATAAGATCGTATAGTGTCCTAGGTTATGCTCTAGTATTTCGAATATTGTCGTCTCAAGAATCTAATGATCAAATACCACCACGTGCCAAACTCACCTCTCCAGTAGCAACTGTGATTTCCGAAAACATTAGACGGATTGGGTCTGAAGTAACATGAATGCCAAACATAGCAGCAGTGTTGTACACACTGATCTTCACTGAACAATTGAGTGTGACCATCTTAGTTGGGACGCCGGTTTCATCAGTACCCTCCCCAGCGTAAAAGTCATCCATCGATAAGCTCTGAGATAAGAGTGTTGGTTAGATAATGCAGCAGGCTCAAACTTGCATCAGACAAAAGTCTAGCAGGCACACACAATAACTGAAACTTAAACAACAGACAGATACCTAGAGGTGTTAGGATTGGGGAAAAAATTTCTCTTCAATAGGATGTCGAGCACAGTGTCATTGGAGAGAAAGATAAAACATTGAGAGCTAATATAAAGCTAAGTATCGTTGAGTAAATTCAAACCAACAACAACTAAATAACTTGCATCTTAGTCAATGAGAAACAATAAGTTTTAATAACTGAAATCATCACTCAAGTGAACAATCATCTCAAGGCTCTGTTGTTTTCATAATAGGACACCATCAAGCTTCATTCATCAAGCTAAAAATGAATATTCTGCAAGTGCCGATCGATATCGATCCCTTCAACTAAGAGGCAACTGATGACTAATGTAAGCTTTTCCTTAGGAGTATCAGGTCTTAGACCACCGTGATTTCCAAAACAAAAACTCAAGTAAAGGGAAAAGTTCATCAACTGAAGATGAAAGTTTTTTCACTCGGTAAACTTGAATGAGTAACGCATGTACAATGTAATCTCAAATAAACTACTCCAATAAACAGAAAGAGGGATCGAATTGTGAATGACAAATTTCAGATAAATGCAGTATTAATGTTATACTATTAAGCAAGTAGATACCTTGACAACGACGTCTGGTTTATACGGCCGTGCTGCTCCCCAAATAATAAGAGAGAAGAGGGTAAAGAGCAGGACGAAGCTTACAAGCCCTAGAACGATCTGACAACGGCGCGACAGCCCCTTGTCGTCATCAAGATCATCGTAGGACCCTTCTTCCTGAATAACATTGCACTCCGGCCATCCCTTATCGTTCACCCTCTTACTGTACCCCTTCAGGCCCGAGGAGGACCGGAACGGCCCGGAGAACCGGCTCGCCGACGAGGTCCGCGAGTGACGCCCGAAGGAAGGGTGCGAGGGCGACTCCATGGGGCTGTTGAAGACAGGGGTCGCCTGCATCGTCGACTTGTCGCCATCATGAGAGTCCCGTGACGGGCTCTGCACGTAGTAGGCCTGCCTCTTCGGCGACCGAGGCGGCGACGATGGGGCCAAGCTGGTAACGTCGGATTCCGACTTGTTGTGCAACATCTCGATTGAAACAATTACTCCACAAAAGATTCAAACTTTTAGCAGGAACCGGCAAGCTGAACGTATAAAACAAACAAAAAATCACAAATTCACGAACGAGAAATCAGGAAACGTGGATTTCTCGGGCCATTTCAGCAATTACTGGTAGGCGGAACCGCACCGCCAAAAGATTCAAGCTTTGCTTACGAGCCCTCTACACCAGGAACCGAGGTGTGAAGGATGGAAATAGAGCGAGCATTCAGTTCACTCCTAAAGAGCTCAGCCGACGAGCGGAGGTGAGCCGTGAGAACGAAAGGCCACCTACCATCGGATCTGCTGCCCATTCGCATATACATACGACCGAATTCTCGAAGGAACCTATAAACACAAATCACAGATTAACCAATAAAAAGTTGACACGCCATGAATTCATCCTGGGTGCTGCTTTGGCACGGGTAGCCGATTTATGCAGCACGCAGTGGTTAAGAATAATACCGGGAGTTGGAATCCGCAGTGTCGGCAGAGTGCTACTTAGATTGCCATACTGTGCTTACCAAATGTTTGGCTTCTTTCTTTCTTTCTTTATTGTCATTTAATGGAGATGGTTGATTCTACGATAATTTACTCGGAGCAAGTAGGCGTTAGGATCAATGAACAGTCTGTTGTATTTTGGTGCGTAGATAGATAGATTGACATTTCACCAACTGAGTTCAGACAACTAGGCAGAGAGCATGACAGGCTACCTTGCATGAAACATACTACGTGTCACGCTTGCACGCAGAAAAGGAGGCAATGGTGTTCTTTATTTTAGAAAATAACAAGCTAACGATTCACCATGAAATACATCTGATCCTGCTTTAAAAGCAACCAAACTGCTGAACACAACAAACTCTGATGAAGAGCATCGATTTCAAATTGCCAAAGCTATTTTCTTACTATGAAAAATGGGTATCAAAGTCTTCACTGACAGAACTTTCAGCTGGAGTTCATTGTTTGAAGGAAAGAGAGAACGTTCGACAGAACTTACAAGCCCCGTTCATGTTGAAAGCCTTTGCATGCCAAGCAACTTACTGTCATAAAGGCATTGAGATTCCTGCCCAAGTTGAAATGCAATAAGCATATGTGTGCGCAGCTAAATTACAATGCAAACAGGTGAAATGCAGGAAAGTTACTCTTTAAATCACTCGTTCGTCAGAATTGACCATTACAGTATGATCTTATAACAGAGCAATGGCATGGTATTTCAACAGGTTGTGTTGTTTTGCACAAGTATGACAAAGACGTAGAAAGAACCATAATTTGCAGTATATCCTATGCGAGGACTGTAATATAAAGTTAGTCATAGAACCATAACAAAAACAATGCTTTGATGCCCAAATTATCTAAACTACAAGGTTTTTTCTATAGGTTTTTAACGAAATATTCACAGATTTCACTGCAATGGTCAATTCATCTAGTTGCTTGGCAGATACTGTTTTGAATTGGTGTACATTAAGAGAAATGGGCAATAAATCTGATAATAACCAATCCATAAACATGGTTCGAGACCATGGGAGATTGTTAGAGCTCTAATGGCGCATAAAACATGAAGCAAATTGTTAGCTTTGACAAATTTTCTATATAACGTCTGCTGAAGTATCCAACAAACATATGCATGCAATCACCACATTCCCTGAAGTACAAGATTGATAGGTGAGTTGTTTAAGCTACGGAGACAAAGAGAAGAAGACCGAGAAAGAATGTACCTTGTGGAACCAAACCCCATCGTTGAGACTCCGCCGCAAGAACCGATTGCAGACGAGCAGTAGCAATCGCGCTGTGGAGAGGAAGCATCGACATCAAGCAACTCGAAGTCGCCGGTAATCTTCACTACCGGTAGGAACGGAATCAAAATTCCTACTTGTTGGATAATCTACGAGAAACCTGTACGACGAGTCAACGACAAGCAAAAATCACGCACCTTGAAATGCAGGAACTGCGACGCCTCGACGGAGCCAGTTGCTTCGCTGACGGAGATGCCCCCAACTCAGTTATCACGTTTTTCCTAGCCCTGAGCATTGCCGAAATCGCCCAGGCCGAAACCCTAGAGCACACCGTGGGAGACAGAGCCGCCATCTCCGTGCTCTGCGACGTGGGGAAAGACCATTCGCGTCAGACTTTACCAGTTCGCGAAATAGAACAAGGACCGTCGATGCCCGTAATTGACGGACAAGATGTTACTAGATTCGACGATACGCGATTCCGCCACCTAGCGGACTCGTATTTCTCGCCCAGTTCGTTCGTCTTTTCCCTGCTGCGTGAACATTTTCGATCTGCCCTTCCACGGTTGAAGGTTCTACTACCCGAAGGTACGATAAAACTTCCACTTTCTTCAATTCACGAGCAGCATTACTTCTTCAAACTAATTGATTGAGCAATCGAATTCACCCATCGCTGGTAGTTTCGTGCCCATTTCTTCAATGGATCCCTTTTTTCTCCCAAAATTTCTCGACTTTCTGCCAACAAATTAGGATCTGATTGTGATGTGTTGAAGGAAGAAACAATTGTTTCTCTCTCTCTTGCAGCAATGAAAAATTTGCCTGCAATTTAGATATTATTAGGGCATGAAAAATGGGAGTAGAGATAGTGAATTCTCGTAGGAATATGCATCGAGGTGATCAAATATTGATTGAAATGATCAATTATTGCTAGATTTTTAGCATCCATTTAGAAGCAATACTGCGATATTAGGATGGAAATTAGTTAAACAATGCTGAATATTTTCTTGCATGTTTGTTTTTTCTTCTTTCTTTCACTCTATGCCGATTTCATGGTATGTGAACATTGAGAGCATTTATAGAGTAGAAACTGAGTGGTGTCAATTATCTTGGTCAGGGCATACGATTGAAACTACGCATGTTATTGCACTTGTGGTAGTCACTTGATTTTGTCATCAGAAATTGGTTGCCTTGTTCTGGTTCTGTTGGTTTTGAGTCTCCAGGAAACCAAATATCATGCAGGTTAGCAGTTATCCTCTTGCTACTGTTTCATTATTCATCTCGTTGTCATGCTTGTAGTTACAGTTCATGACTGATATCAATATCACAAGTTTTTGCTTCTTATGAAGTTTCAAATGGATGCAGCCTTACGATTACATAAAATTGTTAAGGCTAAAGATGTGAGTAAATCCACTTTTCAGGCACCAGAAGATATTTACATGATGTAAGGTCAAAAAGAAAAATTGTGTAAATAATAGAAGGTTGAGAAGAAATTTAATATGCTAAGATTTGTAACAATAGATGGATGCATGAACAGCCACCTTTTCTGTTCTGAAAAAAGCAATTACTTTCCTGTTTCCTTCTACAAACTAAACTTTAAAAGAACTCTTAAACATACTAATAATTGCATCTGATTTAGGGCAATTATCTGATATGATTCCTGTGCTCGTAGGAGTATAATGCATTTGAGTTATTGGAATGCAGGATGCTATGGAGAATGCCAGTTTATTTGCATGGAATCTAAATTCTACTGTAACTCTTTGAATTTCCACATTGATAAATCTAAGATTCAGTCCAGACATAATTTAGGATTCTTATTCATATCTAATGCTCGTATATCTATCTCTTCAAGAAATGAATAAAAGTGGATCAGTATGATCATATCCTCGCATTGCATCATGTTTTTTTTTCCTTGTGTATAGGAAATCTCCTGCGGTCCGGCGATATAAGGGGCTATCGTTCGATGGCAAGAATGTATAGTCGTCTCACGGCTGCTCCAAAGAAAGGCTAAGCATCAACCGTATCGTTCAAAACTTCTTAGACCTTGCGTATAATACGATGTGTGATTGCAGTATGAAATTCTTGATATTGATGGCTATTATAGTATGAACTGTAATAGTTCATGATCCTTGGCTTGTTAATTGAACATCTCGTTTTGTGTTTCAACTACCTCACCATCTCGTTTGGGAGCTGGCTACGATTGACGATTCATCTTCTAGTCCCAATGTACATGCCAAAATTCCTCCAAGAAGTTACTGCTCTCCAATGATAAACTGAAAGAACGCAATTGTTTCTTGAAAACATGAAGGAAAAAAAGAGCAAGAAACAACAGCAAGGCATTCAAACAATTGGATACAACTTAAGTTCGAGACAAAAAAACTACACCTCTCTCAACTTGGAATAAATTCTTCTTCGTCCTCTTACCACTTGTGCTGTTCATTGAATAATAGAACATATACGATGAAGAGCTAAAATAAACTATAATTGACTGGTGTCTAGCATGGAAATTTTCTGACCAGATAACTAGTGTACCATATTTAAGTAAGGATTTAGACAAAATCTTGGCTCCTCATAAAATTTCAAGGTGCTGCTTTTCGTCGCACGACAAGGTCCTCAGCCGAGTAATAATCTGCAATTAGCCGGTACACATAAGATGGACTATGTCCTCCCCTGTAGCAACAAGAGTTGTCAGCATGATGAACCAGTAAGCATCATCGCTATGAAAACAAAAGCATGGGTAATTCACAAGCACCTAACATGAGCATTTTTTTTTCAGCGGAAGGAATAAATACATGTGTAACTTCATATCTTGTCGACAATTTTTTGCAACCTTATTTATGGGAATGCATCCCGGTTAAAATGTCTTCAGTAGGTTGATTGAATGTTGGTATATTCCTCTTACATGGTGTACAATTTTGACTACCCTGTTCCATCAATTTGGCTTCCTGCTTGTGTTTTTATCATTTTATTTTTAACTGATGTATCAATGAATGAAGCTGATTGTCTGATGATGAAAACAATCAAGATGCTATACAAGTTAATAATCACAATTGACATCTCCGTGCAAAAAGGCTAATAAATTTTGGTAATCATTTGCCTTGGCACAGGTAGTGATAATTAAATGTCAGATGAAATTAGTTCCTTGAGTAGAATACATGGTAATGTGTACCTTGCATCATCATTGCTTACTGAAAACTTGATTTCCATAATCCAGAAAAACATATTTGATGAAATCATTAGAGGGAATATGCAGATAGTTCATTATTCCATCATATTAATATTAATAACATCAATTTAAAAAAATATGACAGTTGGTCAGAAGCTATTTAGCTATAAAGATGCATCAAAGAAAGAATATATTGGTAAACAGGAGAATGCTTGATAAAAGGATACAAGGAACTTACATATCAGTGATGAAAAGGCTGACGAGCTTTGGTGCGACGTAGTCAAATGCAGGATTTTCAACACGAATAGGAGGAGAATCCCCTAACTGACCATAATCCATGCAGTCTGAAAACTCTCCAAAATCCAGCAATTCAGATGGGCATTTAAAATCATTCAACAAAAGCTCTGGATTATGTGGATACAATGGACACAACTGCCACAGCAAAACAACAACAGCAAAAAATGTAACTCATCCAGATTTCACAGCAAATATGCAAACGAAAAAGATGAATAAAAGGGAGGATAATAATATCTCAAACAAGCAATAAATTGCAGTACAAATAGATCCCACAAGAAGCAGTTTCTGCAAGTCATATCAGGTAGTTCAAACTGCATATTGTCCTCCCAGAAACGTTGTTGATACATGGAAATCTAGGTAGAAATAAATTAAAGGAGTTGATCCCAAACAATTTGGACTACATGAAGTGTTCATTCCATTGGTCAAAAATTTATGGCGAAGAACCAGGTAAGGAATCAAAGGTAAAAGTTTCATGCAGATACTTCAGTGCTACTTGAAATGAAAAGGAATAAATTGAGAAAAACACTGCCATTTGTATTTAGTTGGAGGAAAATATGGATGGAACGAAAGAGGAAAATCTGAAAAATAAATAAAAAAATAAAAATAAAAGATGTGGTGGGTAAGTCCAAAGATCTTGGTAACCGTTCCACAAAGTACCAGTCACGATTGATTAGCAAATGCAAAAAAAGTTGATGGAACTAGAAAGGGAAATTTTAAAATTAAAATTAAAATAAAAAAAAAAGAACTAGTGGGTAAGTCCAAGGGGATTGCTATCTGGTCCACAAAGTGACCCGTCACTCATTGATTAGCAAATGCCAAATGGTAAATCTTGATCTCATTTCTTTTGAATTCAGCTCACATAGAATGGAACTTAAAAACTGGCTTGAGATGAAATAATACCTTCCTCACTTCCTTTCTGTCTAGTACACATTTTTCTCCAAATTAAACAGTGAAATCAACTCAAATTTCTTCTCTAATTTCTGCTCGAATTAAAAAGATTGTAAAGAAAATATGTATGCACATTCTCTAGTATAATTCCCATGTACTTACATTTGTCAACAGAAATATGTTCATCACATATTTCTTAAAACAAAAAGGAAGCATGAGAATCACTTCTTCAGAAAAGAAGACACCAAGGTTGAGTGTCTGTATAGGTAGAATGCACCAAAAAAGTTAACCAGATTATTATGACCTTATGGCTACCAGCAAGGACGACGAATGGAACAGCATGTCTTTGAGCAGCAAGTGCGACCATATTTATGCCGACAGGTGCAATAACTCCACCATTTGCCATGATTGCATGAGCTCCAACTATCACCTACATAGTATAGTTTGAGTAATAGATGAAAAACATTTCTCCAACATCAGCTTTCGTCTATGTATTACCATGTTTACACGTGATATCATGGCAAAAACAGCAGAATCAGTTATAACAGTGGTCTGCAATCCTTTTCCAACCAGCTCTTTAGCAAGAACATGCCCCTGATACCTGAGTGATAATCATAGAAATAGAAGCTAAAGCCAAAACACAAATGTAGAATACTCTAGAAATTGTCTCAAAGCATAGCACATAGTAGTGAACAAGGTGTGCTAACCTTGGAGCACCCTCAGCAACAAATACACGAAAAGACCTTTTTTTCTCATTAGCTGCAAAAAGAAATTCCTTGACTGTTCTTGAACGCCCTAGAGTTAGAATTACCTCACTGACAAGAGTAAAAATTCAGTGATTACATCAAAATGACGTTATCTTTCAAAACTACATTTGCATCAATGCAGAAAAATTGATAATATTCTCCTACAGATTATAAAAGGCATGCAGCCAACTGTGAGTGGGACGCAATGGCTAGTTGTTGTAACATAAAATTATTACATACAGTTTGTATAAAGACATTGAAGGCACCATACATGAATAACCAGCATTGTGAAAATAAATAGAAACAAGTGGACTCAATAACCATACATTAAATTATTACTTTTTGCTCTTACCCTTTACCAGGTGGACACACTAGTGTAGGAATTAACACTTTATTTCTTATCATCACATTGTGTTTTAACCCCCTTGTATGAATGTAACCGTGTAGTCCTCAAGCTTGGAGCTCTTATCACATATGTTTGTTTTCTTCCATTAACTCCATTCCATAGATAGTTAGCATGTAATTAATTTTATTTGGTTGATTGACTTCAGTGAATGTATGTGCTATCATAAATGAGAATTCACATGCTACAAAAATAATTTTAAAATGATATCAATAAAGAGATCTAGTTTCCTAATTATGGCGAGAATCTTATAAATTAGTGATATCTAAGAAAATAATATTTAAGAGCAAAAATTCAATGATAATGTCACAAGATAATACTTTTGATGAATATGCTCCACAGCTTGTGCTGAAATTAATTCATGACAGGTATCAATCTCTTGGATCAGTTCATTAATAGCCTCAATCACATCATGCTTCAATTTTTTGTTCCTCGAGCTACTCTCTGCTGCTGCTGAAGAAGAAAAGCATATCAAATAGTATTCATAACATCAGTGTATGGATAGTGAGAAAAGATTTCATAATAAATGAAGCATTGTAAGCTTACATATCTAGCAAAATAACCTGTTATCTACTTTATCATATCATCTGATGCCACAGGAAGGATGGCATAACCTAAATTGTTGTTAGAAGAAGATAATGGTAAAATATGAGAGTAATACATTTGCTTTTTCCTTCAGAATCTCCCCCTGAAGAAGAAGGATGAGGAGCTGTGGCAGAATCAGGGATATCTTCGAGGAGGGTTTGCAGAGAAGGAGCACGAAGGGTGCTTCTGGCAGCCGCAGCAACAGCTGCAGCAGATAATCCCATGCGATTTTCATGCTCAGCCTCATCATCATCACTACCCAAGGCCAATTCTTCCACTGCAGACATTGCTGAAGAAACATTTTCTTCTCTTATTACATGGAGAACACGCCTTACAATGTTGCCAACAGCAAGCTCTGTGCAAGCACATCAACTATGAACCATCATTTCATTTGAAGATAAAGATCACAAATGATTATAAGCACATGCAAAATATCTTCTGACATCAAAAAAGGGATACTGAGTGTATGAACATTCCATTGTCTGTAACAGATTTTAGGATGATATAACAACAACAACCAAACATTTATCCTATTAAGTAGAGTCGGCTATTTAGGATGATATAGACATTAAAATTCATTATAGGAATGACAATGCAAATTTTCAAATACATATAATGGTGATTTTGTAACCCATAAATAAAAGGAAACATTAGTAAAGAATTTTCACAATGGTTGGAAGGCACTATGGACAGTGTGGCTAGAAAATCTTTCGAAATATACCTGTAAATATAGCAGCAAACAAAGTCACATGCCTTTGGAGAAAGGTGCCAACTCATCCTCATGCCAAAATAAGTGTTAGACGTTACTTCTTATTATGAACTACACCTTTTTATTGCTTCACTTGTGAAAAAGAATAGCATCTTACGTATACCTCCTTTAGTCAAATACATTACTAACCCAATATCATTCTGTGCCAAACTTCACCATTTTTTATCATTTTATATACAAACACACAAGGTAATTGGACAAACAAAAATTCAGCATGTTTGAGAAGCTTTATTTCCCACGTCCTAGTATGTAATACTGTGGGTCATCCAGTAGTAGAAGTCTCACAGTGTCAATATATCACAAGCTTTATAGAACAAAAAAAATGTAACGATGAATTTAAGTTGTAGATGAAAAACAATATTTGAAGAACTTCAAAGGCATATCTCCCTAATGCAATTGCAACCATCTGAACGCTTTGTTTTTTGCTTGTTTCATTGGCATCATTATGAATTATACACAATGAACTAGTATGGCCACATGAATGTCTTAGTTCGTAAATATACCAAGGATTCAATTTACAATCAGATTGCATTATGCTTGCACTAGCAGATATATGCAATGCCATTGACCAAAGACTTGAATTTTATTAAGATTTCTTGTAGATATCACATGTTCCAAGTGATAATAGTTATAGGTCAACAAAATATTATAAAGCAGGATGACTCCCAAACTTTTGAATAACCTCTCAATATAGAATATCGGTTCAAAAATATATAACATTTACAAGTATTGTTCTTTCGTTAGCCAACCAACTATATGCGTGGTATGACAAAGGGCAAATCATAACACAACCTACCGACAGGGTTTGCTTCGATCAACTGCTCGCCAACGGCCTTCACAGCATCAATAAGAGAAGCGGCCTGATTCGTGTACGTTATTCGCTGCTGCGAGACGACCTGCCGCAGCAGCTCCGCCGTATGCTTGGCAGTAGCTTGAGAACCCTCAATTTTTCTAAGAGAAGGACCAGATATCAAAAGAACCCTACACGAGACGATAAACCTACAGGAAAACGAGGGGAAAACTTACCGTCTCTTGAGCTTGAGCACGAAATCATTGACGAGAGCTTGAACGTCCGGCATGGTCGGAACAAACGATCGAGCGCAGACGAATCACGCCGCGGGATAAAGGAGAAGATCGACAGGTCAGTAGATCACCGGAGGACGACGACGAAGTAATGCGGCGTGGGCAACCCAACCAGAACACGCGGTTGTTGCCCTCGCCGATTCGCCCCTTTCTTCCTGGTTCGCTGTTCCGAAAAGGCCGAACGAACCGGTCTACGGATCCTTCAAAAGAAGCCAGCCGTGGAATGGCAAACTAACGGCTTATCCTCCCGATCCCAGGTAGGGGCCGCATTATTCAACGGCAGAGATGTGAAATTGCACACCATAAGTACAAGTCGAATCGGATTGGATCAACGCCCAATCGATGCTGCGTCGCCTTACGTTATTTTAGAAAATATAGCTATAAAACGGCCCAGTGATCAATTCACGACGTACTTGATTTGCCATTTGTCGATCCCAAGGGCCCCACGACCAGCAAGCCAATTGCGGAGTTGGCAAATCATCACCTACTTTAGGTATGAATGTAAATATCCAATAAGATTAAGATTGATAATTTCCAACATGAAAATAGAATAAGCTCAGTTGTTTGTGCATCTTGCTTGGTTTTAATAGATACTTAGGAACCGGCAACCCGGAAAATAGAATATGCGTTTTGATCGTGGTTTAAGTTCGTTAGCATTTCAGCGTTAGCTAACGTAAAATCTCATCAGCTGGTTCAAAACATTTGTGATTTGGCATTAAATTTCGCAATCATGAGACCGTGAACCTTTGGCATCAAATTACGAGAAGGAATTGATGAAATCAAATGAATGGGGGAATTATACACTTACTCAATTGGTAGACAAAAGAAGAAATAATAAATATTCTCCTTTTTGACAAGAAACTTAAGTTACAGTGTGTGTGTATATATATCTTCTTCAAGTCAAGCCCCAGACCTGCAATTTTTATGATTTGGTATCAGTCAATGTCATTGCATGTTCCTCACATCACACTCTGGTGTTGATTCCCCTGCTATTCATATGGGCATTCCTTCTATTCATATGGGTTAGAGTATATGGCTAAACCTCAAATTTTTCTCTAAAAAATTACAAACTACCAAGGTGGATAGCATTTTTGGAGTGAAAGAGAATGAGCAGTAGTTAGTTACCTGAAGCCGTCCGTCCGATGTTCCTATCACTAGCATTTCTCCTTCCTCATCAACGTCGATGCATTGAACCCTGCAATTTGTGCCCGTCTGAAGAGTACCCACAGCGGTGTGCTTCTCTTTGGACCAAATCTCTAAAGTTCCAGTTTTGGAACCCAGATATATTAATTCTTTGCTGATAGCCATCGCCCTTACCTCTATGGAAGATTGTATAGATCCAACGAGGCTGTAATCTGAAGTACTCCATATCTACAACACCATCCTGATTTTAGTAGCAAGATAAAAGTGACAGACAAACAAAACTAAACAACCTCAAGTAAGTTTAGCGTAATTGGTTCAAGTTTCCTACTTCATAGAAACAAATGTCCTATAGAATGGGCTCCTAGAATAGTGCGAACACAAGTCTATAAATCCGCTGGTAATTTATGCTCTCCGTATCATTAAAAGGACACCTCGAGAAAAGCTTTCTAGAGTCTCTGTAGCCCCTTTTTCACTACCATTTTAGTGCATCAGAGCACTCAACTGTGGAAGTGACAAAGAAGCTCGGTACCCTTGCGCTCATCTCCGACCAAGCTGAGTTAAGTCCTTCCCCACCTAAGACGAGACCAAGAAAGACCCTAGTCACCTTAGATCGAGTTGCTTCTAACTCTTGTGAACGACCAAGTAAAAGTCCATCTCAGGTACGTGCCTATTTCAGTTAGGGCTGACTTCCAATAGACTGGACTGAATCCGACCAAACTTCATAGACTTCAGAACGGATTAAAATTTGTTCTCATCCAGCTACGTGCCTATTTATCTGTTGTGCTCCGGGCATAATAGACACTGACAATAACCCCTTAAATGCTGCAGTTCCGAGCATAACAGACACATACTATACTGACAATACTTTCTTGCTCAAATCAAATGCTACACCAACATTATCCCATAAAAGTTTTCAGAATAATGGTTGTCATCTCGAAGAGCATATAGAACAGTTTTAAGAAAACAAGGTTCTTTGCCTCACCTTAACTGCTACACCATCGGCAAACATACCAGCTGAGAAAAGTAGCCCATCGCGTACTTGCACAGCATAAATTGGAGTTTCCTTCCCCAACAACTTCTTTTTACCAGGGTGAATTGTAACAGACGTTTCCGTAGCCAAATCTATTTCCTGTAAATAGAGTGCTTTCTTAGTGGATCATAACATAAATACCCCACGATATTGGTTTTAACAGCTTCGAAATAATGAAGCGACTAGTTCTCCGTAATCAGACAAGGAGAAAGAACAGTGTAAGATGGCATTAATATTAATTTTACTTCATTCCCAAGCTTTGAAGGGTCATAGTATAAACAGTTTTCTCGATATTGTAATATTTACAGGTAAAGGAGAGCGAAACCATTTCATTACCAAGCTTTGAAGGGTCACAGTATAAACAGGTTGCTTGATATTGCAATATTTACAGGTAAGGGAGCGAAACCATTTCATCAGGAAAGTACCAGATGAAAATAATATAAATTCATTTTGAGAAAATCAACTGAATGGCAGGGGTAATAAATACTAGGAGTCCGAACTTTAGAGATCGAGTTGGGAGAAATAGATATGTATAACTGCTGGTCACAAGTTGTCATGATAACAGAGAAAGACATCCGGATTAAATGGAAGATCTGTAATTAGGAAACAAATGCTGTAGATTTAGCTCCATAAGTGTACCTGAATACTGCTGTCATTGCAACCACAGAATAGCTTCCCCTGGACAAGAACCAAAGACTTCACATTCTTACCGGAATTGAGAGTCTTTGAGCCTCCATTCCAAGATAGTACCTAACATCCAAAAGAGATTGACAAAATAATCATTTGAGTTCATTTTGCACTTTTTAAAGTTACGCCAATATTTGTAGAATACATTTGCTTTCTCTTTACACATTAATCAATGCAACTCTTGGAATCGAGGAGTTTATATTGACAATAACTGGCAATCAAAGACAACAAGATTGACAGACTAACAGAAACACATCATGGATCATTAGAAGTGGCAAACAATAAATATTACCTTGAGACCAGCACTTTGTGGAGTGAAGCAAGCAATGGTATTTGTAACGCTAAGATTACGCACTGGATCTTTCATATCAAAATATTCTGTGCAGTGGATCTTTCCATCAAGAATAGCCCACACCTATATAAAACAACAATAACAAGAAAGGAATTTAGTTTCCTCAATTTCTGTGTGCATGAAAAGATAAAATACATACCCTTATAGTTTTGTCCAGTGCCCCACTGTATAATTTGTCACCGGGCATCAGTATGACCAAACTGGTGACTGCCTTGGAGTGTTCATGTGTTTCTTGTAACAGACTAAGAAGATTCTCATCACCTTTCCAGACCTATGTTATATCAATACAGTGTAAACATTATTTCTTCCACAAGTATCTTACACACAGCATAGTCACTAGACTAGGGGATTGATGTTACAAGTAAAGACCTTTATCATTCCATCGAGGTGGCCAGAGAATATCATATTCTTGAAGCATATTACTGATAAGACTTCGCCATTTGTACTGCAATCTACTTGCGTCAATTCCTTATAGTCCCACATATCTTTCTGCATAAATTTGATAGTTTAAAGGCAAGAATTCAATAGAGGAAAATTCCAGGCACAAATAGGTACTTACAATGCTTGAATCATGGCCATCTGATAAAAGTTTGAGCATCTCATATGCCAATATAGATGACTTTTTGAGCTCTCTTAACGTTTTCAATATGTCTTTAATATAAAGAGTGAGATTGAGTAGGCCTTCTGAAAGCAATAACAATGTTATTCATGACTAGGAAAGTAGCATACTCTAACATATAAATGTAAACATACACACACATGTATATGTTTGCTAGGTGAATCAGATATTGAGAAAGGAATCATATAGTAGAAATATGTGGGTTTTTTGTCACCACTGCTGCACTAAAATTAATGTTAAGAAAATATCAAATCCCTGTAAAATATAATACCTTGATCATGCATGAAACTTCTGAGGGCAAGCATTGAAAGTGCTTTTTCATCAATATGCCTTGCGGACTTCAAAATTGTGATAAATTGTTTCATCAAGCAGACTCGTGCAGCCCCTCTTACCCCAGTATCAGGGAGTAGGGAGAGCATATAACTGAGCCAGGTTGCCAAGACAAGACAAGAAGAGGACAGCTCAAGATTTCTGCTCTTCAAACCATCAGATAAAGCTTCAAAGAGAAGCCCAAATTCATGACTCACTAAAGCAAAGGCCATTTTCCTTTCCCAAGCTTCAGCAGCCTTTTCCTCTTCCTACATAACAGAACCAGAAAAAAAAAAGCCAATGAGGGGAACAAGAAGAACTTTACAATAGTGGAGCAGATAAAAAATAAGAAGAAATTCATCAAATGATGGATTATGTGATTTTAAACAAGATTGGTGGGACTTATATGTTTAATGCACTATTATATACCTTATATTTGACTACTTATAGTTTCTCATTCATTCAGAATGCAAAAAAGAAAGAAAGAAAAAAGCCAATAACAATTTGTGAGAAGGACTATAGCTGCAACCAGATTGTGCTCAGATCCTTCAGGAGCTTGGCCAGTCTGCTCAGCTTCCATTAGTGCTCGGTAGCCTTTTCTTATTCCAGCATGCTTTAAAAGAAGAGCTCGAGCAAGAGGCCTTCCAGAGGATGAAAATCTTCCTAAGAGAGCTAAGATTGTCTCAGCAGTTCTCAATTGAATGCTAGGAAAATCCACATTTTTGAGGCATGTGATAAGTGTATCTACAGCTTCTTCACGGTATATGCTCATCTTTCTTGGCTCCACCTGGCAAAACAAGCAACTTAATGGCCAGTACAAAGCACAAAAAGAGGTGATCATACTGAACCAGGTTATGATCACTATGCTACTTTTATGTATGAGATTTTGTTCTCAAATCAACATGTAAATAGATAACAGAAGCCTCAGCATAGTACATATTTCTTGTCTTCAATTTAACAATCTAAATGTCAAGTTCAATCAGGAAGGCTACCAGAAGATCCAACTGGAGAAGAAGACCAGCGACAACAGGGGATTGTTCCATTGACGAAGTTTGAAGGTAGATGAGGAGTGAATGCATCATACTAAAAGCACCCCCGCCTTTTATAGCTTGAAGAAGCTTCTCATTGGACAATCTCCTGAAAAAGATCAAAAAGGAAAATCAAAACTATTCAGTTTAAAGGTCACATTGAACTTGAATTTAGATCTAGTGCATGATCAAGTTCCACATATTCTAGTTTTATAGCTGCCCCAGAACACGGATAAAATGTTGCCTCAACTATTTAGCATCAGTAATTGAATCGGTGTAACAATCAGCACCACTATACATCTCAATGGGTCTGACATTCAACCGTAAATAATATGCAACACTATATAGGTTGCAAGCTAGAAATGCTATAGTTTCTATGAAGAAAAAGGGGCAAGGAGAACTCACGACCAACCTGCTCAGCTTAACTAACTCGAAGAGAAAGCAAATAATCTGAAAGCGGTCCATATCATTCACAATGGCAAAGCTTTCCAGAACTGGTGCCAGTTGTATTCTCTCAGCAATTAGTTTCCTGGAACGCCCATCCTCTCCCATGCATTTTAGCACAATCCCAGTTGCTGCAATCCTTTCCTCCACCATCTCGGCTTCCAAGCTCAGCAATATTCTGTCAAGTACTCTATCTGATATAATTGAGCGAACAATATTGGATAAACCACTATTACCTTCTTGTAAGATTTTCCATAAGATAAGAATTGAAGCAGTCATGGGGCTCATACACATCTTGAATAATTCATCATCTTTCTTTGCAATAGCCATTAGAACAGCATTAGCAATATCCATCTCAATAAGGGTTTCCGATGGAGGATTTAACAGAAATATCAAAACTATTGCCTCTATCAAACCCTTCTTGAATAGTGCAATCATGCATTTCACATCAGATTCAACCCTAGTAAGTGTTTGAATAACAAATTTATCTCTTGAAGCCAGCTCGGATAGCAGAAAAATTGTCACTTTCAGTACATTCGAGTCAACAGAATTAAACAAGATTTCAACGAAACCATTTATAACTGCTGGTTTTGAGAGCACTTGTGTTATCTCAATTTCTAAGCTAGCATTCCTCCAGAACGTTTCAATCTGGAGAACAGCCTTCTCTGATTCATCAAGAAATTCAGATGTGCAGAGGCATGATATTGCAAGACGAATATCAGTAGAAGAGACGTCAATATTTGAAGGTTGGGTTATGGCACTCGGTGGTGAAGATGGGCTTTGTGACATACTCAAATCTCTAGAATTCTCACCAGGAGAATTCTCCAACGTACTAGGAGTCGAATATGGGTTCTCTTCCAGCCAGCTAGCTATTAGTCGTTTTAGCACATAGTTGGTTTTGGGCAATTGAGTACTCTGGAGCTTTTGCCGTGTGATGGGGCATGTTGAGTTTCCATGGCCGAGCCATTCCTGGATAGCTCTGCGCTCGTAGGTCTGGCCAGTCTCAAGTGTCACAGGATCATCAAACAGATTGCTTGTTATTGGGCAGACGAATTCCTTGGGAGGGGTTTGTTTACTTACGGCAAAGGTGTTACTAGAATCAGCCATTTGCATACTCGAGTTACTGCAAAACAAAGAGACATCAAGTATTACAATCTCAGTTGTGCAGTGAGCCAGTGAGAGTAAGTTAATGCTCTAGAAAAAATTTATATCATGAAACAGGAAGAAGACCATGAAGTACAATTATTAAATAGAGAAAATTAACAATTGATATAGATAAAGGTGTTCCAATTTTGAATATAAGCTACGGCCTCAGGCCAGATGCTCTTGTTTTCACTCATATGAGATGAAAATGCTGGAGGTGGATCGCATGCTTTCAGAATTTAGAGCTTACCATTTCGGTTCTGCAGAGCCTTGTGCCTGCTTCTGAAGCTGTTGGTCTTTTGTTTCTAATAATTTTCTGTTAGTATTCCTTTCCTAAATGACAAACAGCATTAACAATGTCAAATTTTCTCACTCGAGGAAAATTAGGCACATAGGTAGATCAGTCAATGAAGGAACAATGCTTTCATCGTCAAAATCAAAGAATTTGACCTCTTCATCAGGATCAATCTCAGAAGAAGAGCACTCCAAATTGTCTTCAGAGAAATAAGTAGGTCCAGCATCTGGGCCCCGCTTAACTTCAGCAGTTCTGTAATCTCTAAATGGTGGCCCAACAAAGAGTTCTGGAGACACCCTTTGAGGATATGCAGGTGGAACTCTTGTATTGTTCATTTGGACTCCACTATTTTGCCTGCTAAAGAATTCAACAGAACGATCTGCTTCTGCCCAAATTGGCTACAAAGTTAATAAAAGAAGTTAGCTCATCGAAGCATGACCCAGATTTAAGCGCAGAAGCAAGAAAAGACCAAGAAGCCTACAACGAAGGCTTTTGCTATGACTCAATACTGATGAGATCGAGGAACAGAAATATAAGACTACGAGGTTATATTCCTAGTATTATGCAAAACAAATTTACCAATTTAAGAAATATTATAGCAAAGTTTATTACACCAAACTATGCTGTGTGACATGAGTAAAAGGCATTTGCAATCAAACATATCTCTTTCCTGAAAGGGCTGGTAAAAGACTGGATCACACAACACAATCTAGCATATCTTAAAATGCAATTAGCAGAGAGAAAAAAATCCAGAGGTGACATGACACAACAGGTTTGTATAAATGGGTGCCACAAATCAACCTATTTACAAAGCCAATTTATTTTATGTCATATAGCCTTTTATTTACTACCTCCAAATCCTTCTCTTTTTTGAAGTCTCCACCTATCACATTAATTTGTCAGTCTCTAAGCATTTGGGTGTTTGTGGAGCATGATGAAACCACACCAAAAGAATCGTCAAAAAAGGTTCTACAACTAGAAGCAAAAAAACCTAGACTAAGGTTTCACCAAAAGTTTATACAAATAGGACAGTTAACTCAAAGGATGTTGCTCAAAAGAATTACAACTAATAGTCTGATACATAAAATATGTCTGAATCCATAAACGAACAGCTTATATTAACTGAAACTAACAAAAGAAGCAGCTATTAAAGGAATTGGTAGTTAACTTCAAGATTTTAGGAATTAATGAAGGCAGGCAAAGTACATTATACCGTCCGTCCCTGAATCCAATAGCTTCGCTCGTTTCTACCTTCTCGAGTTCCACCGTCCCTTCAGATCCCGCTTCCTCATCATCCGCACTCGTCAAAACCAACTTCGGTGGTGCCGAGGGCGGACGTCGTCCTCCGCCGCCCATCTGTACCACCCCCTTCAGGTACTCTGCATAAACCCTGCAATTGGCATCAATAACGTCCTCATACCGCCTCTCTAACTCCTTCAACCTCCCCGCTTGCCCCCCACTCATCCGCGACAGCAGGCTCATCGCGGCCGCCGGCTCCACCGACCGTTCCTCGTCCTCTTCATCCTTGGGGCTTCCCCGCCGAAGGGAGGCAGAAGAGAGGATGCGCGACCGCTGGTCCGCGAACCAGTGGAGCGCCGGAAGGAGGTGCGGGAGGAAGAGCGCCTCAAATACCGCCGGTGCGACGTCGTGGCGGGCGAGGGACGGATCGAGGGAGAAGAGATCGAGGAGGGCGAGGGCGGCCGCGGCGGCTCGGCCTCGGAGGGCGTGCGCGAGGGCGAGGAGGACGGCAGAGAGCGGGTTTCTTCCGGAAACGGAGAGTAGGACCTTGTCCGCGGCGGAGGAGGCGGCGGGAGAGGAGGAGTCGAGAGCGTCGGAGAGGAGGGAGAGGGCGCGGACGGAGGCGGGGGAGGCGGAGGGGATGGTCCAGCGCGCGGAGGAGAGGATGCGGTGGCGGAGGTCAGCGTTGGAGAGGGCTTCGTCGAGGAAGGCGGTGGTGTGTCGGAGAACGGCTGCTGGGGTCGGGGCCATCATTTCACCTGCAGCAGATCATCGGTCGGATGTCTACCGGACGAGGAATCTCGCTGTGCTTTAATAGCAGTACGAGTTTGGCAGTTATGAGATACCTAAAATACCCTTACGCTGCAATAATTATCCCTTGTCTTTCTATGTAAATAGAGACTAAAGTCGATATGAAATACCAAAATTAATACATTCAAAGTTAAGAAGCGGCAAACGTAAGCGTAGAAAGGGTCGAAGCCGGCGAATGCCGGCCGTGCCACGTGGAGATTGTAGATTGGATCGAGACAGCACCCACTTATTCCTTCTCGAAGTCGAACCGGTCGTCGGCCGGCCGGACAGCCAGTAAAGTATTTCCACTAAAATGACAACAAAATAAATTATTAAAACAAAAGCATTTTAATATCACATGAATTTCTGGGTACAGTGTTCTTCTTATTTAGAAAAGATGTTCAACGCAATATCAGAGCTCCATCTTAAGAAATGGGCATCAAAGCTGGAGCCATTCTCGCAGGGTCGGTGTCGCCACTCCAATACTTTTCATGTCTCTGATGTTATCTGTTTCAAAGATCAAAAACAGAGGATTCACCAAATCAATCTGATTTTGCTTAAACAAGAATTCAAGTTACGTCAAAAAGGACTTCTGAAAGTTTGAATGTGGAGGAGCAAAACTAAAAGTTACCGAGATGAACTTGAGGAACAGCAGTAGTTGTTGCATCTGCAACGACGGTAACCTGGTGGTAATCCAGCGCAACAGCATCAAACACAGTTTGTCTAACACAGTTTGGAGTTTGAATCCCTACATATGAAGAAGAAACAAGTTTCAGGTTCGTAGTAATATCGGCAATGAAAAAGTAGAAGAGTGACCATGTTGCCTCATTGGAACATGAATTGAGAAGGACAACAAGATTATGACAAACCCAAAATTTAGCCGAAGGAATCAAAAGCAAGAACTTGAGCATCCAAAATAGTTTTATTGTGAGAAGTTACAAGATCAGAATCAAGGTGCGATCATCCTGAGATATTATGCCTTACCGATCACAACCAAATTCTTAATTCCACAGCCCTGAAGAAGTTGATGAAGGTTTGTGGCAAAGAAGGCACTAAAGCGTGTCTTTACGACCTTGTAGTCCTCATCTTTGATGACGAGGCCTTCAACTAGCTCTGCACCGCTACGACCCTTCACTGCTGGCCCTTCACCATTGGAGTACAAGTGCCGGCGAAAGGGCTCAACGTCTCTTCCCCAGGGATCATGTTCTCGAACAACCTGCACGTTTTTGATCTTTAGCTATCATGCTGTTGACAGGAATTTAAGAAAAGGTATACTAGTAGAACTAAGAACCAAGTTTAACAACCTCATCAAAACTATGAAACCCAATTGCAAAGATTGACAACAATTCCTAATTTGACATGAACAAAGTTTCAAGCATCTCAAAAATACAAACGTATTTTCTCAAGAATTTCTGATGTAAGAGCACATGATTGAACTAAATAAGTACGAACATATTGCAAAGGAAGGAAGGAAGGAAGGAAGGAAGGACAGCGGCTTACCCAGATGACCAAAATACCGCGCTCACGGGCGGCGGAGACGGCTTCGATCACAGTGGGGACGATGCCCTCGGCGCCAGGGAGAACCGTCGGGCTTCCCGTATCCGGCGAGACGAAATCTTTCTGGAAATAAATCAAGAAAAAAGAGTTAAAAGAAAGATCAGTGAACTGTGAGAGGAGACGAAATTGGTGATGTTTTCGGTCTGTTTTGCCTGCATATCGAGGACGAGCATCGCCGTCTCACTCCACTTAGTAGCCGCCATTGCTAATTTGCTTATCCTCCCTATCTCCGCTCTCCAGCGTTCATAATGGCTAAGAAGGGAAGTGTGGGCGCCCCCAAGGCCGTAGTACAGAGTGGACATATGAAATGAACTAAAAATAGTAATGACTTTATTATGAAATGGATCTATCCGCCGGCTGGCAGTTGATATAATGGATCTATCTTCTAA
This sequence comes from Curcuma longa, assembly GCF_044706935.1. Classification (NCBI taxonomy): domain Eukaryota; kingdom Viridiplantae; phylum Streptophyta; class Magnoliopsida; order Zingiberales; family Zingiberaceae; genus Curcuma; species Curcuma longa. The sequence continues at coordinate 14,847,053 of NC_133864.1, forward strand.
AAAAGGAAAGTGTGAGCCCCACGACATCCCTACCAGAGTAATGGCTTTATTATGAAATGAACTTGGCTCATTTACACCCTAAAAAATAGTAATAAAAATGGTAATTTTAATAATTTTATATATATCGACGGCGCCCACGCGACGCCCAACAGAAGGCGCCCAGGAGATATTATATATATATATATATATATATATATATATATATATAACATTTTACAAATGAAAACGATGTCTGTTTATAAAAAAGGTATTTTAAATAATAATAATAATAATAATGTTTTTTTTCTGTTGAGTAAAAAATACATTATAAAATTAATTATCTAAAAAACAAGGAGCCTAAAATGTACTTAAGTGGGTAGTAATGTATAACATCTCATCATCACCACTAAGATTCTATTTAGTCCACTATAAGTGGAGTCATCCACCACATAAATCTTATTCCTCCACGAGTTCTAAAAGCAAAGCCAATCTCCAGTGCTTGTCTTGTTCTTGTACAACAGAAACAGAAACAGAACAGGAACCATACGCGCTAATTTGGACGCCGTTCTTAACCATGATGAAGATGGCGAACCACAGACGAAATTATGATACTGAGACAACATGCTATACGAAACACTACTTGATGAAGCATCAAAGCTGCATCCATTCTTGCAACGTTGGTGCAGCTACTCCTATATTTTTCATGTCTCTGATATTTTCTGTTTCACATAGGCACTTATCGTTGAGTTATGCACGATAAGGACTTCAGAAAAATATAAGAGAATTTGAGGAACTCACCTGAGTGAATTTGAGGAGTAGCAGCGGCAGTTGCATCGGATATCAGAGTCACAGAATGGTAATCCAGTGCAACAGCATCGAAGACAGTTTGTCTAATGCAATTTGGAGTCTGAACTCCTACAAATAATAGTAAAACCTATCAGAATTTTTCGAGGAAAACTTAGTGAACGGAACTAATCATACTGCCTCATTTAATCTTGAAATGAAAAAATTTAGTAGTTTTCAATATACTGAATTTACTTTCCACCAAATCCTTCAAACATACTTTTGAATTATATAAAGAAGCATAAAGAAATGGAGAGTGATCAAATACAAAGAGATGGTTATGCAGCACAACAGCCAAGGAGACTCGCTCAGATTTAGGTCTCTTCTAAAGAATCTGAACAAAATTGACAACGAACTAGTAAGATATCAAATCAAATTAAAATTCTACCAAGATTATCATACCCTCCCATAAGACAATTACCAACTCAAGCACTATCTTAAATGACTTGCCCTCTTAAAACTTTCAATGTTTGCCTTTGATGTTAATACTTGAAAAGGAAGTTTGGTTAGCATTCTCTAAGTGTATCTTTTTGGTTCACAAGAATAATAGTATTTCATGCTGATGTAGAAAGTTCTGCAAAGTTGTAAGCACCTGATTGCAAAATGACCTAAAATATCAACTCTGACAGAATTTGGAGGTATTCTTTGTGTCAGAGCAAAGAATACTTAATTTGATATGTTGTAATTATTATTCCATGAACCACACAGAAATACATATTTCTTTTGAAATATGTACTTGTATTTCATTCCTATATTTCATTCTTGTCAGTTCCATTTCAAGATAACATGAAAAAAGAAACAAAAAAACTCAATGACTGAAATTGCAAGTGCCTTGTTAAACCGTAAAGTGAGAAGAACAAAATGATTTTGCCAGAATATTTTACTTTGAAAGTAGCTTTTGAAAACAAGAGTTCATTTTCTCCAAACAAAAAACTTCAAATAAACTCAGTAATTACAATAGGGAATCATAAGAAAGAGAATGAACATGATAAAGAAATAATCTGAGTAACGAAGTATGTTAGAAAGAGTAACTAGTTGTGATTCCAAAGATTATGGAATAGAAGTGAACAGGAAACATGAAAATCTACAAAATACTATGAAGGAAGCTCTAAACTTTGTTAACTAAGAAAAGCTTGGAAGAAAAATGTCTGCTAGTTTTTTGGTCTGCCAATTAATTTTTAGTTTGCAAGAGAAGTTAATTTCAATCAGATTGGAAGCCAGTGTCAATGTTTGTTGATATCATAGAACAAAATTGTTTGCAAGTTCTAACATATATAAGAAGCAATAATTTTAGTATGCAAAATTACAAGATAAGAATTGGTGCCCTGTTTTTTTAGTATAATGAAGAGAAACAAGTAGTGGAAAATAAATATCATTTCTAATATTTGTCACTGCTCACCGACAACAACCAGATTCTTGATTCCACATCCCTGAAGAAGATGATGAAGATTTGTGGCAAAGAACGCACTAAAGCGTGTCTTCACCAATTTATAATCTCCGTCTGCAATTGCAAGTCCATCAGCTAGCTCCGCACCAATGCAACCCTTTACGGTTGGTCCTTCACCATCGGAATAGAAGTGTCTGCGAAAATGTTCCACATCTCTTCCAAAACGATCATGTTCTCGAACAACCTGCAACTCTTTATATTTTCTTTCAATCCATGAGACTATAAAATACAAAGTTAAATTTAAGTATACATTCATCAAAAGTTAGAGATATGACTTCCCATATAGCAAGGGATTAAGATTTATGTATCCGGTCTAGTTGGAACTAAAATGGCTAAATGATGATGATAATGATGATGTATGAACCACCAAAAGAAAGATGTATTCAACCTCAAACACTACTATTACTTAAGTGCTGACAACCCTGTATACCAAGCTTCAAATGGTAACATTATGATCCAATGAAACTGAAATTAACATAAAAGTTACTCTGGAACTCGAGTTATCATTCTACAGTTCAATGATAGAAATGTGCAAAATCAGACCAATTATGTCAACCATGCAAATAAAAGTTCTGGTGATCATCCTCATCAATCTCAATTATAATTTTAGAACAGATAGAAATATCAAATAAGCCTCAATTTGCAGATAATGTCAATAATTGACACAACTTAATCCTGACCAACTCATTGTGAAATCTCTATCCTATGGAACCATAATGGAAGAGAGTTAATAATGGAATAAAAAGTAAAATGAATGCAGTTATGAGATTATTCACGCCATTCCGACCATAGCAGGTTATTATCCATCAGATAGAGGAAGTAGCCCACCACAAGACTATACCTCGATTCTACCATCATCTATTTGACATGCATTCGTGTACAAGAACTGCTTATGCATTTAATTCACAGTAGTCTGCCAAGGAAGCAACCTGATTCATGAAAACGCGTAGCAGAAGTTTCTTATCTACATTCCTCTCCCTTTCCCCAAATAATTGAACTCGCAAGAAATAAATGCTACCCTAAGGTTCAGGTATTTTGATCTACATCTGCCCTAGTCGATTGTTTGAGCAAATCCTTTGAATTTATACATCAGATTATGGATTAAAAAAATAATAATCATAAGAATGGTGAAATATAAACAAATAGTGATAAACGACGACGGACCCAAATCACCAATATGCCACGCTCCCGTGCGGCGGCAACGGCCTGGATCACGGTCGGGACGATGGCCTGGCCGCCTGCGACGAGCAACGGGCTCCCTCTCTCCGCCGAAATGAAATCCTTCTGCAAATTGATCCAAATAAAACCATAAATCGAAGCAAAAGACCAAATAAAAAGAGGATTCTTCGATTAGGCTGACCTGCATATCGATGACGAGCATCGCTGTCTCACTCCACTCCGGTGCCGCCATCGCCGGCGCCCTCGCTCTCGACTGCGACGAAGCAAGCAAGAAAGTAAGCGCACAGCTAAGCAAGCGACTCATTTATCCAAATCGGATCAAATTTTACTTCTTTTTTTAAAAAAAAAAATCTATTTAAAACATTTCTAATTAAAATAATTTTATTTTGTATTTATTCTTTGTTCATTTTTTTAGACCAATTAAAACAGGATAAAATTGTGACTAGAGAAGAGGGAGAGATGAGTAAAGGAGACTTCATGCTTAATTAATGCGTATTCATTACTTAGTTTTGCAAATTAGGGGTACTAATAGATTTTGCAAGGTTAAACCAGAGTACTTAACTATAACACACACACAAAATGATATTTAATGGTAGGTTAATGACTTACACATTAATTTTTATTAACAAAACTGATCATGATTAATACATCATATATATACATCACCAATGGCTCATGCTTGCATCTAGCTAGCAATACCATGAATTGTGTAGATATATATAGCACGTAGTTAATTGATTAACCTAATCCATGACATCATTAGCAATCAACCTTGAGCATATATAGCTTGCAATCAGAATGACTGCTAATGATGTTATGCCTTCCCCATCCACCCCTACGCACTGCATGGGCATGGCTGCATGCAAATTATATTTGTTCTCGATCGAAAACTAATTTGAATGTGAAATACTTAAGCAATTCCTTGCTCTCCTCCATCTCCATGGTCAGAATCCTCCAGCAAGAGAAGGAGCCCAGAAATCTACACCATCGTCACCTCCTACGTGCATGGTGAAGGACACTGGGACAAGGCACAGTCCTCGGCTCTTCAAGTCCTTTTTAATTTCTTCTTCTTCCTCCTCCTCCTCCTCTTCCTTCTCATCATCATTACTGCCCTGTTAAATAATTGAAAACATCATTTAATTTAGTGAAAAAATTTCTGATGGGTTTTATACAATTGCGAAGCCTAATTCATAATTACACTCACAGGGTGTTTCCGCTGCTGCTGCTGTTGGTGATGGTGATGATATTGCTGTTGCCTCACGGCCTGCCGCTGCTGTTGCTGCAGGTACGGCAAGCTCAGTGCCTGCAAAGACAAATTATACATGTTACAACACATCAAAAGCAACAGATCCATATCCATGATTTGAGAGATGGAGATCCATCTGTCATCGATCGAACCTCGTGACTTTACAAGACACCGATAACTAAAATATACTGCATAAAACAAAACAACGACACCCAACGCTCATGTCTCATTTCTGAATTCTGATGTAGCTTTTACTGCGTGCGTACTGCATGCGCACCTCCAGGCTCCAGCTTTTTGTTTTAAAAACACACACAGAAACGCTTCGCTTGCTTTCAGTGTACCAGTTTAGAGAAAAAGAGAGTGGAGATTTGACCTCTATTTGACTCTGGAGGAATCTTATGTACCCAATGGCTTCTTGCAATACCGACGCTGTGTCAGTCTAAAAAGGAGTACTACATGTCAGCTAATTAAAATTCTTATAATCTATAATCTACATCAAAATTTGATAATTATTGAGTTCCTTGCTGGTTGATAAATATTTGCGTGCATAGCATTGAAAGCTGCATTCAATACCTTGCCAAATGGCGACACTAACTGGTGCAGTGCTGTTATTCTATCCCCCAGCTTCTCCTTCCTCACCTGTTATCATCACTGATCATTCATTTCCCAAAAGCAATAATATATTTATATCTTTAGTTTTCTGATTACTGATATATAACAGATATATCTAGCTAGCAAAGTAAAACTTATAAGTAGTGATATATGAACCTTGAGACTAGATTGTGGAGAGGAAGAGCCTCGAACCCTAGCTTTCTTCAAAGTTGGAGCAATTTCTGTGCTGTTTCCCTGAAATTGTGCTTCACAAGTTTCAGAAAGAGAGAATTTTCATATGATCATCCTGATGAATAATTAAGTAATTACCTCAGAAGAGTTATTATGGTCTGCGGGTTTGTGTCTAGGCTTGGCTGAAAAATTCAACATGCTGTGGGTGCTGAGACTGGTGGTGACGCAGGATCTGGGAGATGAAGCTTGAAGAACAGTACTATTATGTGTCCATGAGGATGATCCATGGCTCTTCACTTGATGATGTTGATCGTGAAACCCTGTAGCTGCTCTATGTACTGCCGCAGATGAAACCATCTGCTCATGTAGCAATGGTTCTACTCCACAGTTGTCGTTCTCAGTCCTCTTGATCAAGCCATGCTTCTGGTCTTCTTCCCCAATGAACCCTCCTCTAGATCCAACACACACAAACAAATACGTACATAAACAAATAAACCAGAAACCCTAGCTAGATCTAACTGACTGTAAAAGAAGAGGGTTTTTGTTATTTTTCTTACAGCAAAAGTTGGCACCATGACTCTGGCAAATCTTGGACACCATGATCATGCTCTTGCTGCCACATCTCAGAATTGGAAGGTTGAGGAAGAGCCATGGAGGCGCTCAAGCTCCACCAAGCTGGAGCAGAACTGCCACTGGTTCCCTCCATCATCTGCTGCATGCATCAAAGATTGCAGCTGGCTCTCAAACTAAACTGAACTCGAAAGGAAAACTGATTAGAATCTCCAGACTTGCAAGAATATGTTTTGCCAGTGCTGCTGCACTTGATCAATGAAGAAAAGGCTGGAGAGGAGGAAGCTGAATGCATAGAGGTGGACACTTTTGTCCTTGTGTGCTTTTCTCTTCCCAACTCCTCTCCCTTTTTCAATAAGAACAATTTTGGGCATAATATTTCCTACTTGTGACTTTTTTAAGCCGCTTTTGCTTTATGATAAAGTGGAGGAAAAGGGAGTGGCTGTGCATTCAGACATGGAGTGGGCGATGAGTACTGCATATACATAATTAACAATATTAATTCTTAATGATGCAATTAGAGGTTTAGATGGCGGAACACAACTTACACGAGTTAAAACAGTGAATTTCACACACTGTGCAGAAAACTCTATCCCCCGGGTTTCATGGATACGGCAAGAACGTACGCTTGCAAAATCCGTACCCTGCTTGCAATCTTTGTCGGAAGCCTGTGGTCGTTTCTACCTTATTGTTTATTTACTTCGCATCAACTTTCATATTCGTTTTTTAAAATATTAATTTTTATTTTTAAAAAAATAAGAAATAAAAGAGTTTGCAATATCTTAGCAGCCGTTGCTTTTGTCTTGTAGTGGTCAGTGTGTTGTTCCTTTCACTTCGAGGTGGTGAGTCGTCAAGGTTGTGTAGATTTTAGTTACTCATCGTCACGATTACGTGACAAGTGTCGAATCTCATTCTCAAGGCATATATATAAATTATATAATGATTTGGAGAATTGTTACTTAATTAAAGAAAATACTTACACAAACCCTTATTTAGCCAATCGATTAGTGGACTCCTTAGTTAATTTAGGTCCTTAAACTAAGGACGACCAAAGACATTAATTCTATATTCGACTCCACTCCATGTCCAATCTAATGTAGTCAACGGTGAGCTAACTAATTAATGCCAATGCTAACGTTCAATAAATAACCATCCACGCCTAAAATGTATAGAGGGGATGAGAAAGAATAACGAAAAATCATGAATAAGTCTCCTCCTACTTGTTTTCGTATTTTCTTCTTTCTTCTCTCCCTCACAACTAATCTCGCCTCTCCCTTGTTCGACGATGATCCCATTAATGCCTTGCATGGAAGCGTAAACGTTAATGTTGATGGAACCTCAACAGCGGCACCGATGCCGGCGCCGAAGGAAAGGAGAAATCCTAACTTTGAGACTACGTTCATCGGCAACTGGAAGCTCTTACGTGCTAGCTCAGGCGTGTCGGCGATGCACATGGCGATCACCAAAGAGAACAAGGCGATCCTGTTTGATGCCACAAACTACGTCCCCACCCAAATAGCCTTGCCGGCGGGCAATTGTCGTCCTATCCCTAACAACAGCGCTGCCCCGGAGGACTGCTGGGCTCACGCGGTGGAATATGATTTCGTGAAAGATCAACTTCGTCCGCTCAAAGTAAATTAATTAATTAATTATTTGTGAACAGATAAAATTCGCCTTTTCTTCTGATATATGGATCATCATGGTGCAGGTTTTGACCAACACTTGGTGTTCGTCGGGAGGATTCGCACCGGATGGGACGCTGGTGCAGGCTGGAGGCTTCCGCGACGGCGCCGCCGCCGTCCGGTACCTCGAAACCTGCCCTACTTGTGACTGGGTCGAATACCCAGCCGCTCTCTCCGCTCCCAGATGGTAGGGAATTAATTAACGGGGTGCAATTCAGTTGATTTCCAAACCAATCATCGTATTTTAGTGAAGATGATTGAGATTTTCAGGAAAATTAATACGACAATTTATTATTAAATTTACAGAGTTTACGAATTTAATCCGCAGGTACGCGACCCAACAAATCTTACCCGACGGCAGCTTCATTGTGGTGGGCGGTCGCCGGCAGTTCAGCTACGAGTTCATCCCCGCCCGCGGCCAGTCCAACCCCTCCAACTACGAACTCCGCCTCCTCATCGCCACCACCGACGACGTCGAGAACAACCTCTATCCCTTTCTCCACCTCTCCTCCGATGGCAATCTCTTCATCTTCGCCAACAACCGCTCCATCCTCTTCGACCCCCGCTCCAATGCCATCCTCCGCGAGTTCCCCCCTCTCCCCGGCGGCTCCCGCAACTACCCCGCCTCCGCCGCCTCCGCCCTCCTCCCCCTCCGCCTCCGTGGCTCTGCCTCCGCAGCCGTCCAAGCAGAGGTCATCATCTGCGGCGGAGCCGCCCACAACGCCGCCTCCCTCGCAGCCTGACAAACAGATCTTCCTCCCCGCCATCGCCACCTGTAGCCGGCTCGTCATCACCAGGCCCAACGCCACGTGGCACACGGAGAGAATGCCCACGTCGCGCGTCATGGGGGACCTCCTCATCCTCCCAACCGCCGATCTCCTCCTTCTCAACGGCGCCACGAGCGGCACCTCCGGATGGGGCTGGGGCGAGGGACCAAACCTCGAGCCGCTCCTCTACCGTCCGGCAGTCAGGCGAACCCCCCAACGCAGCAGGTTCCAGCCACTGACGCCGTCGATGATCTCCAGGATGTACCATTCGACCAGCGCGGTGCTTCCGGACGCCTCCGTGCTCGTCGCCGGAAGCAACCCGAACCCGTCCTACAACTACACGGCCAAGTACCCGACGGAGTTCCGGGTGGAACGGTTCGAGCCGCCGTACCTCGACCCGGCGCTAGCGGTCCACAGGCCGAAGATTTCGGAGGGATCTGCTCCGGCGTCGGTCAGCTACCAGCAGGGGTTCTCGGTACAGTTCGAGTTGCAGGGGAACGAGTCGCTGTGGAGGCGGCGGACGTGAAGGTGACGATGTACGCGCCGCCGTTCACGACGCACGGGTTCTCGATGGGGCAAAGGCTGCTATTGCTGTGGGTGGCGGAACTGACGTCGGTTGGAGAGGGGAGGTGGCAGGTGTCGGTGACGGCGCCTCCCTCGGGGGCGGTGGCGCCTCCAGGGTACTACATGACGTTCGTGGTGTATCGTGGGGTGCCCAGTGAGGGTGTGTGGGTTCTAGTTGGTGGGCCCGCCAATGGTAATTAATTTTTTCGTCAAATTGAAAAAGAGAGAAATATTATTAGTTTCTTATTTATTTAATGAATAAATGAGAATTGTTATCGACGTATCGATTTCCCTTGTCTTATATATTCGATGTAAACACTTTAACCTTTAATAATAATTTTATTTCGATGAGAAAAATACGACAAAGGTGGCGAAGAGGAAAGCTTTATTGTTCTCTTCTGTGAAATAGCGTGTTCCACGTAGAAATCGTGCCACGTATATAGCCACCTTCATGGCGACTTTATCCACACGCGTCGGCTCAGCGAAAGTCAAAACAAACCGAAAAGATCCGTGACAGGCAGGAGGAGCGGTTCGGTCCGGCGCTGGACCGCCTCGTCGAGTCGGGTAACGAGCTTCCTCCCCTTCTCGTCCTCGCGGGCGGCGCTAATTACCCGAAATGCCCTAGCGTCGTCTTCACCGACTTGTCCATGCCCCTTACCCATCCCTTGGGACCTCTCTCGCGAATTCTCGCCTCTAATTCAAAACCAGTTCATCGACTCCATTCCGGGACAGAGTGGGCGAGAATTGCTCCATGGATCGGATCGTAGGCGGGAAGTACAAGCTAGGGCGCAAGATCGGGAGCGGATCCTTCGGCGAAATCTTTCTAGGTGAGCGAATCGTTCCCCTGCGCGTTTTCTTCGCCTCCAATTCGGTTCATCGATCGACATATAATTTGCTCTCTATTCATTCGTTCTGTTTGTTTTTATTCTTCTCTGATCAGATCCCTCTTATGTTACAGCGACGCACGTTGACACGTTCGAGATCGTCGCGGTTAAGATCGTACGTTCTCCGTTCTATTGTGGCGTACTTGATTGATTTTCCGTTCTGCTTCTGGGTCATCGACTGTGATTGAGGATAAATTTCCCCCTTTTTTCCTATGGGTACTCCGTTTATGGTATTTCTGTTGATGGATGAAATTTTAGATCTCTTTATTGACGCGCTTATGCGCATCTGGTCAGTCAGTGTTCTTAGATTAATTGACCTTCCTCGAAGTGGTGATGTGATAATTATATGACCAGCTGATTTTTTTTTCTGGTGCTAAGGTGGAAGTTGTTTCAGCTATTGTATTTTGAAAGAGTCGAGTTGTCAATCTCCATCGATGACCTTGCCTATATTTGACATTGTTTAGTGGTGGCTTTATATATGTTGCGTTGGGTGTATTCTTATTTTTGTTCTTCATGGTTGCAGGAGAACAGTAAGACCAAGCACCCACAACTAATTTATGAAGCCAAGCTTTATAATATTCTTCAGGGAGGAAGTATGTTAGACGAATCATTGGCATAGAATTCTCCTCTCCCTGTTTTGGAACTCCTTAACTTAATTTGGTTAAATCGTGCATGCAGGTGGGATCCCAAATATAAAATGGTATGGTGTTGATGGAGAGGAGAATGCTCTTGTCCTCGATTTGCTGGGTCCAAGCCTTGAAGATCTGTTTGTCTATTGTGGTCATAAGTTCTCGTTAAAGACAGTTCTGATGCTGGCAGATCAGATGGTAATTGGAAACTAACAAATAGAATGGATTTAATACCCTTACTTTACTGCCATGCACAATTTGGTAAACTTTGTCAGCTCGATTAGTGTTGAAAACATCAAAAGGGTTTAATTGCATGAAGGAAAATGCTTTTCATAACAAGGGATTAGTTCACTTGGGTAGAAGTTATGCATGCTTTGCCCTTTAAGCCCAAATATTTTCACATTGTTCTATTTCACCTGCAAAAAATGATTTATTGAAAGTGATATATTTTTCAGGTGCCTGCATATGACTTGTAAATAATGGATCATATCTTAATTTTTGATGAGTTTTGACAAATGATCACCTAAAAAGTGAAATCTAATGGAAACATACTAGATTAAATTGGCTAGATGTGTAGCACACGTTAGTATGGTGTCAATGAGAAAACAACCACCCGTTAAGTGTGTTAATGGATGAACTAATATATTTGTTTCTAGGATTTACTTGAGTTGATGCAAAAAATTATATAAACCCAATGAGTGAATATTGTAGGCTTTGGAGCTCAATAGAGGGATAACTGGAGTATATCTATATAGCTGATTCCAAATAGTTGGGACAAACATGTATGGATGATGATAATGATGATGATGCAATCAAGAAATGTTGAAATCATGCTATTCTGTATTCCCATGAAATTGTTTGTTCTTATTATTTAATTCTTGATAATAACCTCCCCCATATTCTTATAATTGTTAGCATGATTTGATTCCCTATCATTTTTTTTGTTATTCCTCATCACCATTAGGAGTTCTTGTGTTTCATCTATATATTGAGATCATGTTTAGTTTCTTATAAGTACTCTAACATTGTACATACTTCCTCAGTAGTACTCCAACATTGTCGATTGAAAAAGCTTGATCACTCCATCATCTTTGATTTCAACAGATTACAAGAATAGAATATGTTCACTCAAAAGGTTTTTTACACCGAGACATCAAACCTGATAACTTCCTGATGGGTCTTGGTCGGAAGGCCAATCAGGTAGTAACTCACAGTGCCTCTCATCAATCTCTTGGGTGCATATACAATACCATATTTCTTCTTTTCTTTCTGTGTGACAGTATCTATTTAAATATGGTTTTCCAGGTGTACATCATCGACTTTGGGCTTGCTAAAAGATATAGGGATTCTACTACTAATCGTCATATTCCATACAGGTCTTCTATCTGTGGATGACTTTGATTTCATATCTCTTCACGAAGAAATGCATGTTTGTTTCTTTATAATTATTGTCTAGAAGGATGAAGCCAGAAATGGAAGTCTGTGGTTACATACAAAACCAATAGTTCTTTTACCTTTGGTTTTTAAAAATTACATCTCTGCATTTAGTATGATCATTGATCATCCATATCCTTTGATCCTTACAGAGAAAACAAAAACCTGACTGGAACTGCTCGGTATGCTAGCTGCAACACCCATCTTGGAATTGGTAATTAGAATTGATTTGAGCAGTCTTATTTAACAGTTGTGCGCATGATACTTACTTAATCCACCAACTAACTAGAGCAAAGCCGACGGGATGATTTGGAATCTCTTGGTTATGTTCTCCTCTACTTTCTCAGAGGAAGGTATGCTTTAGTTAGGAAAAATAAATTTACTTTCCAGATTTAAATTTACTTTGTTGCTTGGTTAGATTTATCTTGCAACTTTGAGGATTACCCTTCTCTGATACTTCTGCAGTTTGTTAATCTGTGGAGCTCATGAAATTTTCTATTTTCTTCAGTCTAACATCTAGTTTATTTTAGCCATAGTGATACCTAGATTGTTTTCTCCCTGATTTAATATGCAGATTTAACAAGTATAATTAACTTATACTCCTGTTTCATCAGTCTTCCATGGCAAGGTCTAAAGGCTGCCACAAAGAAGCAGAAGTATGATAAAATATGTGAGAAGAAGCTTTCAACTCCAATTGAAGTATGTATCCTGAAATTGCATATTGTTTTATCTCCTCTATAAATAATATTACTAATAACTGTTATAAACTTCTATAGGTTTTATGCAAATCCCACCCAGTGGAATTTGCTTCTTACTTTCACTATTGCCATTCTTTAACGTTTGAACAACGACCTGACTATGGATTCTTGAAGCGTCTCTTCCGTGATTTGTTCACTCGTGAAGGTAATACATGGGAAAATCATTATTTTGTAATTAGTTTAGTATGAGTTTCTCTTGTCAAGAATGTCCCAATCATAAGTAGTTGGAATTGCCATCCTTATTATATATTCACAATTCCCTTCCAAAGAGCCAACTATCTACATGTACTTTGCTATGTTGAGCTCTCTAATCCAGTCCTGTCAATCTCGCTAAAGAGTAAAGATGGGCGAGCAAGGAGGAGAGAAAAGTGCTTCAATATGATAAATAGGCAGCTCAATCTTTACATCCATTATCCTGTTGCAGCAGGCTTGGCTCCTCCAGTCGTTATGTATCTCCCTTCATTCAGTGCCCTTCCATCTGGGAGTCCAGATATTGTTGGGAGCAGCTAGCCAGTGTTAAATCCTTGCCTTTGATCGGGGTCCTTAGGGTTTTTTAGGCCTTAAATAGAGTTAATTGCTCCCTGCCACCCATTGTTAAGCCCTTGCCTCGGATGGGGGGTCTGTAGGCTTTTTTGGAGTTGATTGCCCTTCCTTCTTCTATTTGTGATGTCTGCATATGTTTTTTTTTTGAAAAATTTGAAAAGAATAATATTGTTCGATCATGACAATCTGCTAGTTGGAGTACACTAAAATGTTGTATATTCATTTTGTAAGTTAGCTCATTGGTCCTACTGATTTATTTACTTGTTATGAATGATGAAATTTTCTCTGTTCAAATCCTGCTGATGTTTTTTTGCTCAATTACGACAGGCTATGAATTTGATTATATCTTTGACTGGACAATTTTGAAATACCAGCAAGCCCAAAGGACAAGATCTCAACCTCGACCTTCTGTTAGTACACTTTACACTACCAAATTCAATTTCGAATTCTTTTAATAAGCAGCGAACTCTTTCTTCTATAGATGGACTATCTGGATTACTGCAAAATAAATAAATAAATATTAAGTAAATAAATAAACAAATAATGATGCCAATGGGAATTATTTTATTTTATCATTATTATTATTATTTTATATCTATGCTAATGGAATTTTTATTTGAATGACAGCTGATCTCAGGTGGAACAACTAGTCAAGCGATTCCAATGAACGCCGACAGACAACAAGGTTTTTGTCTACTTTTGCTATTGTTTTTATTTTTATGTTTGAAAGTTCATAGTTCAAATTTGTTTCAACGTTTAGACTTCAAATTGGAAATACACAATGGCAAAATATAGCTTTATTATTATTTTTGTTTTAAAGTTGTAGAATGTGGTGGTACTGATAAAATTTAGAAATATACCAATCTAGTATTCATCATACAAAAATCCTTTATTTTTGCTATAATGACTCAATCAAATCCCATTCCAGTTACCAGTTTCCGCAACATTCCTCGCCCTGATGAAGTCACAGAGCACCTCGCACCTATTAATGTAGGTCGTCCTATTGTTCAAATGCAGTTCAAATATCCAGCTGATAGAGATAAGTTGGTAAGTTAATACAGTTGAACTATCAATGTAGTATTAGCATTCCCTGCCTACATCGTCATTGTATATTTTAATTGCAATATACTTTTATCTCTATTGTGTTATGCTATATTTTTATCAATCCTTTTTCTCTTCCTTGCCAGAGAGTAGGAACAAGTTCTGAACTACCTCAACTATCATCCCCGTCACTTGCTTTCCCTGGTTCTTCAAAGAAACATGTAAATTCCAAACAATCAGGGCCACCCGATGCTTCCCATGTTGGCTCCTCCAGCAGTTGGTTTCCTACGCTACAGCGTAATGCTTCGGCAAAATAACCGGTAATTCTGTTGTATGAGTAGCCACCATGTATGGTCAGTCCCAGTTCACTGCATGGGACTTCTCAGGTTGAGCGTCTGTTCTTTATGGGCTCTTCAGGTGTAAATTCAAAGTGGTTGGGTCCAACAACACGATAACACAGTGGCTGCACTGTTATTGCTCAGGTCACTTACTCCTGTTAAGGTGACTATTAAGTGTGTTACATAATTAATGCTTTTCGGTTTAACATTTAATTTTCCATTTAAATTGGATAAAATGAATTTGTTTTGTCATTAATGTTGATAAGTCTATTTATTAGAGGGATATCATGTAATAAAATGCCTTGTGGATCCATCTATCCTGGCTTCTCTGCTCCTTGTTTAGTTTTTGTATTCTATTCCTTTGGTTCAGGTGCCAGGCTCTCGTCTTTAATCCTTGTTACCAGATTGCAATACCACTGTATCTGTAAGTTGAGTCATTAACACAAACACGCTTTTGAACATAATCTGCATGATTAATGACCAACTTCACATTCATCAACTTACCACATCTAAATGTTGCTGTTGTTGTAGAGGACAAGACATTGGCCTTTGAAGACTTTAGACATGGAATCTGGATCATCTTTCTTAGTATCTACGTCCATAAAGAGAGATGATGAACAGGTTTTGCGTTTTCTCAGCTTGGGAAAAAAATGGTAGAATTGGTATAGTTTGTTTTTCTTTTTTCAAGTAGTTATGTATAATGTGCATTTGTCTATGTTTTGGGGTTTGTTTATTGATTACGTAA
This sequence comes from Curcuma longa, assembly GCF_044706935.1. Lineage (NCBI taxonomy): Eukaryota > Viridiplantae > Streptophyta > Magnoliopsida > Zingiberales > Zingiberaceae > Curcuma > Curcuma longa. The sequence goes on from NC_133864.1 coordinate 14,862,485, forward strand.
GTTCAAGGGTGAATTACGAGCAAAGGATAAGTAATAGAACAATCACTTTTTCTTTTTCTTTTTCTTTTTTAACATTGCTTTGACGGATAAATAAACATGGTTTTGGTGAAACGTGTATTAAAATTTGTTAAGAGTAAAAACCTGTTTTAAGCTTGAAGGATAAATTTTCTTTTCCATTAATTTCTTTTATTATTTATTATTGCCTTTCTCTTGCGACCTTTTTTCCCCTTCTAATTTACCATCCCTTTATAGTCAACAAATTATTTTTAATCAATATATTTTTTATGTATGTTTCTCATTCTTTTAATCTCTTCCTCTCCTTTTTTTTTATTCGTGTTGTGTGAATATAACGTTGCCATATGATTATATCGCTTTCTAATATTATTCTAATCAATCAATTATGGTTCAAATGCAAATTCTTGGGCCGCTACCTCGATTGTATTCGCAGGTAGGGTTGAAATATGACAAAAATAAGATTTAAAAAATAATTTAATATGTTTTTAAATATGTAAAAAAAGGTGATATAGTTATTCATTGTGTTCAGTTAATTTCAAAGAATTTTATTTCTTAAAGGTTTAACTGATCTTAGAAAATATAATTTTTTAAAATAATATTGAATTTTGAATTTTTGTGGGTACCGACAGATTAGTATCGATTTTGGGTTTAACTTCCAATTTGGGATAGCGAGTAGTGAGTTGCGTTGGGAATGGAGGAGTATCCAAAAGTAGTGAATGTCATCGTCATTCAACGATATAAAAAAATCTCAGTGCACGTGCGCCTCACGCGCTCACGCGACGGACTTCCGTCTGTTTTCCGCTCCGACGAATCCAACGCCAAGTGGCGGCGCGACTGCTCTCTTTCTGCTACACGATTCCAGATGATCGCCGCATGCTATTCACTCTCGAGGTGGAGATCTTTCACTTAATTATTCGATCGAGATCATCCTAATCCCCTTTGATTTGCATTGCTTCCTCCTCCGTTTTGCCTAAATGCAGCCGTTTGGTTCCTTCCTGACTCGACCGCTGATTCTTGAGCAGAATAGATCGCCTCCTCAAAGTTGTGCGTCCGCTAAACGGTCTCGCGAATCCTTCAAGTCAGAATCAGGTTAATTTCTCTAACTTTTGCTTGGAATTGAAATTCTATTTCTGACATTGCACTCGATTCCTGTAACAAAAAGGAACTAGTCTCTATTATCTTAACAATTTGGGGTTCGGAACGCTAATGGAAATTGGTTGTAGTGGTGATTAAGAAAGAACCATGAACTCGATATTTTAGTTTCTTCATGAATGGTTCCAGAGATAAGAGACTGAATGCCCATTCTCATATTCTCACTAAGTCTGAAAACAAGAATTCAAATTGTAACCCTCACAAAAATTTTTTCTAGTAAAGAAACAAAATTCCTTTTTCAAACAAGAATTGGTTCCAAACAGGCTGACAGGATTTGGCTTACAGGTTTGGGATCGTGGTCAGATATTGAGCTGCAAATGGAAAATATCTAATTCTATGAATGAAGTAGCTAAGATGCATCGGCATAAAAAGCGGAAAGAAATTATGCATGTATGGAGACCAATCTCTACTCAGTCAGCTTCACATGAAGGTTTTTCCTGATTCAATGATTCTGCATATTTTTGAGTTTCAAACTGAGCTAATATCCAATTCTTCTAAATAGAATCTTTCTTTTACTTTGGATTCTATTGTTTTATTTCCTAACCATGACTCATGAGCATTCCAAATGACTTCAGCTGTTTAGAAAGGTCTGAGAAATATTGGCAAATATGCTACTCCTATTATACATTATTCTAGAAAGCGCTCTCTATGTTTTTTCACTTAATTCCAAGTCATTTTTCAAGATTCGGTGGCTTTCAAAAAAACCAATTCTTAGCTAGGTATGTAGCAATATATGAGAGCCCATTTAATATGGACTAGCAAACTAATTCAATATGGTTCTTTTTTAAGTTTTTGTCTTTCCTTCCACTTGATTTGAGGGCATGTCTACATAGGGGGAGGGAGCTCAAGCAGCGGGAAAGAGGAGAGCAGAGCAGTCAATTTCCTTGTCTACTTCAGTAGAAGAAAACACAAAGGGAGGAAGGGAACAATTTGAACCTCCTTTGCCCACATCTGTTTCAGACCAAAAGGGGATTATAGAGGGGAATGAATGTTGGAAGGATTGGTTTAACTGTGCATGTCTTAGAAATGACAAAATTGAAGGGCTAATTTTATCATTTGCTCTTATATTGTTTTCTTTCCTCTCTCTTCAAGTAGACAATACAAAGGAAACCTCTCTCCTAAGTTTCTGCCTTTCCTTCCACTTGATTTTGAAGTTACTGTAGCTTCCCAGGAAACCAAAATCATGGCCAGGAATTTACTAGTATCTGAACAAAAGATAATGTAGCTACTGATTTATTTTCGTATCTTGAAGCTATGAACTGAATTGTTAATTTGTATTTACTTCAATATGATTAGTTGAGAATTATCTAATCCTTATCCTGAGAGTCATCTAATTTAGGTTGATATGTTTATGCACCTAAGATTTTTCGTGTATTTCTCATAATAAGCTTATTCGTATTTACAGTTAAACTAGGAAAAGTTTCCTTTATGCCTTATTTGTATTGTCTATTGAAAATCTGCAAGAATTTACATGCAGCGAATTCTTCTACAACTGGAAGATCAGCAGTGCTCATGTACTATTGTTCTTGTTGTCTGCTATGCATTGAAGGAAACATTTTTCAATAGTAATAAATCTGTAGATGCAGGACAAACTGCAATGGGCTGTATGTATCGTTGAAGTTTCATACATTCAGAAATAACCATGCATTCAACTGCTATTGGAAATGTTTTGGGAATAGTTTTAAAAAAATCTAAAAGACCATATACCTACTCCCTACTTTTTATTCTATGCTCTTTAGGGAGTGACTCCTTGCTGTCTAAGAGACAATTGCAACTGTATGCCTTGAGTTTACGAAGCCATAGTTGCATTTTTTGTTCTTTCTCAATAATTGTCAAACATCAATTGGGAGTTTGTTTCACATTTAGCGGTACAATGGCATATCATCTCGTTTTGTAAAAACAAGTTTAGCTAGGTGTACTATAGCCTTTGTAAATCACAATGTTTATTCTAGAAGCTTTTGAATTGCAAGTCTATGCATAGGAAATGAAAGCATATCAGAATTATAAGGATTTTATAGGAACTCTAAAGAACCTTTGAGGAATATGGAAGTCTTCATTTGAAGCTTAAAAGGAGTTTCTTGGGACTTTGTCCATCTAATTATTCTAAGATATCATTTGATGCAGTTGACTATGATAAAGGACCAGATCTTCTATGCCAACAGCCTGAAGGGCAAAAGAACAAGCCTACAGGTGTTTCAGATGAGCAGGTCTACACCCAGGATGAGTCTATGTCTGACACTTCAATGACATTAACCACAAGTTCTAACATAGTGGATCATGAGAACTATTTGGAAAAAGTAACTACAAGTTCTAGCATAGTCGATCATGCGAGCCATTTAGAAACCATAGCAGGAACTTTCTCCAAAAGTTGTGATTCTACTACCGCTTCCATATCTGGTGAAAACCCTGAACATATTACAGTTGAGGAGGGTGCTGATTTAGGAAGCCAAGATAAAAGTTCTTCAGTTTCTATTGAGGTATCTCTTGAGATTCTTCTCTTTCTGATCAATGAATGTATATCTTGGTTTACACCCTCAATTTATAGTCTCCTATTCTTGGTTTTCTTTTCTTGCAAGTTTTGGTGGATAATTCAATGTAAGTTATATTGCAAGATAACCAAAATTCATTTACAGATCTAAAATCATTTCTGCAGGTAGATGCTTCTTTGATTCGCTTTATTAAAGGAAAAGGGTATGACCTTCTGAATTATCTGTACATTTGCTTGTTTCATCTAGTATACCCCTTTTAGTGGTTCAATGCAAAATCTCTAGTAGTCCTTAAATACAGAATTTTCTATCTTTTAGTGGTTCAATGCAAAAACAAATTGAGGGAGATTTTGGTGTTAAGATTGGGCTCCCTTCCTCCAAAGAGGATAGCAACATTGGTGAGTTAGTATTTAACAATCGGACGTTGTTTCCTCAAAAACCTTTTGTTCTTATTGTCACATACCTTTCACTATTATGCTTTCTTAATGTTCTGTTCTACTTCTAGTGTTTGTTGTTATCTCTCCTCCACATTGTTTGTAGTACTGTTTCCTGCATGGCTAAATTTTACTGAAGCTTACTTCAAAGCCAATGCTGGCCCTTACAGTTCCCTATCGTTGTATTTTTTTAATCTCTGAGAAAGATTCTTAATATTATCACCTTTAATGGGAATAATATACTTTACGTGTTTTGGTTGTATTTTTGAAACAACATATTCAACAGTCCAAATATTTATCATTCAATGAAACACAAATGAGAGATAAATTTCTGTATATTTTCCCCTTTAACTTACTTCCCTACTCTCATACTCGCATTCTCTCCCCTGCAATTTTCCTTCCTCATAGGAAACACAACCGGGAGTAAAACAAGAAGAATTCCTTTTTGCAAGGATTTCAAACCTACTTTAGTTAATAATTAACAAACACATGCTTGATCAACTTGTAATTTGTCTCATCTGTACTGAATGAAGAATGAATAAGAAAATTTTTTAAAGATATATCCTTTATACTTGTTTTGTTAAGCAGTGAGGCCAATGCATGCTCTTTTGTTCTCTTAATCTGTTTTCGTAATTGATGTGTACTTTTGTTCTGGCATGGTTCTTTATTGGAGTCTTATTGTTACATAAAAGAATTCAAAATACATGACCTACAACTATCAACATATATGATATTGAACGTTCACAATCACTGACACTACACTGGTACTTGTTGCCAGTTTTGGCTTCCATGAAGAAAATTAATTATTTGTCATGTTTTTTATTGTTTATATTATTTTTGATTTTTTTCTCACTGGGTAATTGGATCAAAATTTCCCCTTTTGCAGTTGTTGAGGGCTCAATTGGAAGTGTTGCTAAAGCTTCAGAAAAGATAGCTAGTATAATTGAAGAGGTTAATCAACTTGATTAGTAAATTTTATGTTAGTTATTGTCTAATGGTTATGAGGAACAATCCTCTCATAATTGTATGCTAGTTTCCATGAAATGGTTGTGAAGAATAATTCTCTCATCTAGACGTTGGGTTCAAATATCTCGGTTATTACAGTTTAATGTTTTTACATTAATTTAATATGTTGTGCAGGCTGCAGCAAACTAATTTATCATATCAATGGCATTTTAGTTGAGTAAAAAGTAAATTTCATTTGAACAAATTAATTTGATGCCATGGTTTATAAAGCTGCTTTAGTTTATTATGCAACTCGTGGAATAGTAAACTTTCAGTTGTCATTTACAGGCCGTGAAAAGCCCAAAGCTTGATTATTCTCACTTTATATCCCTACCATTGGCTCTCCACCCGGAACTGGTGGAAAAGCTGACTCGTTTCCAGAAGTCTATTCTTGGAGATGCTGCAGTTGGGCCTGAGGATGACCTGGAACATGAATCAAATGAAGATGCTACAGATGAGGAGGATAACCTAAATCAGAAAGTTACAGTTCAGCTTGAAGTTAAGGATGAAAACAATCATGTGAAAGTAAAGATGGATTCTATAGGCTATAAATCTGCTTCTAAAGCTTCTATTTTGTCAGGTAGGAAAATGTTAGCCCTTTGTCCTTTCCTAAGTCATTTTTCATGTGATTGATTTGTGTGATTATTGTATTTCTATTTAGAAATATGAGACTTGCAAATTTTTTTATTTATATCATGCATCCAATATTTATTTATTTATTTGTTCTTTCTAATTTTGCCAGTTAAATATTGTTGATCGTCCTTGTTAATAATACAGATATGGGCATTGAGAAATCCATCTTTATAAAACCAAAAACATTCCATTTAACTGTTCTAATGCTGAAATTATGGAACAAAGAAAGGATTGCTATGGCTACTGAGGTTCTGCAGGTAAACTATCTACTCACAGGTATTCTGGGAATTGGTTAATTGATAGTTGGATGTTTTCCTTGTTGATCACAGAAAATATCATCAAAAGTGCTGGATGCTTTGGAAAATCAGCCTGTTTCTGTAAGACTTAGAGGACTGGTATGCCCTTTTTGTTCCTCTATTTTGATCATTGTAGTCTTCATTCTGTCACTCTTATATCTCCACTTGAAATCTTGATGTTCAAAATATGATCTATTTTAGATGATCAATGAGCCAACCCCACCTAATGAAATAAGACTTGGTTGTTGTTGTTTAGATGATCAACGGCATTTGCTCAACAATTGTTCTCATTGAAATTCCTGATGGTTCTCTCAAAGAAACCAAGACTTTTTGATTTGCCATTTTCCTTGTAATAAAACTGGTTGAATATTCAAGTTAATTCTTCCATTGTTAACTACTTACTGTTGGAAGCGCATTATGGAACTATTGATGATTTTGGTTGTGGCTAGTTCTTTTGATGGTTTATGCCTTGCCTAACTTACAAGGTCCTTACCAAAAGTACATAGGAAATATTTGACTTTGGATCTTGTTTGCAGATGTGCATGAAAGGTTCGCCTGCTAAGGCCCGAGTTGTGTATGTCCCAGTCAAGGAAATTGGTGAAGAGGGACGGTTGTTGCGTGCTTGCCGTATCCAAAAATTTTCCAACTTGACTGATATTTGTATTAAAAAATAGTTGAATGCTAGAAAACACGTAAACTTTGTGATGCCAAAATGTTCACACTTAACCTTTTGTACCCCCCACCGCAGAGGTTATCATTGATGCTTATGTTGAAGCTGGCCTTGTTCTCGAAAAGGATGCTCAACAATCACTGAAGGTAATTCTTTTCTAATCCCACATATTGAAATTGCAAGCTAGTAGGTGTGTGGTTTGTTGTCAGTAAGAGCATGCCAGATCTTAGTGTCTCAGTTGCTACCATTGCATTTAGATCATAATTTTGCACTAGGAAAATCTCAAAAGCATTGTTAAGACTTTCTTAGTTTTAGATCAGAAGCACTAGGAAACCAAGAATAAGTTATTGTTCTCTACTGAATTCCAATTCCTAACACTCTAAATGCAGCTACATGCAACCGTGATGAATGCCCGACACAGGAAAAGGTGCTCACTACTCTCTTCTGTCATTTGCAACTATTTTGCTGTGATTTTTTTTTCTGAGTAAGAAGGCAAATTTTTTCCAGGACAAGTCGGAGAGATTATTTCGATGCGCGACACATTTTTAGAGTTTATGGTTCTGAGGACTGGGGGGCATACCACATCCCGCAGGTGCATTTGTCCCAGAGATTCAAGCATGATGAAGGTGGATACTATCATTGCTGCACTTCAATTCCCTTACCTGAAAAAAATGCGGACTAATAGACTCAGATACATAAAACTAAACACGGTTTTCATGTACTTCGACTTCAGTTATAGTTCTACTTCTGACTAGTCAGGTAGAGGATGGTACGTCTGATGTGTCTGCTAGTGGTTTGATGTTCTTATGATATTTCTGCTCGGGACACATTTTGTTTGGCAATTTTCTGGATGTTCAATGCTGTTCGGTTTGTATTTCCCTTGCTCGAAAACAATGTTGACAACTAGATTCAGATACATGAAACTCAACTTAGTTTTTCATTATAATTCAATTCCTTTACTCGATGACTCGACTTCTTAAACTTGCTGGAAAGCAATATTGAGCAATAGATTCAAGTACATAAAACTCACCTTGGTTTTCATGCCCCAGTTAATGATCTGCTTGATCAATAGATTGTAGAGAGTTGAGGGAAACTCAAAAACTTTCCAAACACGCGACACAATCACACCAGATATCTTGAAAAAAAAAATAAATCAAGGTTTCAATAATAAATACTTGAAAAAAAATAAATCAAGGTTTCAATAATAAATACAAAAACAAAATTCATATGTGATACATAATAAGTAACGTTAAGAAAAGAACGCTGATAAAATTTTTAGACATGCTCACGGCAACATCCAACAATCAAATACTATCACTGTTATCTAAATATCAACTTGACCGGTAATAGTCTATTCCCGTGTAGGCTCACAATAACCAGGAAAGCAGCATCTTAAGTTTCTTCATGAAGCATTGCGTGAGGAAAAGACTGAGTCTGCTGCCTGCGGTAACTAACTGCTTGCCAGAGAAGTCTCATCTTCAGGATCAAAAAGGAGAGCGAAGATGAATGAGTCTGCAAACAATGTAGCTCAGTGTGGATTGTTCAATGGAAAACATGCACAGTTGAAAGCAAATTTAACATGGACATGTTCAAAACATAATATTAGATCTGATTGCACAATAGAATTAGATCTGCACTTGACCAGGATAAAAACCAGATTAACCAATATTAATGATTCTTATCTACTTCAATATTAGATGGATAATATATTTTACAGTTTTGACATAACAATAACCAATTTATCTACTTTAAGATTGGGATTAATCGAGATATCTTTTCATCAATACTTATTTTTTAAGTTCTAGTATATTAGATATATTTAGATTGGCTAATGTATCAGATATGATTTTTTTTATAACTAAAATGTAGGATTATTGTTAGATTAATCCAATTGAATTGATTAATCAAAGGTTGGCCGACTAGTCAGCTTGTCTCGGTCAGTTCTTGATTTGATATGCAATTGCACTTCTACCATTTGACCAACTAGTTCAATTAGTCAAGCAGTGTTCAGGAGCTTTCCAGTTTGATTTCTGAACCAATTTTTAACGATGATTTGAAGGACAAGAAGACTGGACGGGTAGAGGGAATATGGACAACATGAACCTGTTTGTAGCGGAGCAAAAGAATTTGATTAATCGTCAAGGTAGTAGTAAGATCCAGCAGCTTTCTGATCTCGATCTTTGGTAGAGTCCAACTTGTTTATTCTGGGCCTGTAGTTGGTTGGATCTCGCCGGAAAGTAATGTCAAGATGCTGCAAGGAAGGTCAAGAAATGATACATCATCTTCTTTTACCAAAAGTGAAGATAATGAAAAAAAATTGTGATCCAGAACACTGAAATCAATAAGCAAATAATTGATACATGTCAAAGGCTGATGATTGATTCTAGAATACCTCCATCAATCACCAGACAGATCCAGCAAAAAACTTATTTAGAGGGAGGAAAAATAATTAAAGATAATAAAAACTAAATATTTCATCTGTACTCACAGATAAGAATAGGTTCATCCCGGATACCAAAGACTGAGGCGCATTAGCGGCACAATCAATAGAAGGCCGCCCCTCATAAACGATGACTTTATCAGCTAAGTAGGTTGCCATGATGAAATCATGCTCAACAATGAAAGCTGTTTTCTTTGCATGCAGGATGAACCTTTTAATCACCTTTGAGGCAACGATACGCTGCTCTGAATCAAGATAAGCACTTGGTTCGTCTATCAGATAAATATCTGCAGGCTGGATAAAGATTCAAGAATTAATATCTCATAAAAAAATATCAGAGATGTTATTCAAGTCCATAAGTCGTACCATGGAATAATGGTCAAAATGCAACTTAATGAGAATATAAAGGAAAATCAAGATTCAAAGATTATGGATCATTGAAGACATTTATATGAGTCCTCTCTAGTACTGAATTATTCAACACTATGTCACACAGTTTACATATAATTTATCCAACAATCAATTTAATATAAGAACAAATAAATACTAGAAAGACAAACCTTCCCGAGACACAAACATAATGCAACTCGTTGTAATTCTCCACCAGAAAGATTCACAACTTCTTGGTCCATTAATTGTTCAATTTGCAATGGTTTCATGACATCAGTCACAAATTGCGGATGCAAATATGAATCCCGTATTTTCTGATGCAGCAAGAGCCTTACAGTTGACGGAAACTTTGGACTAATTTTCTGAGGCTTGTATGAAACATTAAATTCAGGTATTTCAACATCTGAATTTTCCACAGTATCAGGCTTCAGTAATCCTGCCTGCAAATTGCCAAACACAAACAAGATGAGCAAAATGAAACTATGGCATCTAGCTTGTGTGTCACAATCAAATGGCGAAACTCTAGCAACAGAAGGAAATTAACACCAGGTTCATATGCAGCAGGAATGATTCCTTAAGCATCCACAGAAGGAAGCAAAACTAAATTCCAGATTCACAAAAGCACACAAAACATGGCATACAATCATTATTAATCTAAAGAATTTACATACATGCCATTTACTATTCAGTCCATTGCAATGATCATTAGATAGGCATCAAAATAATTGCTAAATTCTAATAAACTTATGTAGTTGAATGCTACAAGAAACTTGCAGTAACCTCATTTAGAATATGGTCAGTAGGAATATAATAACTCTATAATTTAGTATGCTCATGTAGGAATAAAATAACTATATAATTCAAGGGACCAATTCATATGCATAACGTTGTGTCACCAGGCAATTATTAGACAGTGCAACAAGGAAACATGAAAGCAAAGGAGTGAGGGATATTAATTACCAGCATCCTTATAAATGTTGTCTTTCCAGTTCCATTCTCACCCAGCATCACAATTATCTGAGAATCAGTAAATTCACCCTCAATCACTTTAAGCTTGAAATTCCCTTGGGTTTTAGTCATGGTAGGATATCGATAACGTTGGTATGTCTGTATATCCTCAGCGCTTTCTTGGGGAGTCTCAGCAACCTAAATGATGCAACAAATTTAGAATAGAGTTTTTCATGCCATATGTTTTCCACTAACACAAGGCTCTACCTTAAATGTAAGTGATTCATCTCTAAACCGGAGATTTTCTGTTGGAACAAAGCCAGCCAAAAAAATGTTGATTCCTTCTCGCACAGAGAAGGGTAATGTAACAACTCCATAAGCACCTGGCTTCCCATACAAGCAACAAATGAAATCGGACAAGTAGTCCAATACACTCAAGTCGTGTTCAACAACAATAACATAGCTGAGAAAAAACAAATAAGAAAGTTGGGGACTTTAGATGTTAGACCGACAAAAACCACTCTAAAACAATAGACCCGGATACCTGTTAGGCCTAAGGAGGGAGCGAACAACTTGTGCTGCTTTAAGCCTCTGCTTCACATCAAGATAGCTTGAAGGCTCATCAAACATATATATCTCTGCATTTTGTATAGCAACTACTGCAATAGCAAATCTTTGCAATTCCCCACCAGACAAATCACCCACATTTCGATCAATAACTTGATTTAACTCCAGATCAGCACATAGTTCAGCCTTCATCTCTCTCTCATTTTTTTGGTCTAGAACCTGACCCACGTTCCCTTGAACAGCTTTTGGAATGTGATCCACATATTGGGGTTTGATGATTGCCTGCATTATACAAAAGAAATTAATTTAGCACGAAGAGACAAGCCACTAATTGTATATATTATTATATTAAATGTAATCAATAAAGCAGATACATACTGAAATATGAGAAAATATTTCATTGTTAAAATAATACTAGAACAATAAGCATATAAAAAACTTGATAATCAGGAACCACGGTATTTTACATGCCCTTGTAAATGACTAAAAATTTGGTGTGAAATTTGAGTAACAAAAGGCTAAAGATGACCTGATATCTAATGAACCATCACAGGCAACTTGTGTGGTCCAATATACATATGTAACAGAAGCCAGCATATAAGAATAAGTGAAAATAAATATAAATAACTGAATAAGAAACTCTTATTATTTATACTTATTGCATCAGGGAAACCAGCACCCCGAAGCAAGCACATAATTGCTTTCTATGTTCAGATATTCATCATTCTGTCATTATCTTGATTCTTGACATGTGTATCAACCGCATCAGCTTAATTTTTAGCAAATAAACCAGAGAAATTGTGTTCCTTGCATGAATCTTCACAATCACTATAAAAATGGCTAGAAAATTTGACTATTAATATTGTTGCCTTATGCAAATCAGTCAAATACATGATGTTCAATTATCTGATGAACAATTGAATGCATAATGAAGAAACTTGGCCAAAATTCTTTGAAGGTAAAAAAAGCTTTGGCTTTGAGAAACTTAGCTGGAGGACAAATGTCTCAACCAAAACTAAATGAAACAGTCTATTAGGTTATCAAGTCCATAGATGGAAGTAATCATCTGCCAGTTATCTAGCCTATTACAAAATAAGGATAGAAAGAAGCAAAACATGCTTTTGAGCACCTTTAGATTGTCCTCCAGTATACGTGTGAAGCACATAATTGCTTTCTATGTTCAGATATTCATCATTCTGTCATTATCTTGATTCTTGACATGTGTATCAACCGCATCAGCTTAATTTTTAGCAAATAAACCAGAGAAATTGTGTTCCTTGCATGAATCTTCACAATCACTATAAAAATGGCTAGAAAATTTGACTATTAATATTGTTGCCTTATGCAAATCAGTCAAATACATGATGTTCAATTATCTGATGAACAATTGAATGCATAATGAAGAAACTTGGCCAAAATTCTTTGAAGGTAAAAAAAGCTTTGGCTTTGAGAAACTTAGCTGGAGGACAAATGTCTCAACCAAAACTAAATGAAACAGTCTATTAGGTTATCAAGTCCATAGATGGAAGTAATCATCTGCCAGTTATCTAGCCTATTACAAAATAAGGATAGAAAGAAGCAAAACATGCTTTTGAGCACCTTTAGATTGTCCTCCAGTATACGTGTGAAATAATTCTGAAGCTCTGAGCCACGGAAATATGTCAAAATCTCTTGCCAATCAGGTGGATTCTGCAAAGAGAGAAATATTAAATAACACTAATATATACTCCAAAGGAAGCTACAAAATTAGTTAATTACATTGAATCGTCCCAAGTTGGGCTTCAACTTCCCAGCCAGTACTTTGAGTGCAGTAGACTTCCCTATACCATTTGTCCCAACCAGGCCCAGAACTTGTCCAGGTCTTGGAACTGGCAATCTGTATAAGCATACATCCATTATGCAAAATAAATAAATAGAAGTAAAAAAATAGACCATATTATAGCATACAAATTTCACTTACCTATGCAGTTTAAATGTGTTTGGTCCATAACGATGAGTTGTATCTTTATCCAAGTCCTTTGGTAGGTTGATAATCTGAATGGCCTCAAATGGGCATTTCTACAATCAAAGAATAAATAGTAACAAAAGTCATAGATATATTATGTCTCTAAGATGATGATGTAAAAAATATATATAATTAAATCCAAAAGGAAGTTCAGGAGACCTTGACACAGATACCACACCCAATGCATAACTCCTCAGAAATGAAAGCAATTTTTGAGGCAGAAATCACTTCTATACATAGTTTTCCTGTTAAAAGCAAATGATAAATTAGACAACATAATTTCTATAGACAAATACGTACATAATACAATAAAAACATGATATTCAAATCAAAGTAGTCTAGTACTATGCCAAAAGACTAAACAGACGATAGCATCAAATCTCACGATCTACTATAAAAGCTGCAAAATCGAAGAAAAATACCATTTTTATATAAATCATTAAGTTATATATTTTTTTTATCATTGTAATAATGTTTAGACATGTTCATGTATCTAGTGATGAAAAATAAGAAAGACTCCCACGTCACATTTTCTAATCCAATCTGTTTAATCAAATCTAGACACTTATCTTTGAAAGAAAATGAAAAATAACATCTGATTTTATAAATTTGTTAAACCAAGGAACATGCTGAACCATATTCAATGTTTTGCCTCCATAAATTGATAAGCCCCTGGATAGCCTAAACATTGAAAAACTTTAATCTAACTAGAACTACAAATCTAACAAAAGGTATATTCGAGATGCAAATACCAAATGAATAGTAAAAATTTTGTTGTTGAATTAGGAAGGCAACCATAAAATAACTAATTTTTAAAATAAAATAATAAATAGCGCTTCCTATATGTAAGCAAGGATATGCAGACCCGTTTTGACAACTGGGCAGCTCTTCTTGCACTCCTGGCGGCACTTCTTCGGCTTGCATCGATCAGAGCTGACGATAGCGATACGCGTCAGTCGATCCGCCATGATTGAATACGAAGACCCACCACAGCAAGGTAACTCGAGCCCTGATCCATGAGAACAGAACGGAGACCAAGTTACACGGAATCAACAAATCGAGAGCTCATAAAGGTACCGAAAACAAAACCGGAGCTAGAGGAGCGGAGAAGGCCCCGGAAACGTACCTCGATTCCCTTCAGATGCTCGCCGAGGAGGATGGCGGAAACCCTAGCGTCCGTCGCAAGCGGCGAGCTATATATAGTCACGGGGGAAACGTGTGGGAGACACGGAGAGGGAGCAGGACGCTCTACCGGGTCGGGTTCGTCGGGTTTCGGGTCGATGAGCTTCACGAAAGAAACCCGTTATGGAAAACAAGTATACAAATCAATTTTTAAAAAATATATTTTTTTACTAAAAAATTATTAACAAAATAATTTAAAATGATTTTGGATTTGGATATACGGGCGGGGCCTCGTGACCGCCCCTGAAGTTCGTCGGCGACCCTTCGGAGCCTGCTCTTAGAGCAACTACCTCGCCTGCTCACCGGCGGAACTTCTAACTCAACCTCCCTCTCTCTCTTTCCGAGGTCTTCTTCCGGAGGTCGATTGATGGGAAAGAAGACGAGCTGGTTGTCGACAGTGAAGAGGGTCTTCAAGTCCAAGGAAGCTTCCCACTCGCCGTCCAATCGCCGGGTAATGTTCCTCTTCTCCTAGCTCGACCGATCGCCTTCGATCTATGAATGCCAATTGACGCTCATTTCCTTCTTCTTGTTTGGCTCAGCGGGAGAGGCATAGGGAGGCGGTGGAGGAAGCGGAAGCGGAGGGGAACAACGAGGTGTCGGCTGAGATCGTGTCGGTTGAGCATTTCCCGGCGGAGACGTCGCCGGATGCGACCAACCATGGCGGAGGCGAGGAAGAGGAGGAGGATCGGGTAGTTATAGTGGAGCGGGAGCGGGCGATAGCGGTGGCGCGACGAAGTGGCCGAGGAAAGACCGCTGTCGCCGCCGCGAACAAGCTCAAATTTAAACGTTTGGCAGCTCCATGTTTTCACTGAAGATCTTGCTGGAAAACACAATTTTCGCATGACAAAGGGCATTGTTGGTGACGCTCGCAAGTTAAAGTTGCAGTGCCATTCCAATTGCCATTCCAATTGCTCCGATTTGATGGCAAGAGCAGAGTCGCGACAGTGTTTGAAGAACTAGTTGCATAACAAAAGAACTAGCTTTTTTTTTTTGAGATATTGTCGTCTTTGAGACCAGAGACAGTAGCGTTGATCATGAAGTATCTGCTGCGCAGGCACGGCGAGCGTTGAGGGGGCTCGTGAGGCTGCAGGCGCTGGTGCGAGGCCATCAGGTACGGAAGCAGGCGCACAGGACCCTACGCTGCATGCAGTCGCTCTTCGGCGTGCAAGCAATTGTCCGCGCCCGCCGCCTCAAGCTAGCCACCACCCACCACAACCTCCTCTTCTCCCCTTCGCCCGAGGACCACGATCTCTACCGCCTCCGTCACACGGAAAACAGGCGGCCGCGCGATTACCACAGCCTCGACGTGGAAGAAGACGACGATGACGACGACGAAGAGGAAGGTCCAGGCAATCGGCCTATTTGCGTGATCCAGAGCCCATCGAAGGACTGGGATGGACGACAGCAGAGCGTGGATACCATCTCCGCTGACTCCCAGAGCAAGCACGTAGCCGCGGTAGGCCGCGAGAAAGCCCTCGCTTACGCTTGCACCTGCAATCATCAGGTAATTATTTGCTTCAATGAATTGTCGATTTCATAGCAATATGACAAATTGACATGGCTTATCAGATTGCGTATTCAAGTCATCGCCTTTTGCGTATTAAATTGCTAAAGTTTGCAATTTATTCATCTGGAATCGGATTTCGCTTTAACGGCGTCTGCAGCAGTGGCCGCCGCCGCCGGAGCAAGTGAAGCCTCAGTGGCGATGGAACTGCCTGGAGAGGTGGATGGCTGTTGAGCAGTGGGAGGCCCGTCATGGCGCGCGCACCCCCGTGAGCTCCTACGTCACGGCCACGGCGGGCATGACGGCCTGTCGGAAAAGATGGTCGAGATGGACCCTGGAAGAGCCAGCCCATTCAATCCAACCACTCTAAGGATGCGCCCGTCCGACCACGGGCGGCGGTTCCCAGCTACACGGCGGCCACGCAGTCCTCCAGAGCCACCGCAGGCCATGGGCAAGACATGGACTCGGAGATCGCACTCAGGTAATGTTGCCGACTCATCAAGCTCCGGCGGGGGCACGCCAATGTATCTGGCCGCTCAAAGCCCCGGCCACATCGACGGAGTTGGGCTTAATGCGCACAGAAGGAAGCACACTGATTACAATCTCGACTCCAGCTGCTGCTGAGATCACCACGCGCCGCCGCACTGAAGAAGAAGGTGATCGAGGATTTCAGTAAACGTTTGAGAATTGAGAGATCAAACATGGTGCTTACACACACACACACACACAGTTCTTTCACAACAACTTGTAGTTATTTTTTCTTTACTAAAAGCATGCCAATTGACTCTACAGTTCACCAGATATTTTTTCTTGATCAAGGATCTATCTGACAATGTCAATTATTGTGTTCATTAATGCCAATAATTTGACAAAGCTAGTAGTCTTTCTCCCCAGCAGAACAGAGAATCATGATTGACCAAGAATATTTGATTAACTAATATTCTTAATGCTGAAAACTGGTTCATACACGGCCAACAACTCATTTAACAACTTAGTTTGGTTATGTGGAGAAGGTAGAAGTAGACTAATTGGGTAAGTCAATGAGATTATTTTCATGAAAAATACTTAATTGTTTATGAATCCTTATGAATGGGCTCATGAACAATGAAGTCCCTTGCTAGTTGCTAGTCATGCAAATGGTAGGTGATTAGTATTCTTCAATTGACACAAACATATTTGCCAGTTCAATGGAACATGAGACATCAAAGCTAAAGACAAAATTAGGGGCAAAAGTTAGAATTGAGCAATTTTATTAGTTGGAGTTCATTTGACATTCAAAATGACCAGGAATACATGTTGATATGATCACCTGTGTTTAAAGCTAAAAAGGGAACTCTGAAAAGTAGAAAAAGCAACAAGTTGTTACTTTTTAATGATAGCTAATGTTATGCTTCACTGCTCAATGTTAAAGTGTTTTTAAGATGATGGAAAGAACTAACAAGCTGTATATTCTATATACCAGCTCCTTTTTAAACTAAACCATGATTTGAGAGTTGGTGATGAATCTAATAAACAAGGCATGAAAAAGAACCCTTCCTTCTTTGTTTCTTCCCCTTTTCTTTATAATAGCAGCCAAAGCAAGCCAAGCTGTGCCTCAGCAAAAAGAGTTGAGTCTTATCATTGCAGGTAGTTTGTCCGATTCCATACTCCTTTTCTTCTCTGATTCAGTGGTAGTGTGAAGATTTAGTCTTTGACATCTTTTCTCTCTTTCCCTTGGTTTGCAGATGAAGGAAGAAGACACTTCAAGATTTTCTATCTTCCAGGTTGACCTTCATACTAGGGTAACATCTCCATCTGCTTCCTCTATGTCTGCTAACCTGCAGGAGGAATCAAGCTTTGATGTCTCCATTCCACAGAACCAGCTGTTGTCGGAAAGTCTCAAGGTTTTTTCTTGAAATTTTTGCTTAGTCTGAATTCTGAAGGAAAAGCATGGATCATTGTTGCTATTATGTTTCATATGTTAACTCAGCAAGCTTTCATTGCAAATATGCTTGTATCATTTTAATCATGCAGTTAGGATTAACATCCAGAAGACACAACTTTGACAATGTTCATATTTGATAATCATGAAGTTTGACAGGACTGTTTTTATAGATTAAATCATTTCCACCGCAGTTAAAAACTTTCTAGTGGAGTTTGATAACCGAAACTAGAACTCGATCTTGGCTATCTCAAAAAAGGCCCAACTTTTCACACTCAACAAGTCTTGAAGATCTTAATAGGTTGAGAACCACAGATTCTTCGTTATGATCTTTCACCTTGCTTGTTGGTTTCAGGGTCTGAGGAACATGCGATCGCAATTATACTCGGCAGCTGAATATTTTGAACTATCTTACAAGAACGACGACAAGAAAGAACTGTGTGTTCTATTGCATGTGCACTATCCTTGTATCTCTAAATTTCAGATGGTTGAGTTTTGCCTAATTTGAGACCACTTGATTCAATTCATCAGAATCTCAAAGACTTTGAAAAGTTATACTCTTGAGACTCTTGCTGATGCTGTGAATCGATTAGGATTGGTATCGAATAATGTAAACAACCTTCTCCATCAAGAAGTTAATGAGATCTCTGCAGCAGAGTTTCAAGTATCATGCATTGAGCAGGTATGATCAACTCAATCCTTCCCTTCACCCCCCAAATCCAGTCGTTTGTGTTCTGATACAAGTGTTCTATCTTTCCGACATTAGAGCCT
The DNA here is from genome assembly GCF_044706935.1 of Curcuma longa. Taxonomy (NCBI): domain Eukaryota; kingdom Viridiplantae; phylum Streptophyta; class Magnoliopsida; order Zingiberales; family Zingiberaceae; genus Curcuma; species Curcuma longa. The sequence continues at coordinate 14,880,904 of NC_133864.1, forward strand.
TCATACATTTCAAGCATGTCTAGACAAGGAAGGCCTTCATGAACAATCCCATTTGATCAAATCTTCAAAGCATCACAAACACTACATTCTACAAGGCAGAATGATACTATCTCTGATAATTATTTACCACATCAAATATCAATGCATCTATCGCTACAATTTTCTTAAGTTTGTGTTGGTTGGTTATCCATATAGGTGATGAACCTATGCAAACGTATGAAGGCAAATATCCACCTCAAGAGGCCAGCAAACTAAGAAAGCATCAAACTGGTAATGCTATTTTGTCATGAGATATGGCACTTTGTATCATTATATCACTTGGATTATATTAAGTCATCTTAAAAGTGCTAGATTCATCAGTCAACACTAACAGGTACATGTTTTTGCAATCCTTTCAGCAGCTCGACGCCGGTTGCCTCCTCCTCCTCCTGTCAGGTTTGTTCTACATCTAGTATCAGAATCTGGAATATGGAGTCAAGACTAACAATGATCTTTGTTGGTCCTTAGTTCATACAGGAATGCTCATTCACAGCCCCCTCCTTTGCATTCCCTCAAGACACCTTCTCAGACTTGGCCCTTGCCGCGACATGGGAAGGCATTTTTAGATAAAGGTAAGCTGATTCCACAGCTTCAAGAAGATCCTAATTGTGCTCTTTACGACATAGAAAGAAGAGAAAATTCACAACTTCAAGCAAATCGACCATTTATATCCTACTCTTGGCCGAAGGTATGATGATTAGAATCTAGTTTTCTACTCTATATTTGCTACTCATTGTGCTTTCTAGTGAGAAAGCAGTCAAGCTATTAGTGAAAAAAAATTGAAGAACAATCTAGCAATAATCCTTGTTTTAACTTGCAGTATAATTTGGAGTCGCAACATTCACTTCCAATATACTTGCATGATGGTGATAGGAGCAGAGGCAGAGAGACTGAGGAGGGGAATAGAAGAAGAAAGAGAGGATTTTTCAAGGGTTTGTTCTCAAGGAAGAGTTCATGGACTGACGAGCCTATGTATAATTATTTAGATGAATATTGAGTAAGCTCAAGGAAGAACAAAGACAAAAGAAAAGAAAAGAAAAGGATTATTTTCTTTGTTTTGAATTTGATGATGTAGAATTTTTATAAAACTAATTGATTCAGACAATCAATCAGTGGAATGATAATAGTAATGAAAGAAAACAAATAATCAGTGATTTTTCTTCTTCTTCTTCTTCTTCAAAATGTTACAATTTTAGAGTATTGTGTGCTGTACCAGTCTATCAATTAGTCAATTTAATAATACTAATAATGAGGGGCAAATTGCAAATTTGACGGGGAGTGTTTTCATAAATGATAGACTTACAGGGGTAAAAATAAAATTTACCCAAGGTGTATTTCCATGGATCCCCCGGTGCCGAAGGCGTAACCGCGAAGATAAAGGGCGGCTCCGGCGCTCGCCATCCGAGGTCCTTCCGCGCTGTCCCGCTGCGCTACAGATCGGAGTGTCTCGATTGGTCTCTAGGAATTGCCTCTCATGGTATGGACAAATCCAGATCCTCTTTCTGATTCGTTCCTTGCTGATTGATTTGGGGAAATCCTGATGCTGATACTTGGCTGCTCCCGTAGTCGGCGCTGTTCAATTTCCACTCTTTCCTGACGGTCGTGCTGTTGGGGATCTGCACCTGCACCTACATCAAGATGCAATTTCCCGCCATTCTCGAGCAAAGAACCGGGTAATTACTTCCAGGTTTCCTCTTGTTCATCGTTGATCTATTGTATGCTAGTTTTCTAGGGTTTTTTTTGAGAGACAGTATCAGTTTAGGTGATGAGTTGCAGAAGGAATGTAAAACATGAAAGTTCTTTATTTTTCTGAGACACCATTGAAAGGTACTGTAAACGGAGGTATTAAATATAATCAAGTTGGATCCTGGGGTTGAAACGATTGGAGAAGCAATGGGATTTACTAAGAGTTAACTTGAACTGACATATTGACACCGTGATCATTATGATGGCTTGGAACACTATTTAGGAATAGAAGTCTGAAAACTCATATTCAAGATGTCTCCTGTTACTTGAATAAAAGGTTCAACCAGCTCTTTTGATTTTTCAGAAGATTGTAAAGCATTTTCAATCTTGGAAATCCTGAAAATTAACTAGCAGACACTGAGCCTTGTGGTAATTTTTTTTTTCAAATACTATCATGATTCTAGCAAATTCTCAGTTGGAAAGCATTTCAAACTTCCGTATTAGGTGCTTGTCAGGATTATTAGTCATCCCAGTTATTGTTTTCTTCTATACTATGTGCCCTAAAATTATTGTTCATATGTTATCAAAGTTATGCAGCAGAAGTCATTACACTTGTTCACTAACATTGTCTTATTCTAAATGCACATGCGTTTCTCATGGGTGAAGGGTTGAAGCACATCACGACGTGTTCTAGAATCTAGATGTCGACTTTTTAATCTTTATCTTAACAAGTAAGTTTCAGTATTTGATTTTGTAGTTTTTGGTCAGGTTTCGTGGTTTCTTCTGGAAGGCTGCTAGAATAGGTATGTTATTGAAATCAATAATTGTTTGGAATGAATCATGCTTGTTCTCTATCTTATGTAAAGCTGGTGATGCATTAAATAGAAGTATTATATAGGAATTTATTTAGCATATGCATATAGCAATGAGTTGGGCAAATATGGTTGATGATGATGTATTTTGCATCATAATGACATGCAAACAATCTTAAACCTAATTGTTTGCAATTTTGATTATTTCTTTTGCAATTTTCATGCAAATGCACTTTAATGTCTGATGATTGTGGTTACATTTTTTCTTGAAATGAGCTTCTTTTCCCTGTTCATGGTTCTAGCCTGTTTATAGCGCATGTGCATTGACTAATCACATTTTCTTCCTAAAACTTATGTTTATTGTTACTTGATTATGGAAACTAATTTTAAATTAGTATGGATTAGCATTCTTGAGAAGGTAACATACAATGTTAGTCTATTGCTTTTGCAATTATTTCCATCTGTACGCAATTTCTGGCTTCGCTAAGTGTATTAGTACTCAGAAACACTTAGTTCAGTATGTATATTAGTACAAGATGCATGCATCCACATGCCCTACATATGCATTAAACAGATTCTCATTCCTTTCTTCATGAATCTGGCAATCTTAGAGAATGTATTAACCAATCAGACTTTATACCTACATTCTAGTTTTCCACTATTTATGTGGAGAGTACAAACTGCTAAATTATTATATCCTTCTTGAAAATGATAGTTGACAACAACAGGATAATAGGATATAGTGTGCAATATATTGCAAAAGGATAACTGGTTAAATCATACATGAACTCTAGGGCATGTTACATTTGCATGCATAAATTTTGATACATGATCATATTCAAAAAACTTTTCCTGCTCTTTTTCAAGCCTTTGTGTTGAAGCTAGGAGGGTCCACAAGTATAGTCCCACATTGGCAAATGTAGTGGTTTATGATGTCTATATATCGAAGTGTATCCTAACTAAGAGATTAGTCACTGGAGTATATGCTTGAGCTACAAGGAAGCATGGCAAAGTTAGGATTCTCCTTACCTATTTTTGGACAAATGAATTATGCTAGAGTGTACCATCACTTGACACAAGGTTATTCTTGAAAACATTCTCTTTCTTTAGCTCGATTACTTCATTGCGTAGCACTTGGCCTTTGTTTAGCTTAGTTCACGTTGTTTCTTTTCATCTGATAGATTGATGGTGTATCTTACTTTATCTCCATATTTATACTTTTAAGAAGTTCAAAGCCTCAATTCGAAAGATAACCTGTGCAACGAACAAATTGCATCAAATACCAATGTGTCACCGCATAACCTTACCAACGGCGTCTACTAGTTTTATTTGTGATGGTTCAGCAATTAGATTTCACTTTGGACTTTACAAACTGAAACATTTCAATCTAGATTTGATTTTCCTCACCAAATCAACAAATGGAACTGTGTCCACGCTACCACCTATTCAATTTGCCATTATGTTCCTTTTTGTGGTTGATAAATATAAGATATTGTTGTGAATTTTATGATGCACATCTTATTGGACATCCATCTTTATTTTGCTTCAGGTGAGCGCCTAAGCCCATGGGTAGCCTTGGGTTGCTTTGCGATGGGTATCTCCATCATTATTTTCTGACGGATGCAAGTTATTTTGGTAAAAACAAACAATTTTTACATCCTGGAGGACGTCTGATCTCTGATTTGTACCGATCGAGACAATTGAATTTTTTTATTAGCAAGTTTGAAGACAGTTGTAATTAGTAAACATGAAACCCAAAACTTTTGGTCGTTTGTCTCCCAGCATATTTTTGTTTTGTTTTTTGCAATATCATCCTTGCTTTCTCGCACTCAAATTTGATTTAACGGAGTGATATCTCCTCTTGTGGGTCCTCAAAATCTTCTGCTTTATGGCTAACTGGTTGTTCAAGTACAAAATACTTAGGGCTTGTTCATATCATGGCAATAGTTAGCAAAGTAGTTCTTTAACTCTATCGACCAAATAGTTTGCTAATTGATCTTTACGGTCGTGGTGCTTTTTCTCTATCAATTTAATCTTTTATGCATATAGGCTTTTCCAGCTCTTATTTTGGTTCCTCAAGGAGCTCTTATTTTGGTTAATTGGATTTCTTTTCCTTCTTTCTCAGGAAAAGTAACATAAAAGCCTTGTTCGATTTATATCTGTCTGTTTAAATTAGGCAAATTAGAGCATAAAGTCGATCGATTATTCTGATAAAAACTCAAGCACCAAGCAAATTTAAAATTTGCCTTTTAGTTTAATTTTACACCATGAAAGTTAATAATTACTATATATTATTTGAATTCTTCCGGCCCCGTCATTGGGCGGCGCCGCCTCCGGGCTTGTCATCATTAGTATCGACCGCGGCGGCGGCTGCCTTGACGACCACGACCTCCGCCATCTCCGCCTCCGCCGCCTTCCGCTTCCGGTCGGCGATCTGCCGCTGCGTGGATTTGTAGTAGACGGCGTAGAGCAGCAGCTGCGCCACTGCGAAGATCACGCCCAGCGCGTTGGGAATCTGCATGCAAAACGCAACAAAAGAAGCCAAATAAAGGTGACGGGTCAATCAGTGTCTGGTGGCAGGAAATCGTTCACGAGAGTTCATTTTTGTATCACGAGGGAATAGCAATTTCAAGTCTGCCAATGTTTTTGTTTCTTTCGAAGAGTGAAAAAGAGAGTATCATTCCATTGCTGCATGATTGGCAGTCCGCTGCCAACCAATGTTCTATCTCTCTCTCTCTCTCTTACTCCAAACATTGCATGTGATATGTATAATTTAGGCTAATATTACTTTTGAGAATAATAAAATTGAATTTGAATACTAAATTTAATTATCAGAGGAAGGAATTAATTAATGCTCACAGTGATGTAAAGGTCAAAGCGGATGAGAGCGTAGGCAGTCCAACAAAGTCCATTGAAGAAAGACGCAAGCGACAAAGTTAAAGGCATGTACTCAACGCTCTTTGTCTGTATCACCAATTTCTGACACAGTAGAAAAAATAATAATTAGTTAGTTCATTGATTGAACTCACCAAACACTACTCTCACTAACTTGTCATAAATATATATGATCGAGTAATTAACATATATGAATTCTCACATTATTAGAATTTATAAATGATATTAATTGCTTACCATGACAGATAGGGGCGCAGCGTACATCATGGTGCCGAAGACGACGCAGAGGACGCCGACGACCATCGAGCGGCGCTCGTGGGTGCGCAGCGTGGTGAGCACCAGCAGAGCGACGGCGACGACGAAGGCTGCCTCGGCGGCCAGCATGGCGGCCACCCTCGCCCGCTGCTTTCCGCTCCGGGCGTAGACGAGGAAGAGGAGGACGTAGGCGAGCTCGATGGCCAAGCCGGAGCCGTTGATGGTCAGCACCAGCGTGCTGTGGGGGTGCACCGCCGGCAGCCCGTACACCAACCACATCATGCAGTTCAGCAGCGTCGCCACGTACGGCACCGCCGAGAAATCCTCCACCGACCTCTTCTTGCATATTTTTACAAAAGTCGGCCTGTTTTAATTTAACCATTAAAGTACTCCTCAGAAAACAAAAGGCTCAAATTATTTCCACAACACACAAACTAAATAATTAAAGATGCTAGCGTACAGTGGAGACAAGAACAAGGCCAGTGCAATCCCATTCCCTGAAACATTTAAACCAAGTTAAAAGAATGCACATATACATATTCCGATCGAAAGCAGGAACAAACCAAGAATTCCAACTGCTGTGCGAATGGCGTCGGTAGAAACCATGATTAACAGAGAACTAAACTTGCAAGAGGATAGGTTGTAGCAGTGATCAGAAATATAAGGACGGCGTCGGTTGGAGGAGAGTAGCAGCAGTTCTCGAGGGAAGGGAGAGGAGGATAGGGATGCAATAAATAGAGGGGCACTTCGTTCGAGGGTTTGGAGCTGAGACTCGGCTAACGCGGTGACTCGGCGAGGCGAGGCGACCGAGTCTCTCTCCTGTGTTTGAGGCGATGTTTGTGCATGGTTCCCGTGACGGATGCTTTCAAATCTGCTCGAAACAGTTTGGCACCAACACAAGATTTTCTCGTATCGTTAAAAATCATAGAAAGAGTCATATATAACGAAGGGGTTTTTTGTATTGCATTTTAATATCGATAAAACCATTTATAGGGCATTATTTAAAATTAATAAATATTAAAGAGCATTTTTAATTTTAATTTGAGGAACATTTATGAAGTAGCAAACAAATCCGTAATAACTCCTCAAACTGCGTACAGACAGGACTCAGCCACTGCCACAAGAACATAAAAATAAAATATGTTTTTTCTGAAAAAGCACAGAAAGAATCATAATTTACCTGTGTTTTTTTTTCTGACGAAAATATTTTTCTGAAAAAGCCCAGAAAGAATCATGATTTACTTGTGTTTTTTTCTGACAAAAATATTTTCTGAAAAACCCCAGAAAGAATGATGATTTACTTATTTTTCCCCGAAAACAATGATAACTGCCTCCGCGTTCCTCTTCCGGAGCAAGGAACACGAGGCTACAACATCGACGGGAACCATCGATCGTCGGCGCCTCGGCGGTCGTGATGTCGTCGGCCTGGTGGCACGATCGAGTGCCTCCCCTGCTCCGCCGTATCCTGCTTTCGTTGTTCCTGCTCCCTCCTATCCTCCTCCTCGCCGCCTTCCTCTTCTCTCCCGCAGCTCCTAATCCTTTCGAGTGGGTGCTCTAGATCTATGTCTCTTCCTCGCATGATCCGTAGCATTTCATCATGTCCTGCTCCGCTCCCCAGTAGGTCCTTCGCGGCGGAGGAGTCCCACATCTGGTGCGCGCGAAGGGTCGTGGATTGGTATCTGTGCGATTGGTGGAAGAGCGCTCCTTCAGCTGGTCTGCACCCTTCCAATCTCGGCCCATCATTAGGGTTAGGATTATGATTCTCATTTCTGGGATATCAGTGTATTTTTTTTTATCGTAACGGGCTTCAATTTCGCTTTTTGTTGGAAATGCTGCAGCGCTGCCTGCGAAGACCAACGGTTACATCCGGGTGGATTGCTATGGCGGCCTCAATCAGATGAGACGCGACGTGAGTGCGATCCGATACATCTGTACTAGGTTTTTTCTTTTATGTCCGCCGTGTTTCATTGATTTGCTTGCCTGGTTCATTCTCGGCGATGAAAAAGTCGTTGCTTTATGGCCAACTTTAGTTCTGCGATGGCATCGGCATAGCTCGAATCCTAAATGCTATACTGGCATTGCCAAAATTTGAGGTGGCTGCTTACTGGAATGAGTCGAGGTATGATTGTGGGAATGCTGGAAGAGTAATGTTGCTTGATCTATAGTGCATTATTGCTGATTAAAATTTTGATCTCAATCAGTCGCTTCGCCGATGTGTTTGATGTAGACTACTTTATACAACAAACTCAAGGTTTTGTCGAAGTTGTGAAAGAATTGCCAGAAAATTTGCTTCAAGAGAACCTTTCAGAGTGGATTGCCGCAAGCGCAAAGGGCAGAAGATTGTTATATATCCTTGAGCTATGAGTCAGAGAAGAGATAGGTATTGCTCCAAAACCATCTTGTATGTACAAACTTTTTAGGATCAATGGAGCTAAGCTCTATGCCATCTCTGTAATAACACAAGTTTGATAATTTGATGCTTACCTAAAAGTCATATAAATAACAAAAACATAAAAAATTTCATCATCTTTATATGCACATAACTAGAAGCAAAAGAATTATGTTTTTGGCTCAACCCTTGATTTCGTGCAGCAATTCTCATGCTAATCGATACTAAAGTCTCTGTAGATGAAGTGTTTTCAAGGGTTGCTATCTGCCTATGCCCTTAATTATCAAATCATGTAGTTATCAATATGCATGAAGATGATAAGGGAATAGTGAGAATTGTATAATGTTATCTTCCATTAAAGGGAAACTCAAACTGTTCTTCTGTATATGAGAAATTAATTACTGCTATTATTTTGTTAAATCCGGGTTAGAGAATCTTCTTGTGCTCTGATACCAGTTTTTGTTTTCATTTGTTACTCCAGTATGTTTGTTTCCATTCGTTCAATGATACCCAGTTATGCATTAAAATGGTTGTTTCCAGCATGTTTATATCTGGTCCAAGCTCATCATCTACAGTGTTCAGATGAACAACTTGAAATTTCCCAATTTCTTTCAAGTGTTTATATCTGGTTATGATAACTCTTTTTCTTTTGTATTGGCTTTATGCTTAGGTTTTATAGTCCCTACCACATGTAAAATTGTGTACTTGTTTTGTTTTTAGATTAATGGTAAATGAACGGAATCCTCAATACCGTGAAAAGAGAATTTATGATCACAAGCAATCTCTGCAAAATAATTGAACTTTTATTTTAATTAACTGTTGGTTATGGCAACAATCTAGGGATTAGCTGTTACCCTTGCATGATCTTGTTAAGGTTCCAACTAGTTTTTAAATGACTTATTTATCTTGCTAAAGCATTGTGCAAGCAGCCCTTATATGACACTTTGTAATAATAATTCATATCATCAGTTAACAAATATTTCATAAAATAAATTGTATTTTATTCCAGATTTTCTTGGATCTTTTAAAACTTAAATCATGGCAAATATTCTCTGATACCTGTTGAAATGAAATTACCATTCAAAAAATAATAATAACTCTAATGTTTTTTTTTTCTTTGTATTAGGTGTCCATTATATGCTAAGGCTGCCCTTTGTCAAGGGTGTTACAGAGCACTGCGTCTCAGTAAGCACTTGGAGGCTAAAGGTTCTGAGCTTTTCAAATTGATACCTCAGCCTTTCCTTGCTGAACCCGATATGGTGGCCTACAGTCAATGTGAATACTCTGAACTCTCCTCCGCATCCATGAATTCTATTGAATCTGCGCGTGGGGATAGACAACCGTGGACCGGTGATGCTGCACTTGCTTGGAGGAATCGCAGATAATGCCCTCTGACTCCACAAAAAACAGCATTTATCCTCCAATCTCTCAAAAGCCCTGCCAATACTGCAATCTATTTGGCTGCTGGAGTGGTGATGGACTAATGGAGATGGAAGGCTTCACGTCTGTTTACACTAATGTGTACACTAAATCCTCTCTTCTGAAAACTGAAGATTTTCTTTGCATGCATGGCAACACTAAAGCAGCATTGGATTACTATGTTTCAATCAACAGCGATGCATATATAGCGACCTATTTTGGAAACATGGACAAGATGGTATCGGCAATGAGAGCAGTTAATGGGCATCACAAAACTTTGGTTTTGAGCAGGAGGGATTTCGCAAACTTCACTGCTAGGGGGCTGAAAGGGGTGGAGCTGGCTGATTCTTTATGGAAGTCTCACAGAGAAGATTTTGTCATGGGAAGGGGAACTGCTTTACCAGATTGTTTTTTGTGAATGTATCTCATGAAAAATGAAACACTGATCGTGAATGAAAGGATTTTTGACATGTAACTCCAACTGTTCTTTTGAAGACTAGTAACTAAACATTAGCTAATGCTGAGTATTTACCTTTGTTTACTAAATTTTTGTGTATGATCACTGTGAGTTATCTCTACAAAAAGTCTATATTTAATAAGAGACACAATTGATGTCACTACAGTGGAAACATACAGTGGTTTATACAGTGGAAACATACATTCATGAAATCACAGATACACTGGTTTACATCTCGATCACTAAGAAAATATTTTCCAATGCAATGCAATGCAAAGAAGTCTGAGAGTGAACCGCACCCGATCAACAACAGTAGTGGCGATAACCCTCTAGATCAAGTGATAAATTTGTAGTGAGAAAAAATAACTCAATGCCCATTTTAAATGGGAAAAATGTGAATGCATCTTTAAAAGACCAGTAAAACCTTCATCTACCACTTATTCTCAGGTGTTCATCACCTGCTTTGATAAGCCAAGCCTCGAATCCAGCGGACAAGAAACATCTGTGGGTGCTTGAGTTTGGTTATAACAGCCGTCTAATAAATTTTTGAGCCCTGTATTTTGGGTTAGAGTAGTCATGTCTCACTTTAAAATCAGAATTCAACATTAGTCTTCATCCTCAGAATCTGCAATAGAATTAGATAGATATCGTTATTTACTCAGGAAACAATGAAGACCCACAAGTGTACGATCTTACAAACATACTGACATACAATGTTACATAAAAATATAAGATAAAAGCTTGTATAATGTATCTCTAGTCCTATGCCAATATTTTATATAGAATTAGATATTTAGACAAAAAAAATATTTTTTATGATAAATTTATCAATACATATAATTATTCTTTAGAAGTTTAATGTAATACAGTATTTTTCTTACCTAAATTCTGGATGGTAACAAAACCAACTTTCTATGTTAGAGTTTTATAAAAGAGATAATCCCCACCTAAGGGGAGTTCTCCCTCTTATCACTCCATAAATCCTCTCTCTTTCTCTCTCTAAATTCTACACAATATGCAACAATTTCAAATTCTGTAAAAGACATACATACCAGAACGAATGTCCTCCCCAACTTTTCCTCTATTCCTAAGCTGTTTTAATATCATCGCAAATATGAGTTTCCACCAGTAGATGTGAAAGATGAGCAGGGTAAGAAGCATCATGTTGAATATGTAATATAGCAAGGTTGGGAAATTATCCATCCATGACAAGGCTTCGATACTATCATAGCTGAAAATGCAACCACTATGAAATTAGCACAAAGACAAGTGGATCTATTAATTGTTCAAAATTTGATGGTGAAACAGACCTGGAGGATTTGATGATCCAAAAGGGAAAGTATATCAATCGCAGTATTAACCATGAAAATGCGAAAAGCCCAAAGCACAAGCTAGCCGTCAACTCCCTTTCTGAATATTTGAACAATTTAGCTGCTTCTAGAAAAACATCACTAGCATCATGAAGGGCAAGAATTATAGTTCCGATACGAAAAAACCTGCATGATCAAATTGTTAGCATATACAATCGTCAATCCTTGCACATAAAATAAACAAATACAATAGTTAGTAGAACAAGTGTGCTTGTGTGTGGTCGATAAATTGTTAGGATACTGAATATCATTCGGCTAAGAGGGGCAGGGTGAATGGACTGTGCCTTGAAATCAACACAAAAAACAAACAAACATAACCATTAGTAGAACAAGTGTACTCATGCGTGATCGGTTGTGACAAATATATGTACACAATGGAAATAAAGATAATTACCTAACACAATGCAGGTAACATGGTTCAGAAATCTCTCTCCTATTTCATGGGTTATGATGTAACATGGTGCATGACTACAAAAGATTCAACTAATGCACCCCTTCACAAGAGAAAACAGGATAAACCTCTTCAAACCATAATAATTCCTTAATCCAACTAATAAAATTTCACAAGCTTTGCAAGTTAACCTTGTACAAGGATTTTTGTGAACAATAAGAACCTCACATCTCCCTAAAGATGACAGTGAAAGCTAAGAGAATGAGTAGATTATATTTTAACCTTTTCCAAGCACGTGGAGACTTTTGAGCACCTTGGGAATAGGAAACCTTAGATGTAATGTTGGCCTTTGTCCCCAAAACCTCTTCAGAATCTTACAAATAAAGGCAACAATAACTCAATCTTGGATGCCCTCAGTTGATTGATGTACCAAATATAATTGTTAAATGTCAAACCTTTTGTTCAATCGATTGAACACCAAATAGAAACATTATGTTCGCCCATTAGTTGCATCCACTCAACTAACATGCATTTAGTCAACCGATATTTGGGTGGTCCCACCTTTACTTGTCTTACAACTATTGGACGGCTACGGAAAGGCCTTAGACTGAGCCAGTTGACAAACTGTGACGTAGAAGACCATCCCATAGTCGAAGGCTTCACATCCATCAAGCCCTAGATAGCTTGCCACTACCTGAGCAATCACAACTTCATACAAGATGTTATATAACCAAAGACAAAAACCAAAAGATTGCATTCACTCCACAATCTCTCATGACTCTCATGCCTGAATCAAGTCCTCTTCCAACTCCTCAATTCCATCGATCTCCTCACTAACTCCAGTCCAGCAATTTGATCCAAAGAAACACCTTGATCTGGTCCTCCAACTCTTGAGTCCACCAAGCTCCTCCCTGAGTCGGTGTGGCAACCTACTTCAAGCCACACATGACATATGCAACCCCCATACACTACCTACTGCCTAAAAGGGAACAGATCCAATATGCTGTTAGTCACCTTCCAAATCTACTCAAACGGCAGCACAGTCTGCTTTCTAAACCTTGCCTACAGATCAAACTTATGAAAAAAAACTCAGACTCAGACATGTATCTTTGCGTGTGGGGTCATGCTTTTCAAGTGGTGGGGGTGATCCTTGCTCATTTCTATTATCTTTTCTTCTCATGAAATTTATGAGTCAATATAAGACTATCAAGGATTGACTCCCTTAATCTTTTTATACCAGGAATTAAAGATATTCAAGTATAAACACACTCAGAATAACAAATTCATATCAAAACAACAAATTGAATATTACAGAGAATTTAAACAGCCTTGAACATCAAAGGAACAACAAAGGTGATTTTAAATGACACCTGGTAATATAGGAAAACCCGATCAAAATTGAAGTAACTATGTGATGAGACATCATTATTGAGAAATCTTTTCTGCGAGTTTCCCATGCAACAAGAGCAACAATGCTGTAAAGGTAAAATCCACATTGACACATGTAGAATAGCATCACAGAAGACCTAACAAAAGGGAGAAAGTCAGAAAAACAGAAGATTATGAAAATGACAAATTTATTCAGACTAGCTTATATTCTTAAGTACAAGTAAAATTACAGACACTACATCAGCATGCTCCATTGCTCCTTAAGAAGACAACACTTGCTAGAAATAATAGAGCACAGACCAAGCATCTCTATTACTAAAGGTTTTCTTACTTGTTATAGATATTGACACAGGAAATGCTGCTGATTAAACATTTGAACTAGCTGACTGAATAACAAGTTCAGGTGAATAGAAGCAAAGTGATGCATCCCTTAAAGAAATGTACTGGTGATGGGTGCCAAGTTTTTGAATAACCCACAATTGAAAATTTGCTTTCAAGTGGATATGATAATATCTAATGCACACATTGAAGAGTAATAATGTAAGACAAGTTGAAACAGACAAAGAAACATGCTCTTTTTTTCATTTTCCATTCCATCATTACATATATAAAGGCGACTGGGTTCAGTTGCTTTCGGAGACCACTTGAAACATTGAACAGTACCAGTGTGAGACCAGTTGAAATAGAGGAAATCTTCCTTTTCCCATTCTCAATTTCATGGTTCGATCATTATGTCACTGAGATACGGAAAAGTGGACTATTTTTTTAGGAGAGAATACAGGAAACCTTCCTTTTCCAATTTCATGGTTAGATCATTATGTCGCTGAGATACTGACAAGTGGGTTAAGTTTTTTGGGAGAGAACACAGATATATTCAATTTCATGCATGAAAAGGATGAAGCAAAATGAAATCTGTGGGTTATCTGCATCTTTCCTAGATGTTGGAGGAACCCAATACTGAGATGTTATAGTTGCGGCAGGCATTTTAATTTTTAAAGGTCGATGGTGTTAGTTCTAACAACTTCAGAGATGCACGTTTGCACTATTGCATCTTGCAAATTGCTAAAAATTAAAGCCTTGTTGGCAACTAAGTCCTACAAGATTGATAATTTCAAAATTCAGCTGGGATCTAATTATTCTATTCGTTGGTAGTTGGTGATAGTGTCTAGACTAGTACTTTGTCAACTAGCTAGAGATAAACTGCTATCTCAAAACTTGCATATCTAAAGGAACTTTCACTGAGAAAGAAAAACAGTCAGGATGCAGCAAAAAGTTGCTTGCCGTTGTAAAGAGGTGTTTCTTCTCATTGTCATTAATAACATAAAATTAAAAATCAGCTTATTTTAATGAAGCAAAGGAAAGTCAGTCTCTTTTGACTCACTTCAGCTCTTGGTTTGGCCACCCTTTGAAGTATTGCTTGGTATCCAGTGACCAAGGTTCCTGCTGGATTATTGAAAGAACCCATATTTCAACAGTGGCATAGTATGTAAGCTTCCACATTGACTCGGTGCACTTTACAATTTTTGACCATTTAGCCACATCATTCATCATAGGATGAGTTTTGTAACCCAACAATCTCATGGCGCAAAGCTGAAAAACAAAATATGTCAATCTTTAGCAAGGCAGTAACTCACGCTATGCATAAAAACTTGTTATTTTCAGAAATGCAAGAAAAAACGTGATGAGTGGTAACTAATGATTAGCCAAGCTATTGTTTACCTATGGCAGAGAACATATATCTTGGTCTACCAAGCACAGTAATTGTCCAATTAAGTACCTCAAATCTATTTAAAACTAAAAATTGTAGAAAAAATCTTAATAAACCACAAATTCATCACATAATCATTCAAGACCATGGCATCACAGAACCACTACATATCTAGACCAAGATCATCTCTGAAAATAGAAATGGTAGCCTTTCCTAGAATTGAATGTTTGCAATAAAGGAACAGGATGGCATCAAAACAATAGAACCTGTAGAATGTTGAGCTGAATAAGGAACTACTCAATAGAAATAAGAACGAAGATGATAGATTCCCATGTCAATTGATGAAGCTTCCCATGAGAAAGAAGTTTTGTACACAAATTTGATGTAATACCATCCCTTTAATGGGTCAATGGATGTGGAAACTAAGGAGACGACAAAAGACAAACAAATGCATCTATTCAATCTATCTCCTTCCTACTATGAGGACTAATCACAAAATAAAGCAAAATAATAAACACAAAAAAGATACAAAGATTTTCATGAAAAACTGAAAGACAGAAACAGCACATGGGGATGAAAGATGTGAATAAACTATGACAAAGAAATACAAAGTGCACTGAAAAACCTGAACAATATCACAGTACTAGGCATTGCTCTATCTGAGCCTCTGTTGCTTCTTTGTACAATCTTCTGAAGCAATTACATGCATATCTCCAACAGAAACTGTTTAAGTGTCATACACCTTTCACATGCATTACTGTACTTCTTTAGGGTCAAAACATTACAAACACATAATTAGAACAAGCATTTTCACTATAGACATAATGAGCCCATGGGTGTAAGTATAGGTCGATAGGATGCGAACTTGACTTCAATAAGAATATATCAATGCATACCTGGAATGTGACTCAGTGCATCATGAGTCACTAATACAAACCAATTTGTTCTCTGTCTTGAATTGATCTTAATCTACAGCTGACCCTATCAACCGCTCTAGTGGCATTATCCAAAATTTTGCAACCTGACCTGACCTTTGACTCTGCCAACCTGACCATTGGTTCAACTGACATGACTTACTATTCTACCAAGCCGACCTCATATGATTTACAACTTTGCTGATCTAAACATTCCAACAAGGTAGTTTGTAAATAAAATGTACTCAGCTAGTCCAATGTCTAGTTCAATCATCTAATCAGTTAAACTGTTCAAACTTCCACAGCAATATCCATCGGTAAAAGATATACCGAGACGCTTTTCTAGTGATCATCTACTGGTTGTCCTCCATGTAGGAGGGATGTTTCAACGAGAACTTTTTAACACAGATGAGTCCGAAAAACACTTTGTTTACAGACAAAAGAGCTTCAGGCATCTAAAACGATCATTCTTTATATACACAAGGACTTGGCTTCCGATCAGTATTTCTCGTATCCAAACCAGCATAGATGGTAAAATGCGGCAAAGACAATTACCCACAGACGGATCTCACTTTTTCAGCTATACAACGAACGCTATCTATTCTTGGAGCAGATACCAAACCAAGAAGTAAGAAAGATCAGAACCTTATAAACGAAGCGGTCGAGCAAGAAACGGGCGAAGAAGGACGCCAAGGAGAAATAGAACACGAGAATGAGATTTCCCGGCTGCGGACCGCCCTCGCTGGCGCCCCAGATCAGCCCCATTCAGACCGAATGGCCCACCAACGGCTTCACTTGCGAAAAGTAATGCGCGACAAATCCGGTGAAGCAGAGGAGCTACGAGCTCCTGAGGGATTCCTTAGTCGCTGCCGCCGTCGGCGCCGGAGACGGGAGGCGGAGATCGGTAGCAGAGCGATTTGGCAGGGAGGAGAACGAGTGATCCGAGAACTCAAAAACGTCGCGAGTACTGCCCTATTTATTATTATTAATCACAGAAATTTCATACCGCCCCAGCATTTATCCTATTTTTCAAAAGAAACCCTAGAGTTGCTCTCCTATCTAATTGCTATCCACTCCACGGCTTCAGCTTCACCGTTCACTCGTGGCCTCCCGATGGCGTTGCTCTGCTTCGGAATGGCGATGGGAGCCGCTCCCATGGCCGTGGCCACCCCCCGCCTCTCCTTCTCCCGGACCGAGAGCCTCTCCAATTTCTCATCCGCCCTCTCCGTCTCTCCTCACCGGGACTCGACCGCCCTTCCAGCTCCCCTCCACAGTTAAGATCCGCCGTCTGCTTACCTTTCTATTTGTTTGATTACGTTATCCATTGAAGCGATCTCTTCGTCTTGGTTAGTATACTGCGGCAGAGGTGACAAGAAGACTGCGAGGGGGAAGCGGTTCAAGCACTCCTTCGGAAACGTAAACAAGCTCTCGACTTCTTTTCTCCCTTGTCTTCCTTTCTTTTACGCCGCGAGTATTCATCTCTTGGCTCTGTGTTGATCAGGCCCGTCCTCGTAACAAGAGCAAGGGCAGAGGTCCCCCGCGGACTCCAGTGCCGCCCTCGCCTCCCAAGAAGGACAAATTCGACGACGGGGAGGTCGTCAGAATTGAAATCGATGAGTCCCTCTTCTCCTAAGAAATAGTCTTTCGTTGTGAAACCATATTACTGTGCTTGCTTAGGTGAAAAACACTGATCTGCTTATTGAAAGATGAGATTTTTATGTGAGCAACGATTTGACACCTCCATCTTTGATTACAATTGCTGCTGAAGAAAGCTTGTTATGAAAGTTCCCACTGTATATTCATTAACAAATAAACATGAAGCCTTTTGCCACCAATCACCAGTAATCTCTACAAGAACATTCCCCATCTCTGAAGTGATGAAATCTACTAACATCCCTCACCACAATCTCTCGCTCGGCGATCTTGGATATGAACTTGATAGCGACATGGCAATCGTTACAGACGCGTAGATTCTTCATTATTCGGATTGGAACCCCTGAAGGCAAGCTGAGGATTGCGAATGCGATGGCCAACTTCTCGCTGTGGTGAGCCAAAGTGGTCTCTTTTTCCTCTTCCTCCATGTCATGGAAGACTGTACTGGTGTCTGGCAAGTACCCTAACTCCCTCTTTCTAGCAACCAATTCTTTTAGCAGCATGTCGATCTCCCTTTGCCTCGGATTCGATCCACCTCCAGTCGTGAATTGATAAACCTGGCCTTTAAACTCTAACCAACTAATTCCAGGCTCCTTCCTCACTCCCTTATCCTTCATAGTTCTCCTTAAGTCAGACACATCGCTCCATCTAGAACTCGTAGCTCGTATATTCGATAAAAGGACGTAGGATGCAGAGTCCTGAGGATCCAACCTCAAAACCTGCTCAGCCACCCTCTCCGCCATCTCTCCATTCCTGTGAGTTTTACAGGCAGACAACAGGGTCTTCCAAATGACACCATCAGCTGGCATCGGCATTGATCTGATCAGAGCTTCAGCCTCGTCGAGACACCCAGACCGACCGAGAAGATCAACCATGCAAGTGTAGTGCTTCAGATTAGGCGTGAGTCCATATTTCTGAACCATGAGCTCAAAATACTCCCTGCCCTTGTCCTTCAACCCACTATGACTGCAAGCATACAACAAGCTTAGGAATGTGACTTCACTCGGATCGGTCCCCTCTCTGATCATCTCATCGAACAGCTTCATAGCCTCCTCTCCGTGTCCATGAAAACCGTAGGCCGCAATCATAGAGCTCCAGAGCACAAGGTCTGATGCATCAGATTCAGAAAATATCTTGCTTGAATCCTCCAAACAACCGCACTTGGAATACATGCTTATCAGTGAACTCCTCACCGGGCCGACGGAACCAACTCCGACATGGATGACTTGCGCATGCACTTGTTGCCCCTGTGCTAGGGCAGCTAAGTCAGAGCATGCACTGATGATGCTAACAAAGGTGACATGATCCGGCGACAATCCGACAGCCTTCATGAGGATGAAATGGTGGAGGGCGCCTTCAGGGTCCCCATTTTGTGCTCTTCCTGCAATCACAGTATTGCAAGAGACCACATTGAGGAAAGGCAATCCTTTCAGAACTCTTTCTCCTTCTTCAAGATGACCACTTCTCATGTACATGTGAGCTAGAGAGCTCCCAACACACATGTCCTGCTCGAACCCATTGATAATCACAAGGGCATGGATTTGGCGACCAGAACCTGCATCCTTCAATCCGGCGCAGCATCGCAAGGTGCTCCCCAAACCAAACTCGTCAGGACGCAGGCCCTCCCTCCTCGACCTCAGGAAGCATTCGAGTCCCTCCTCGTCGAGCTCGAAGTGAGCCAGCCCGGCAATCATGGCGTTCCAGGTGGCGAGGTTCCTCTCCGCAATTTCATCAAACAGCTTGCGCGCAGCGCTGATGTCCCCGTTGTGGATGAGGCCGCCGATGAGGATGTTGAAGGACATGACGTTTCGGCTCGCCATTGCGTCAAACACGGCGCGGGCGGCGGGGACCCGGCCGAGCTTGAGGTACATGTGGAGAAGGTGGTTGGCAGTGAAGCGGTGGAAGGAGGCAGCGCCGGCGATGGCGATGATGGCGTGGAGCTGACGACCTAGGCGGAGGGAGCGCGGCGAAGGGAGGAGGCAGCAGGCGTTCAGGAGGTGGGAGAAGAGGTTGGGGTCGGACCATAGCTGGGGGAGGAAGCCTTGCAGTGCTTCTCGGAGACGGCCTCTGGAGCATAGATAGGCGAACTCCTGCTTGGATCTGGCCGGCGGCGAGCTCCAGCCGATAGTGGGGACGACGACCGCGGTGGTGTTGGTTGAGCGCGAGAGGCGGCGTTTGAAGCAGAGGAAGGGTTTAGCCATACGTTCCAGGCTCCATTGCTGATCTCATAGTAGTGTGCAAGGGATATTCTCGGGTCGGATTCTACCAATACAATATCGGATCCGAATCCGATAGTCGACTAATACAATCGGATTCTTTGTTTGCTCAATTCAATGTCATAGTAGTAATGTGCCATTAATTGTTTTAGATAGAAATCCAGAGTTCATAACACAGATACAGACTACACAGGTACTACTACATAAAGCAATTTGCAATGGCTAATTTCACAACGAGAGCTGATGCTATAACTGTTGCTATGGCTGTGTGCTACTATAAGATGAACTCTTACTCAGATCTTCGATCACTTGGTGAGTAGCTACGGGAATAGCTCCTTCGAGATCTTCGATACTTTGGCGAGTAACTGCGAGAGTAGCTTCTTTGATATCCTCGGGGCCTTGGCGAGTAGCTTCGAGAATAGCCTCTCTGGTAGATCCTCCTAGGAGAAACGCTCCGTGAGGGATATCTCCTGCCATATCGTGCTTCCAGAGAAATACTTCGAGACCGTGACCGAGAGATGGAACGTGCATAACGCCTACGATAGTCAGGAGAAACAGATCTCTCTGGAGAGTAGTCCCTAGAGTCACTAGAGTATGATCGTCTTCTCCTTGTGTAGCTAGGCGATCGGCTGTATCGATCATAGGGAGACCTCGACCTCGACCTTGATCTATACCTCTGGTAGTAAGGAGAATAAGCCCGTCGCCTGTAGTAAGGCGAGCAGGACCAGTCGGAGGAATAACTTGCAGAATGATGGCGTCCTAGAGATGAAAAATCAATTAGGGCAAGAGATTAGCAGCAACTACGAGTTGTGTGAGGAGCTCACCTCTAGTGTGCGCGCCCAGATATCTGCCAGGAGTCGGAGTCCTCCCACGCCGTCTTTTTGCCTATTGAAACACAGAATTTTTCAATCAAATCGGCAAAATCTAGAATTGGCACACAAACAAATAACTAGTAGTGAGTGCAGCAAACAAGCAAAACAAAAGATCATACAAAGCAGTTGCTTGAAGCTTGCTGAAGAGTTGCTATACACAGCTAACCTGCTAACCAAAAACATTGAAGCGAAACATCTCCCAAATGCTTAAAAGGTGGTAGGCAATATATAGACATGAATTCAAAAGATGGACACCAAACTGCTCAACTATCTCAGATAGCCCATCGTGCAGAAAAGAAGACAAAAATGTTTACCTTTTCAACAGTAATAACTCGACCCTCCAGAACTGACCGATCGAGGTACTTAATGCAACAATCTGCTTCCTTGACGCTGGACATTGTTACAAACCCAAACCCCCGAGATTCCTTTGTCCAAGGATCGACCACTAGATGAACATCAACAACCTATGCAAAAACAAACCAAAGGTGAAGAGAAGTAACTAGCAGCTCGTTGTCCATTTCATATTATGAAAACAACCAACATGCAAGAGTAAACGTATACCTTTCCTTCAGTCTCAAAATGCTTCTCAAGTTCCCGCTCTGTAACTCTTGAGGATAAACCAGTAACGTACAGATTGTTTCCAGGGTTTTCAGCATCAACTGAATCTCTGCTTCTGCTAGAAAAAATATATATAATTAAAGATGGATCAGAAGCAACAAAGTCCACATATATGCATCACCCGATTGGAATGGGGAAAAAAGTAAGTACCTTGTTCGACTCCTTGACCTCGATAAAGACCTCGAGACAGATCTACTATGCGGATAAGGTGAAGGTGACACATAACGAGAGTAACTCGCATACCTGAACAACCAAATGTATTTAGTAATAGGAAACAACCTTAAACATAACAGGGAAGATGTTTTTTTAATCGATGTCAAATGTGAAACAGTATCACTGACCTTGTCTTTCCTGAGTATGACATCTGCAAGGAAAAGAGAAATCATTAGTCTTCTAGTGTTGCGAATTGTACAGGTAAGTAAATTTTAAGGCCTCATGAGACTTATGATTCTATTGCCAAATGTGCATGCATAAACTCTAATCAATCTATACGATGCAAACAAAGTAAACAAGTTCAGCATGTATGTCAAGTGCATTATCTTAACGATTTCACAAAATACATCGTATGCCTAAACACTATGTATTAACTTTGTTGTCTTGTCTTAATAGTGTTTCCAAAATTGTAGCAGAAACAGATCTTCATGACTAAAACATCTAGCTTTCTAAAACATTGTGATAGTTAAGTTTAACCTAGTCATCATTCACCTCACCAATCGTAAGTTTTACAAAATAAATAATATTATTAATAATAAAACACTTGTGTCTTCTATTTTTTATGGGGTGGATCCAATTTGATGTAAGTAATCACTTAATTGTATTTACAAATTCTACTCTTGGATGATTTCTTAATAAGTAGAACATTCAATATTTCCTTATAATCCAGAAATGGTCGACATTATCACTATTCCAAGAAACTTCAATTCTTCCTTCGACATGAAAATAGAATAAAATTTATAGAAAAATGATTAATCATTTTAATACGCATAAGATCTTACACATACTGTTCTGTGTAATTTCCTCTGTCAAAAAAGAATTATAGCCTACAACTTAAATATAACACGTAGGTAAATCTAACGTCTCAAAACCGGACAAAAGTTTGAAAGTTTGAACGTAAAGTTTATTAGATATTAATCGTGAACCCTAGATATGCATCAGGAAAAAAGATAGATGCCATCGGTTGCAGCTTAGAAGTTTTGCTAGATCCAAACAACAAGAACATGAGCTGTGATCTACCTACGATCCAGTTTTTTTTTTTAAAAAAAAAAATCAACATACAACTTCGATCTATCACAAACCAATTTCTGAGGCGATAACTCACAAAAAAAGGCAACAGACCATACAGTAACAATCAGGAAAAGGGAGATCGGCACGCACCTTGATTGATCTTTGCAGATGCTCTCTCTCTCTCTCTCTCTCTCTCTCTCTCGCTGGACTCCGTCCGTGCGGTTACGGAGAAACTAAAACGCCAACCCGCAGCGAGACAGATAAAGAGGCAGGCGAAGCTTCTGGAGATGCGGACGCCAGCTGTACTTTAAATCAAGTTAATCCACGTACACTACCGACCTACAGGATGCCACGTTTCCGGTCGGAAACAAGCCATGTTTAATGGACTCGCAATGATCTAATTGGGCCGAACCGAGCCGGGCTTTTTTTGTTAAACTGGGAAAGCCTTCATTGCTGTAAATTTTTCTATAGATTTTTCCGTGAACAGAATTTAAATTAAATAACCATGGCTTCCAAATAGAAAGACCTTCAATTCAAATCAAGAGTTCAGACATAGCAGATGAAACAGAATTCAAAAGATGACGCAAAGTTAAACAATAGGTAATTTTTCGATTTACCTTTTTACAATATTTTGCTGCTTAATATTTTGCTTATAAAATTGGTAGACATGATGAATATAAAACCTCACATACACAATAATTCCAGAAGAGCATTTGTAGATGAGTAAAAGGGTTCATTCGTTTCATGAAATATTACATTGGGCATTCTATTAGCGTTGAGTATGATGGAAAATCAAACGGGATCCCACATGAAAAAAGGACCTAAGAAGGATCTAGGAAGATTTTGGCAGTTGATGTTGTCGATAAGAGTTCAGGAATAGGAACGGAATTGATCGGGAAAAAAATTGAACTCTTGATTTATAAACCTTCAAAAGCTGCAACTCGCTTTAAATTTTATCAAGCATCATCAAAAACCCAAGGAATAGATCATTATACAGTGATTAGCGTTATAATTTTTGGAGAGAAGGTTTATTCATTTCTTGCAAATCTATGAACTTTTTGGAAAATATGTTCTGAACAATAATAATAATTTCCAAAAAAACAGGTCCCAAAAAAATAATTTACATAGAAAATTCACGGGCCTAATTTTTTTTTCTAATCTCTGGTGAGAATAGTCATCAACAGGCAAAAAGCCCCCTCACTGTTCCTTTAGCTGGTGATTTTGCTTAGCATCCCGTATATGAAACATTAGCTGCATTTTCAGTACTGGTTAGAAAGGTTAGTGATGCCCAGTAGAATGAAAAAAAAAAAAATTGGATCTTTACGAAATGGTTACGAAACCTTGGTTCCCACGTAAAATGTTGCGAATGTACCCATCAAGAGTGGTAAGCCTGAGGAATGCATGATACAATGTAACGATAACCATTCCACCTAAGTGACCATAGACAGAAAGAAATAGGGATGCAAGAGTACCATCGCTACGAAGCAACCGAGAAACCAACCAACTGATCCCAGATGGTCCTATAACAAAACCAGCCAGATTTGCCACCTGCACAAGTCAAAGAAACAATACCCAGCACTTACATTATGGAACAAAGTTCATCAAGACAATGGAATAGATGCACTCCAAACAATAAGGAAAACAACGAGGAATTCTGAGAGGAACATAATCGGAAGATAAGGTAACACCATAAAAAGGAGTTTAAAAAGTATTAGTTTTAGAAAAAGAAAGGCACAAACAAAAAAATCTATTATCGAGATGTATCCCAGTTCTCAGGTGACCCTGCTAACTTCACAAATGTAAGTTTCATAGAGTTTCCATGCTACTTGAACTTTGACAAAGATAACAATATAGTCAACGTTTACAACAACAATTAAATCTTATCACCTTATCCTACTAGATGGGGTCGGCTATATGAATCTTTCTATGTCATTGGAATCTATTCTCTACCATATCATCATTTATATTTAAATAAATTTTAACTTGTTTTATTGTTGCTAACCAAGTATTTTTTTATCTTAATCTTTCTCGTTTGATGTGCACATTTATCAGTTTCACATTACCTATCTAGAACATCTATTGATCATCTACGTACATATTCGTACAATCTTCAACGTATCGCCCTGAGTTTTCCCTTAATAGGTGCAATTCCAATTTTCTCTCAAATGTTTTACCACTGAGTGTTCCTAAATTCTATATTCCAAATTTTAGATAATTAGATTTTCTATAATATTTATTCTTACCCAACCTATGATGTGAGAACTCTTGCATATTTAACACTACACCCGAGTTCTTATGGAGAGGTAGCAGTCCTTGCTAAGATATTACAAATGGACCCTACACATTCTTTGCGAGGAACATCCTAGCATCAACACAATAGTTCGATAGATTTATTCATTAAATATTTGCTTCTAAATCTACATTGGTTGGCAACCTAACAAGCAACTCTTATCCTTTTTCAACCAGACTTGAGACTGGCTTTGGTGGGGTTTACTAAAAGATTAATATGAACATCCATGACTGAAGACTAAATGATTGCAGAAAAAAAGTCACATTAAAAAAAGGAGCATTTAAGTGATTCACTTAGAAAAGCGTGGAAAACCATCATGAAAATTGAATAGTTCGGCTGCTGTTAAAGCTTCTTAGAAAGCAAGGACCACAATCTGAACACTTAGTAAGCAACTTTCAAATATCCACATATCAAACTCAAAATTCACAAGATTTAACTAGTTGCCCTTAAATGAGTTATGCTGTTACAAGAATAGCATCAAAACAGAACCTGTACTATGGAACCTTCTGGTGTTGAGCTAGAGTGTCAAGCTTCACCTCAATGGAAATCATAATAAAGCTAGTTATCTAAGAAAAAGGATAAAATATACCATTAGGCATGAAATTGTGACAGCTCCTCCAATAGCCTTTAATTCTCGTATAATGCACACCCCAAGAACACTTTGTACCTGAATAGTGTGATGATTAAGTATTTCAAAAATGTGTTAACCAATTCCAACTTGGGGACAAGAGCTACTACAAGCACTCTTTCCTGTCCACTTAGTAACCAACAGTTATTACAATCATATAAGATGTTGCTACTATTTGGTGATATTATGCCTTAGCATATGAATGGCATACTATTTCGTAGTGATAGTTCAAATAGCTTATAAGCATGACAGTTTAACTTTTCAAAAGAAACCAAGATGGAGGCAGCAATTTTTACATGGACATTGGAGATGTAAGATTTGATCACTATTTCAGGAACGAAAAATACACATGTCAACCATGCCCATGAGAGAAGCTTCCTATCAGAGACAACAAGAACATTAGGCTTTGTCTAAAGTAAAAGTTCACAAAATCAATTGAATTGATTTCTAAAGTTAGATATAAGAGAACATTACCATTCTAGATCATGCCATAATGCTACAAATGTGAAAATAACCCACACATTGAGTAGCTTTCTATGAGAACCACCCAGAGGAATATACATGTATCTGCCAACCATGTTTACATAGCTGCATGATATGTTTTCCCAAATTATCTGAAAAAAAAATTGAAAACGAGAAAATGTATGCAAACCTGACGATCCATTTGTTGAAAGATGAGTGCCAGCTTTTCCAAAAGGTTTCCAAGTCATAACAATTGTTGAGACACCTAGGCATATTCTCAGGAGTCTCAATGCCTGCCATCTATAAATGAGAATTTATATTGGAACTTTGAAGAATGCAATCTCAAATTCACGAGTCCAACAACTAGATTCTAGAAACAGTGATATAACAATAGAAACACTGCATTTACATGGGAGAATTGTCTACAGCTACAGAACAGTGTTTATATATCAGAGAGAATATTTGGATGTCAGCACTATGGGTCAATGTTGCAGATTGAAAGCTCATTGCCTACATTACAAACTACAAATGCAATCCCTCTGCTAGGTAACTATGGAAAACAACAATTTTAGCAGATACAGCAGCAGATATGTTGTTCATCAAGGATTTACATATGCAAACTTAGGAAGTGGATACAAAGTATTTTGATGTTTCGATGTTACTTTCATCCAATTACTTAGCACTAGCACAGTTAGCATTTCAGGTAAAAAGAAGGGTCCCCCGAAAGCTTTTAGAATCCAAAAATTAAAATAGCTTAAGAATACCAAAAAATCTACTGTCTAGGTCATTTCTTTAAAAGAGATAGATTGAACAGAACAGTGAAATTAGAATGACAGAACTCTATATTGTTCCAAAATAAGAAAGAATGGATGGATGAAATTTCACTTTAGACAATTCTTGATAGCCTAAAATAATGTGTATATGATCAACTTAAAATATTTACATGGGTATCCAATTACTGAAGCTGAATCTGTGGATATCTGAAGTTTCTGGGATAAACCAGAAATATTCACTTAGTAAGAACTCTAGAATCTAATGAAGAACAATCAGTGATGGATCAAACATACCTATGCCATTCATTAAAGTTTGCAGTAATATTCTAAATTGTGATACTCTAACATAGTTACTTGGGTCTTCAATTATTAACCTTAATGACTGGAGTCTTGCTAGCACAACGTTTGAAGTCATCTCCTAAGTTATTGTTAACAGTGATGATTTAGTATACAGAGGAGAAAATACATTAGGAAAATAACTCCAGTTCAGAAGAATACCAGTGACCAAAACCTAAAATAACGCCAAATCAGAAAGAATTTCAGCCACATGAAGTTTACAACCTGTCAACAAAAAAGAAGATAACCACAAATAGTTAGCATATGCTTAGGTCTCTCGGTGAGATGTGGATAACAAAACTAAAAACAAAGCAGATCCAAGTGGACAAATGAGACACCTGATATGATGCAAGGATTTATGAGATGAATTTGCATAAATTGTAAATTGATAGATTTAAGAGTAAAAGAAACAATAAACTGAATGACATAATATTTTATTACCATAGAAAATCCAATTTGCACAAGACATGATATTTAGAAAATGAAACAACAAACCAAGACTGCAGGTTGGATGAAGAGATTTTAAAAAACATAAAATTATCTTATTTGAGCAACTATTTGCATAACCAGAAAGATCAGTCTTATTGGTAAATGAGAACGCTTGATTTAAATATCTTAAATCATATAAAAACCTAATATCAACTCTTTTAGCTTTCATAATGCAAGACACTTTTTGTACAAAAAGTGATATCTTCTGACAATGTAGTTCAAAGATTCAAGAGATAATTGATGAAAATCAAATCAAATGTAAAATAAGACCTCTAGCCAAAATTATTTTTTCTTCGATTAATTGGAAGTTAACATAGTATTCAACAAGAATCTTATGAGAAATCATATCATTGTGATGTTTGTGCTTTAAAGCATGTCTTTTCTCTATATATTATGAGTAAGTTTGAGCTAGTTCACAGATGCAATTAGTTATTTACTAACGAGTACAATATTCTTAATTCTGTTACT
Organism: Curcuma longa; assembly: GCF_044706935.1. Classification (NCBI taxonomy): domain Eukaryota; kingdom Viridiplantae; phylum Streptophyta; class Magnoliopsida; order Zingiberales; family Zingiberaceae; genus Curcuma; species Curcuma longa. Next base: position 14,908,657 of record NC_133864.1, read on the forward strand.
TGATATCCTTGTTTAATTTTAGGTCCTTATAATTTCATGAATGATCGATGATTAAACTTTCACAAACCACAAGGCATGAAATCTTTTTCATTTCTCCAAAATATATGTTTTTCCAGTTGCCGAGCGACTTTGAACCATTTGGATTGGGATCATCTTATAATGTTTTCTTCTTTCAAGCTCAGCCTTTGTAGTGCCATTGTACAATACATATATTGTATAAATATTATCTTGGGCACATAATTGTAATACTGAAAAAACAAGCAATAGAAGATATCCTACCCCATAACCTACAATAAGGATCTCCAATGGGGATAAATGCCTCCAAGATCCACTGAATAAAAAAGAAAGAGAGAATAAAAACAGTTAGAGGGAAATGCAAACAAAGAATCTTATTTGCATTTAAAGAGGGAAATGAAAATAAAATAATCTGATTTGCATTTAAACAATTTACTAACCTAATTGCAAAAGCATTGTAATATAGATGATGTGTCATTGCTTCCATAAGGAGAAGGGAAAGAAGCCATTTTATGCCATACCAAGTTATTTGGCCAAGCGAGTAGTTCTTCTGTGGCATATCCATCTACGATGATAAATACCAACAAAAACTAGATAAATGAAGATAACCGTGTATGCTTTTGTTGGAAAGCAGTACTGAACATCAACCAGTACAACATTAGTTTGGTATCAAATATGCATACAATATAATGAGGCAAGCCAAACCAAGCATAAGATGACACAAAATGAAACCAACACACTCTTGAACATACTAAAAAATACATTTTGACTTGTGCAAAAGGCTCATACGTCATAAAAGATAGTCATGCAAAATCTGATGATCGATCAATAGATTATTTCATTATTTAAAAAGAGACTCGAATAATAGTTAGTTGCACAGGGAGTGGAGTTGTAAAGGTTTCAAAACCAAGATCAACTACCCCATAAGAGGCTGTGTCAGCCTCTACACAAGTTTAGTTCCTCGCCTTGTACAGTTAAAATGACATCAGCAAAAAAAAAAAGAAAGAAACTAGTTCTGTGGCAATATTAGCTAAAACTTTCATAGATCATGAACACTTGAGATGGAATGGGGGGTTTATATACTTGAAGGTTGAAGAAATAGAAAAGGATCTCAATGAGAACTTAGAAATACTATCTGAAACCATACTTCTGTTAATGATATCAACGAGTTATATCATCAATTCGCTTCCATGAAAAGTGTAGGTAAAGTTCGCCAATGAGACACTAGCAAATGTACCAAAAAGAGAATTACTGGTATTGTTCAATTGGAAGTTGCATAGTTTCAAAAATAGCACTAACCTGTGCAGAGAAGGCATTGAAGCTTACAATTGGTCCAGCAATATATAGCGGTGTGTACATCAAATAGCATAAGTACATACTATATGAATACTTGTTTGACTGGATGCTTCTCTCCTGCCAAATGTAAAGATAGTGAGCTCAAACCACCACCAACCAAGAGACTAAGTGCATAAAGTTTCTACAGCAGCAGACTAAATCAAGACACTTGGCAAAGCATCCATATGCATCATCATAACCAAAATCCACAAGGGCAAATGAATCAGATCATCTTATTACAGGAATTATACTCCAAGAACAACATATGATACATGAATGATGTAGAAAAAGAATTTTCAAAAGAAAATAGAATACCTTAAGAAGCATCATGTACTGCTTGAAAGAAGTTATTTTAAGGAATCATACTTGTTATATTTAATGAACCATTTAGGTGATATGAATCTACTAGCTCTACTTTCTTGTTAAGAGACATTTCCAAAATATAATTCAAAGAAATTATCCTGCTGTGTCAAAGACTTATAATCATAATTTACTTCGACTAGCATTTGTTATTATTGCATGGTAATATAAATACCTGCAAGGAAAAGTAGCATGACTGGCCAGTGGAGCATATATTGCAACGACCCCTATGTTTCTGTATCCAAGAGATACTGAAACTAATTCAGATTAGTAGATCAACAGTTAACAACATAAGTATCATACCCAATTTTCTACAGAGGAAGAAAATCCAGCAGCTTGGGAAAAGCATTATTTAGGCTAAGTATTTTTTCTGATAGTTTGAATAATGAACATTTTTTGTATTGAAAAGCAAGAGTTGCTGGACAGTTTCTTGACTCAATCGAATGAATCAAACTAACAATAAAAACAACACAATAATACATTTGCGATTGATCTATAGGGTTCCCATGTTGCCTTAGACTTTAACAACTTGTTTGATTAACTGAATGAGTCATACTAAATCAAGCAAAAAATGCAACTTGCAAGCAATCTTTAACATTCCCATGTAAATCATGAACTGATCAGTACAAGTCAGATACAATCATGAAAAAGATACTAATCCCAGAGCACAATTGAATGTCACATATGGTATATAGAAGTGTCCGTCAGAGACAAGGAGACATGTGTAACACAATATCCATAGTTGAAGAACAGATCCTATGATACTTAACATACAATACACAGAATTTCTACAAAAAAAAAATTGTTAAAAAAACACCACAGTTCTGGTCAAGTAAAATATACAAAAGATTCTTGTTTATATGGTGAGAAGTCAAAGCTCAGAAAAACAACATTTATATTCTTCCTATGAGTAAAAAACCAATTTCTTGATATATTCAAATTTTCTGTTTCACTTATTTTTCCCACATTCCTTGCAAAGACTGACAAAACATATATGATTAGCCAAATGAAAATGATGGGCTTTAACATCACATATAATTGTCATTCAAATCCAAGCTCAAAATTCAAATCCACACAAACTTTCCATTTTCACATCACCAACAGTTCCTTATTGTTTTAGATAATAAGAAAGAAAGCGTGCATGGCCTACAAGAAAACATATATGACCAACAAAGCACGGCCACAGATAAAGATACAAATAGATAATATTCTTAAAAACAAGTAGTTTTATGGACACAAAATATGACACAAGAAACAGAATTACATTGCATACAAGTAGCCGACATCATCATAGTAACAGATTCTAAAAATGAGTAGCTGACATTCTACCTCTTGATCAAATTGAGGGTTCTTGTACGACCAATGATAGTCGCATCCAAAGCTGATTATGCGTAGTATGACTGAGAAAAAAATGCATAATAAAGAAACATTTACTTTGAAGCAAGCTTTTAGTTTTTCAGCAAATTAAGAAAAGCAGCATGTATTTCATGGCCACATTTAAAATCTTAAAGTAGTACACCTTTTTGTATTGACTGGTTGCTACTAGGTGTTGGGTGAAACTAGATTACATTAAAAAAAATTGTATCTTGTCCCAAATGGTTAGCCATGAAAATGTATTTTCTATCTAGCTAATTACAAATTGAAAAACGAAACAAAGAATAAATAGCATTAATTGCATTTCACACCAGAACTACAAAAAAAATCTCATTCTTGCCAAATAATAAATTGAATCACTAACACATATTAGTAATACTATGGTTAACAGAATGTAAACTCCAGCTGACAAATGTTTTTTGAATTTACCTAGATTAAAGCAGATATGCCACCTAAATATACCTCGGTAGTTGTCCAAAAAGGCTAATTGTTGCCTGCGTACATCAACCAGGTACAAGATTTACAAGTAACATGAGAAGGTAGAAAAAAGGGAACTGTTTTAAATTAATAGGTAAGTCAACAACTTACCCAAACAATGAAAAGGAGTAGCCGTCAAAGACACGATTTAGGATGAGAATGGATAAGTTTAGTAGCCAAAGGATTCCCAAATAATACTTGGATTTAGCAAAAAACTACAAAATGAAAGGAGAAGTTCTGCATAGATTTCAGATGTCTCAAATAAAACTTGCAAGATAGTCAAAGTTCTTATCCAATAATATAGTTGGTTAATATCAGCACTACATCAATCATTATCAAAAAAGATGTATGGACTACAGAGATAGCAAGATAAAATATTTTCATGAGTCATGAGTATGAATCCAACCCAAATTGTCAGAAACTCAATTTCAATTAACATTTATGGACCAACACCTAAATTCTCAAAATAGAAAACTCAAGATCAAATCAAAACTCAAATTCTCAAAATTGAGATTCCAAACTTGAAACTCAAAGTATAACATGAAACTCAAACCCTCAAAGGGAATTTGATATTAAGGTTTGAATTTTCTTCAAATGATTCAAAGGAGACTTGCATCTTATTATAGAATTTAAGATACACATGTTATGTTGGTAATAATTCTTGTTAACAAAGCCAAGCATTAAGTTACAAATAAAATGGTATAATATTAATAGAACACAAATGTAATATACAAATATCAACGAAGGTAACAGAATTAGACAATATAAAATTCTTGAAAATAATAAGAAATAATAACTCAAGAGTTAATACTGTAGAATAAGAAATATGAAAAAAAAAATATCAAACTGCATTAAAAAGATATAATAAAAATTTATGCAACATATATATACATACACAAACCCTAAATAGTTAGGACAGCCAGAATTAATGATGAATAAAATAAGAATTCAGTTAAAAGAAAAACACAAAGTAGCAAATACATTTTGAATATAGTTATGAAAAGAATATTTTAATACAAAATCTGCTCGACGATGACAACAATAATGAAGCCTTTATCCCACTATGTGGGATTAACTACATGTATTCTCCTACGTCATTGAACAACTATATCATCATTATATTTAGAACTTTATCATCATCTATAAAACATTATATTGTTTTATGGTTGCTAGCCAAATCATTTTTGATCTCTCTCTTCCGCTATTAATGTGTAAATTTGTCATGTTCTCGCATCATCTAATTGGGGTATTGAACATCTAAATACATGCTCATATCATCTTAAATGTGTCTCAACATTTTCCGACAATAGATGTGACCCCGACATTCTCACTAGCGTTCTCATTTACTATCCATCCTCGTATATCCGCTCATTCACTTTAACATCTTCATCTCTACAACTTGCATCTTTTATTTGTGTGCTCACTTCATATACCAACATTAACATTCAACTGTATATAACATAACAGGTCTAACTGCAGTTTTGTAAAACTTACTTTTTAAGCTTTAGAGGTACATTACTATAATACAAGAGCCACTCGACGATATAAAAAATAGATATTACGTGTAATATAAATTTCATATAACAAAAATAAAATGCATAAACTAAAACAAATTCATCTTTAGTAGCCAACTATATCATATGGATAGCATAACCTTGTAGTTCACAATATAGCACAATCAATTATGTTTTTAATTCATTTAGCAATTGTAAAAAGTTAGTAGATATGACGTTAAATATATTTAGAGGTATCCTAATTTTATATTTATATACTTTATTTTTTAATTTATAATTTACAACTGTGTAATTGTCTTATTCAGATCCTACCAATCTGATTGATATTGGATTCAAGGAATGGGAGATTCTATAAGATCGAGCCTGCACCAAAAGATTCTAATCCTGAAAACCATGAGGATATCAAAAACATTGTCCCTACAGTCAAGGTAGCATAGTTTAACCATCTACAATAGTTAAATATGCCACTGATAGCTATTTGTTTCAGATAAGTATATAAAATGATTATTTAGGCTGAAATGTCCTCACATAGGAATCAAGAGTATATCAAACAATCAAGCAACTAAATAACTAGTTCACAATCAGGATTTTGAAAACTATTGTCCTCTTCAGCTTGTACAAACCATTCACCAGAAACAGCAAAAAGGTTGAAATCAACAGAAATGATAAGCAAAGGAAAATGAACAAACCACATTCATCAACATAATCCTCAGAATCTATTCAATAAACACCATCTCCAGGACAATAATAAGGAAAAATCCAAAAACAGGAAGTGATAAGCAAATCTAGGAAAATGAACAAACCTTCGCCATGCAAAAGTTTAGGGAGGCAATTGAAAGAATATAAACAACACTGCAATAATACCAAAATAAATAAGCTACTATGCATAAATTTGAAAACATTTAGAGATTCAAGTGTTAGAATTGTACCATGCTCCATGTAAATACCCTAAATAACTCAATGATGTCAATACCCATACAAAAGACATTCCTCTCCCTGTCAGGTTTGCCCAATACCTTAAGATATTTGCTATGATTGTAAAGAATGCCAAAACAACTGAAAGAATAGGCAAATTGCTGCGGAAATTTCTCCATTGTGCATCAGATACATCCTGAAGATGAAAGGACATAATAAATATTCAAGATATTATTCCATCCATACAAGTTGTGGCACATGAAGAGCAACAACTGACAAAGTATAGATAAATAATTACAAACGAAGAGAAAAATGAAAGATGAATATATGAATATCCTTTTTCAAGAATTAGAGAAGCCAAAGCTCCCTTGATGATATTTAAACTAATGTTTAAATCATAAAATATGCTTAGCCATTTTTAGTTATCGTAAACTCAAATTTGGTGTGGTTATGTGGCTCACATAGTTAGTTGTCACCTAAACATTAAATATCTTGAATACTAAGGCATACTTATCATGTTAGAGAAGTAAATTCAATAAACCTTAGGAATGCCCATGCCTGAAACATGGCATAAATCCCAATTAACTCAGCTACATGAACATTGTCCTGCCTTCAAGTTGTATGTAAGGTCATAATAACAGTAATAGAATCAGAGGAAATTATTACTATTCTGGAAGTCAAGGATAGTTTTTTCTTTCATGGATGATTAGCAAGGATGTCTATACCACAGCTCACATATTACAAAGAAAGTACTACAACAATACCACTAAAACATTACTTTCATTGTTTCAGTTCACATGATTGACTTTGTTCAACTAATAGATTTTTTCCCAAGATTATTTTGAATAAGAGAGATAGAAGGATCCTATTCACTCTGTGTGCCCTTAATTTTTAACACAAACCTATCTAAAAATTAGAAGACAAAGAAACCTAAAATCAAAGGCCTGTAACCCCTTTCAATGGCCATAAGAAATTTTTTGAACAGGAGAAAAAGAATTAATAACAGTTATGATCCTTAAGAGCTGATATACAACTAAATAATGAATGTCAATGTGTCATTGCCTCAGGAAAGTGACATGTAGAACAAATTGGACCGCTTAAATCTTTAGGGAAATTAATGAAAGTAGAAGACAGAGTTAGAAACTCCAAAAGACATTTGTTGACATTCAGTTTGGTGATCTAATTTCAAGATTAGTAGGTTCTTATTAGAAAATACTAAAAAGGAAAAAAATAATATAAGGACATACATTCAGATGATCGGGTATCCATCCAGGGCGGAGGCCTGAGAGCTTGCCACGGTAATCTATTAAAGTACCAAGTGATCAGGCAAAAAATGTAATTTACAACTAAATGAAGTAAAATCAAGAAAAAATACAATGAGAAAAGAACTTACAATTGGAGAAATGGAACGATCGGTGAATCACAAATAAATAAAAAGCTACAGCATAGAGAAGAAGAAATGTGAGCTCCAACCGCCGATATGCTCTCCAAATCATCTCTAAAGGAAAAGAAATAAGGAAACAAGAGGCGTCTCGATGATCGGCAATGGTTGCAGCACTCTTTCCGCCGGTCAACTGAGAAAGCAAATGAAGGTAGACAAAACAAGCCTTCACCATAATTGGTAACCCAAATTTAACAAAACAGTCTATGTTACTGGATTCAGGCCTAGATAACTTGAAAGATGGCTTCTTCTAAGTGTATGAGATTATTTTTTAAAAAATCCTAGTAATACAATACTGGAATTGGCAGAATATTTGTTATTGAAAAATATTTAAAAAATGAAAAAAGGCATTTCAATTTTTTCCCTATTGCTTTGCCCATAGGACATTATGTCAATACCATAGAGATCCCATAACTATAGATTGATATCGATTATTTGCTGATTTAATTAATTTAAACAGCAAATTGAAGATTTTGAAAATTAGAGTACTTTAGGGGAAATTAGTAAAATATATGAAGAAAGAGATAATTTTTCTTCATTAATAAAGGATCAATAGAAGTTGAAAGACAAAATTCAGATCACTAATTTTTGCCCACAGCGAGCTACAGAAAACTCACATATCAATAAACCATCAGCATGAAATAAAGAGAAGAAATCACTTCCCTTGAACTTAACAAGGGCAAAAAAAATCGAAAACTCATTGACTACGATTGAGCACAACACATATCAATAAACCAACATGAAATAAAGAGAAGAAATCACTTCCCTTGAACTTAACAACTGACTACGATTGAGCACAACTGTCGATCGAAAAAGGAGGCAAGGGACAAGATTCACTTGCCAGAGGAGAGATCCGGAGGTTTCTCAGCTAATTGAGATGCCAACATAAATTTGTCTGAAAAGCCATTTAACTTACTGTCAACCTCAATTTGTTCATGGAACATAGGAACATTCGCAATCTGAAAAGCCATTTGATTGTCATAATGAATATTTATTGGTTAATTACTAGTAACACCTGATCCATCTCGCCTCATAAATTGTTTGTCATTGCCCTATAGATGCCTATGTTTCTAATGAAGACAATGTTTTCCTTCAGATCTTTTAATAGATTACAAAGTTATTAACACTGTTTTCTATGATATTTAAGCTTTTGTATAAGTTAACTTACTACAAAAGGCATACTACCTGATAATAAGAAATGGCTTTAAAATCGTATCTCCTAATAAAAAATTATGACTATGGTTCTTGAGATAATTTGGTTCTATAGAGAACCGGTCATGTTTCGACAGTACCGATAGGAAGTTGATGGAGAACTAGAACTGGGCAAGCTGCTTGTCCACCACCTTATAATTGAGAAATAGATGAGATCAATGGCAGGATTGTATTGGAATGCTTCCATCTCAAGGCAAATGTCTATTATAGACTCCGAGAGGTCTTTGTGGAGTTCCAAGACAGCAGTGAACCCTAATGAAGCAAGATAGAACTGCAATTTCTAGTTAGGGCTCTAATACCACATCAAATGAAAATAGAATCCTCTGCCTATGAAAGTCTCCTATACCTATGTAATATATACCATCAAATTTAAAACATTATGATCAGACCCTTGAACATTTTACATAAGTAATCTTAGGTTCTATGATCTTAAACAAGAAAAACATGTTCTTGATTAGAACATCTAAAAATATTAATGAATAAATGAATTTATTTTTTGAAAAACCTAATCATAAAGAACAGCTAAGAGGCATGGTGATGACAAGTAAATAAATGCTGCTAGGGCAAAAGGTGGTTAGATAAAATGAAAAATAAATAAGTATACCACGTTTTTTTGGCACCCAATTTTGTTATAAAATTGTCAAAATTATGAGAGAATTATTTTCCACTTGAAGCCCTAGGCAGCAAATGTGCTAACTAACTATTAGAACTAACAAAAGAGGTATGGTCTCATTAGATTGCCCTTCTATCTAATAAAATGACAATCAATTTTTAACATATTAAGCATTTTTAATTTATGGAGGATGTAAAGATTTTCTAAAATTCTAGTAATATATATAACCTTGTATAAAGTGTTGAATTGTTGCGCAAACACGGTTTGATAATGATGATAACATAAACACTTTTCAAAATCATCTAAATGAGTATAACAACCAGTAGAGGAAGCAGCACCAAGAAATCTAACATTATCGTGCAAGTTGGCAATAGATTACGGCACACAAAAATACCATGATTTGAAAGACATAAGGATAAGAACCTATCTTGCAACCAGCAACAGCTCCTTGAAAGACAGACTAACAGCTCATGTATCTATACACCAACAGTAACCAATTAAGTTTGACAGATGTAGAGAGCCACAAACAACCAAATGCTCGTATCAAATATAGAATCTCAGTAATTATAATATCTATTGACTTGAAACCCCTGTTATAAAACCAAGGATGAAACAAAACCAAATTCAGCCCGAGCAGAAATGTACGGGCATATAATACCATGATTCATAGAAAAAAGTGGGGAAAAAAGCCTTCCTCAAAAATAAATCTAAGCCAAAATTATCCCAACGCCTACAAGTCAGATCTTAACTAGTCTATGCCAAACAATCCCCGCTCAACTTACAAACCCTAAATCAGGCAATACCACACATCAAACACTACCAAAACAGAAATAAAAAGAAAACATAATTAAATCAGACCAGATCTGATCTCAAACAAACATCTCCTTCAACACGTCACTTCCGTCGACACACAAAATTGCAACAACTAGGAGACTGAGGAATCCAAATAATTTGAAGCTACAAAAAAGGAAGGTGAGTTAGAAACAAGATGTTACCGTCGCTTCAATAACTCGGCGCAACAAGTTCCCCTGCTCCAAACCCTAGGTCTGCTCCGAGGGAGACGGCAAGGAAGGAATAAAAGAGAAGAACTCGCGAAAGGCGACCACTGCCGTGGATTACTCCAAATCAGAACAGGAGGAAGAAGAAAATGGAGCAAGATGTTGGATCAGTCCCCTGCTCCAAACCCTAGGTTTGCTCCGAGGGAGAGGAGGAAGTGAGCGAAAAATTCGCGAAAGGATCATTGTTGTGGAGTACTAATCAGAACAGGAGGAAGAAGAAAATGGTTTAATATTGCAGAAGTTGATGTGGCCCGTTGAATTTTAAAGGGACGGAGCAGATTAAGTACCGTAGAAAGGATCTATCAAGGGCGGGATGGTCATTTCGTGATTTATTTTTATGACGTGGAAAAAATATTTTAAAAAGTCATTTGTTTTTTGAGGAACGTTTTTATAAGGGAAATTAGATTCTATTTTAGCGCGAGAGATAAAAAGTATCTTCTATTCCTTTCCCTCCTACTGATTGATCTACGATAGATGGGTCTTCATCTGATTGGTGGTATGCTGAATCAATCTAGTTGATTTGCAAATTGAATTTTGTCTAGTTTTGTGCTTAATTGATAGAAAGCATCTGCAAATTGATATTTGTAGATGCTCTAGTCTGGATCTCTGCAACTCCGTCTTTTTATTTTTATTTTTTTTGTCCCCAGGGCAATGGTGCAACGGTAGGACATCCGAATTGTAATTCTCTCGATTCGATCCCTAGCTACGGCGTATTAGAAATTTTCCTCAAATGGGGAACGCAATCAAAGGATATTGGGCATCTGGATTGGCCGCCGTATGCGCTTCCCGATTTACCCTGGTGGTCGGTGGGAAACTTCCGTGGGACCGGACCGACCATCCCAGAGATGTGGCTACTAGGATTATCATTTTTTTTTTGTTCTGGACTCCGTCCGCACGCTTACGAAGAAACTGAAAGGCTAAGCCCCAGCGAGAGAGATGAAGATGCAGGCGAAGCCGCACACTGCCGACCTACAGGATGCCACGTTTCCGGTCGGAAACAAGCCATGTTTAATGGACTAGCAATGGTCTAATGGGGCCGAACCGAGCCGGGCTTTTTGTTAGACCGGGTAAGCCTTCATTGCTGTAAATTTACTATAAAGTTTTCCGTGAATTTAAATTAAATAACCATGGCTTCCAAATAGAAAAACCTTAAATTAAAATGAATTTTTACTTTTTAATTGTTTGTGTTTGACGGGATAAAACATCAACTTTCACTTACGAATTTTACCTTTACATGGGAAGAATTGATAAGGGAGAGGGAATATTTTTCCAAAACAGAGAAGTTCTTAAATGTTTCTCTTTTGTGTGTCTGTGACGTTTCTTAACTAATTGAGAAAATTAAATTATCCAGCTTAAAATAAGATGGAATAAAAAAAAATTAATAATAATAATAATAATAAAGTAATTAGTAATATAAGATTAAAAGAAATATTTTTTCTATCCCTAATTAATTCGAATTAATTCTGCCTTCTTATTAAAGAATCCTTTTGTCAATCCTTTCTCAGAAAATTGAATTAATTACATGCCCAATAAATTAACTCTTGGATTCGATAGATTGTATTTGTACGGTCAGTTACACGTCTGAAGAGTCTTACCTCGCTTCCCTGGTCGCCATCGCGTGGAGCGCCGAGAAGAACCAGACCATGGAGATCACGAAGCCGCCGGAAGCAGAGGAAGACCTGGTTATGGACTCCTCCGTCGACCACAAGGGAAGGCTTCCTCGACGAGCCTCCACCGGCTGCTGGAAAGCTTCCCTGTTCATCATCGGTATTCGACCAACTGATCGAATCTGGCATTTGAATTATTACAGATTTGTGAGTTCTCTGTGACCGTTTGACCAGCGATCGAGTTCGCGGAGCGGCTGAGCTACTTCGGCCTGGCCACCAATTTGATCATATATCTCACCCAGGTGCTGCATCAAGATCTGAAGACGGCGGTGAGGAACGTCAACTACTGGAGCGGCGTCACCGCCGTGATCCCTCTCCTCGGCGGCTTCATCGCCGACGCTTATTCCGGCCGCTACGCCACCGTCGTTGTCTCCTCCCTCATCTACATCGTCGGTCTGCTCCTGCTCACCATGTCACAACTCATCCCCGGCCTGAAGCCCTGCGACGAAGACGAGCCGGACAGTGCTACATGTCGCCGGTCGCTCAGCGCCCACGCGATCGCCTTCTTCGTCGCGATGTATCTGATATCCTTCGGCACAGGAGGCCACAAGCCGGCGCTGGAGAGCTTTGGCGCCGACCAGTTCGACGACAACCACGAGGCGGAGCGACGGAAGAAGATGTCCTACTTCAACTGGTGGAACTTCGGGCTCTGCAGCGGGATGATTCTCGGCGTCACCGTCGTCGTTTACCTGGCCGTCAACGTCGGATGGTGGATCGGCAACGCCCTGCTCACCTGCATCATGGCGGTTAGCCTCGTCATCTTCATCGCAGGCCGGCCGGTCTACCGCTACCGCGCTCCGGAGGGAAGCCCCTTCACGCCGATGCTGCGGGCGGCGGTGGCGGCGGTGGCCAAGAGAAGGATGACTCTGCCATCGGATGCAAGTGAACTCTATGAACTCCGCAAAACAGAGCAAAAGAAGAGACTCCTCTATCACACTGATCGACTAAAGTATGCGATCATAAAAATCTAAATTTTAGCTCATAGACAAGAAATTTACACAATTTATGCAGATTTCTCGACAAAGCTGCCATCATCGAACACAAAGGCGACGAAGCCGCCTTCGCGGCGGAGAAATATAACCCGTGGCGGCTCGCGACGGTAACGCAAGTCGAGGAACTCAAGCTCGTCCTCTCCATGATCCCCGTGTGGATCACCGCAATGCCCTTCGGCATGTGCGTCGCTCAAACCAACACCTTCTTCATCAAGCAATGCAGCGTCACCGACCGCCGCTTCGGCCACTTCACCATCCCCGCCGCCTCCGTCTTCTGCCTCTCCGCCATCGGCATGCTCCTCACCGTGACCTTCTACGACAAGATCCTCATCCCTCTCCTCCGGCGATCCACCGGCAGCGTCCGCGGCATCAGCATCCTCAAGCGCATTGGCATAGGCATAACGATCGTGGCAGCGGGCATCGCCACGGCAGCTCTGGTGGAGCGGCGCCGCCTCCTCGAGGCGGCGCAGGGAAGAAACGTGAGCCTGCTCTGGCTGGTGCCTCAGTTCTTTATACTGGGCATCGGCGACGGCTTCGCCTTGGTGGGGCTGCAGGAGTACTTCTACGAGCAGGTGCCCGACGGCATGCGCAGCTTGGGGATCGCCTTCTACCTGAGCGTGCTGGGCATCCCCAACTTCATCTGCAGTCTGTTGATCACGATCGTCGATCGGATCACGTCGAAGGGATCCAACGGTAGCTGGTTCGCCAAGGATGTCAACGACAGCCGTTTGGACCTCTACTATTGGCTCTTGACAGCTATTAGCGCGGTCAACTTATGTGCTTACGTGTACATTGCCAAAGGGTATTCGTACAAGAGAGTTCAAAGGAAGGTGGCAAATGACATGATATTATAAAAAATTGTGTGCAATTTGAAAATTTCCTAATTAAGAGGGTGTGATATGGAAAATAAATCTGGATCTGGCAAATGACAGAGGGAAAACAAGCCTTAATTATTAGTATGCTGAATAATTTTAAATCGTATAATTATTTCTATTTAATTTCCCATTTGGTGCAGGCCCATCCTCGGGATGGCCCAGGCCCATTTACACGCGATTTTTTTTCACCGTTATTCGGTAGCCGAATATATCGGGACGAAAAGTTCTGAAGTAGCGGTTAGTTGCGCTTTATCTGATGATTGGTGCCCGCTATAAAACCACCGCGGCGGCGCTCGAGGTTTTCGTCGGGTTTTGGCCGCGGCTATCGACGCTGCGACGGGGTGATCTCGTCCGCTTGCTGCATCCGTCGTGATTTCTCTCTGTTTTTCGCTTCTTTGGACCGGCGAGAATGCAAATTGAGGCTCGGATTGGAGCGGTGGCTGTAGCGGACGGCGGGGGATCGCAGAGTTCGACCGGAAGCGGGCATTGTCACCGCGAGCAGCAGAGCAAGCAGGTTCAGAATCAGCCGCATATTGGGACGGTGGAGCATCTCGTTGCCGGAGGGGTCGCGGGCGCCGTCAGCAAGACTTGCACGGCCCCTCTCGCTCGTCTCACCATCCTCTTTCAGGTTTGAATTTTGTTATTATTATTTGTGTGTCTGTCTTCTTCGATCTTTAAGGGCTCGTTTGTTTAGGTATATGAGCTACTGCGTAACTTGGTCTTCAATTGCTCCCTAAAATTCAACATCTGATAACAAGATTCTCCTTTTGAAAATCAATGTTTAGTTTGATCATTCAAGATGGCTTCTTCAATATTGATGATGTTAGCTTTGGGAGGAATTTACGGTTTTGTCAGTTAACAGCTCTTGTCTAAATTTATCTGCCTTTTTTCCCAATTAATTTCTCTTCTGTATTTGGAATTGTTTATATGTCCGTGCTTAGGAGCAATGCTGCTAAACACTTGAGTCCCAAAATCAAACCTTTTGTCAACCAGATAACTCCTAGCTAATAGTGACACTTGGACTTACATTTGTTTGGAACCAATACTGGTTTCAAGTGAATTTCAATTCCATATTAAAATAAAGTTCTTAAGAACTCTAAATGCAATCCTTGTGTTTGACAAACGAGAACTAAAATTCCATTTCTTATGTTTTGATATCATAAATTATGAAATACAGATGATATTATTGTTCTCTTTTATTCTCATGATTTGTTGATCCAATCTGAACAATTTTAAGATTATAAATTTCTAATTCCTTTTTTTTTAAAGCATAGTAGATTTGCTACAATATCATAAATAAAATTTAATATACATAAAGTTGATGGTTTTAATTAAGTAATAAATGATTTCTAGAAGGTGTAAACTCTTTCTATATTTGTATTTCTCTGTTAGTATATAGTTGTTTCTGCTTAATTATTAGCTAAACACTAAAGATTAATTATTTCAACGGGTAGGGTATCTTCCATAAGCTATGTTCTACATCTGGATTTTTCCATGCTTTACATGACTTGCTGATCTTCATTAGGTGCAAGGCATGCACTCTGATGTAGCTAGTCTTAGCAAAGCTAGCATATGGCGTGAAGCTTCTCGTGTTGTCTATGAAGAAGGCCTTAGAGCATTATGGAAAGGAAACTTGGTGACCATTGTCCATCGGTTACCTTATTCATCTATCACCTTTTATGCTTATGAGGAATACAAACATGTAAGTTTGAATTTTTAAATTTCATGGAGAGGTTCTGTGCTTCTATCTCATTGCATTTGTTTGGTTTAGATGCTCTGGCAATACATCAAGTGATCATGGGTTTTAATTTGATTTTACAGCTACTATATTCAATTCCAGTATTAGGTAACCATAGAAACAATGCATCTTTAGATGCATGTGTCAAATTGCTAGGTGGTGGTTTGGCAGGATTAACAGCCGCGTCCATTGCTTATCCACTGGATCTTGTCAAAACACGTCTTTCAGTCCAGGTAAGCTTATATTTTCTGCACAGTAACTGAAAACCTCTTTTCTGTTTCTTGATTCGTTTGCCTCATTTATTCATGGTGCTTTCTCTCTTGTTTCACCTTCTACTTTAAGATCCTAGCCATTATTAGAATGTTCTGGTTTCTAATTAATGCAAATCACTTTGACAATCATTTTGTTTCTCTCTAATATTTTGCAGACAAATACAATGTATTATAAAGGAATCTCGCATGCGCTTTATGCTATCTCCAGAGATGAGGGTATTAGAGGACTGTATAAGGGTCTTGGAGCAACACTATTGGTACAATGGAGCAACATTAGTTTGCTTTGTTTTTTTCCCCTTTCTGTATATTTAGCGTATTTATAATTCTATGGTATACTGTTGGGCTGCAGGGGGTTGGTCCTAACATAGCAATCAGCTATGCTGCCTATGAAACCCTGCGATCCCAGTGGCAATCGGAAAGGTGACTACTTGGTTAGCTTGATGTTGTCATGTAAAAAGATCAAATCTTCATTTGGATTGCACTAACAGTTGGATATTAATTTTGGTATAGGCCTTCTCACTCCCCTCTTCTAGTTAGTTTGGCTAGTGGAAGTCTTGCCGGCATTGCATCATCAACAGGTATGTGTCTGACAAACATAAATTGGTGTCTATTAGTTGGATATGAAAGTAAAAAAGTTACATGAGAAACCAAATTACTGCTGCAAGTTACATTCTTAAGACTAAGAAACAAAACCTGTTACTGTTAATCAACCTCTTTTGAAATCCAATTACAAGATAACTGGAATGAGAAGCTTATTCTTAGCATCTACATTTGGATCCTGAATGTCTGTTATGTCTTCTTCAAACCGTCACCTATAACAGGACCCACAATCAATTGATTTTACATTTTGTTCTCAAATTTGTGGTATTCTGGTATTCTTATTGGTGTAGTTACTAGTCTCAATCAGTGAACTTAAGATGCTTCTATTCTTCTTGAACTAGGTATCATTTATCTTCTTGCTATTGAACTCAATTTTTGATAACAATTAAGCTATAGCATTATTAATTTGCCATCTTTCCCTATGGAAGGAACTAGGATGGTGCCCTATTTAGACTGTCTTTTGGTCTTTTATTTTGACATTATTCCACAAGCCATCGTGATAAACACAACATACCATCGTTTAATAACTTTTGGTAGACTTGAATAATATGCAATTGAGTAACATACTATGCTATTGCAGTGACCTTTCCGCTAGATCTAGTCAGACGCCGAATGCAGCTGGAAGGCGCAGCTGGCAGGCGCCCTGTGTACACCACAGGCTTATTCGGAGCATTCAGACACATAAAGCAGACTGAGGGCTTTCGGGGCTTCTACAGAGGCATATTGCCTGAATACTACAAGGTAGTTCCTGGTGTTGGGATTGTTTTCATGACCTATGAAGCACTGAAATCCTTCCTCTCAAGCTTCACTGCCGAACACTAGAACAGAGCGATATCGAGATCTTCAATGAATCATTCAGCCTATGCAATGCTACAAATCAACCCTCAGAAACCACACGGTGATACGTATTGCAAAGTTGCTATCATCATCATGTTTCTTGTAAAGCATAAAGGAGACTAATGTACATACACGGCTTGCTACTGTTTCACACTTTTTCTTGGTCATTAAATTGTTTCGACGTATGCTTCCCTATTTTTGGACAGCAACTTGATGTATTTCTATTTTCTATTGATCGACGATAGAGATCAGAATCAATTTTGTTTCTTTTGAAGTAAACTGAAATGTGTATCCCTTACGCGAATTTGCATTGTGTATGGTTAGTAGAATTCCTTTTAAATATTCTTCATAGTTTTAAAATTGTCATTATTTGATTACAAACAAAACAATGTAGTTAGTAGTTGGGGAGAGTAAAATGAGAAGAATTTAAAAGTATTGTGAGATATTTGAAAAAATGCTAAAATTTGAAAGATGAATTGTAAATGGGAGACCAAATAAAATATTTAAAAAAATGATAAAATCCAGTCAGTCTCATGGCCTCAATCCAAAATACGGTAGCCAATCCAGATGCCCAGCATCCTGTGATTGCGTTCCCTATTTGGAAGAAAATTCTTGCAAATACGCCGTAGCTGGGGATCAAACCGCTGGTCCCTAGGTCACAACCCGGATATCCTACCGTTGCACCATTGTCCCGGGGACAACAAAATATTATTCAATATAATAATATTTGATGGCTCTTAATTTATCCAAAAAATTTCAGAAGCCATGTAACCATAATGGGCCGGGCCTCTGGAGGCCCTAAATCAACGGCAATCGTGGTTCAATCCGGTTCGTCTGCTCAATTTTTGCCCGATTCGACCGGGCCGCCAGCTGGCGGCCGCTGCTGAGTTCTCCCAAGACTTACCGCGGGCCCCACCGCAACTCCACCGTAACGCGACTCGCGTTTCGCATTGACTGACTTCTTACCGGATGCGAACCTATTTATAATGTTCAATTTAATTCCCAGTTCTCCCGTCCGGATCATCGCCCTTTTCCTTCACCAATCCCTCTTCTCTTTCTCAATCTCAGTGCTCTCGCCGATCATTCGCGAAAGTACTCCCTCCCCCTTCAAACCCTACTCGCGAAGCCACGCCTAGGTCGAATCATCTTCTCTTTGATTGCTCGAGGACTCCGCTCGCCGCCTCCGAGTGTGACCGATCTGTGGAAATGGCCGCCAATGTCTCCGCCGTCTACATCCACGTAGTCGACGACGTTATCAGCAAGGTCCGGGAAGAGTTCATCAGCTACGGCGCTGGGGAGTCCGTGCTTAACGAGCTTCAGGCGGTAATTTCCTTTTTCTCTCCCCGTATATTGCCATTTAAGACCTTTCTTCAGCCATCTTATGTCTAGGGTTTGATGCTTTTCCTGCTTCTTGACAAGTTGCGATTGTTAGTCTCTTTTTTGTGCACTTAATGTCATTCCTTTGGAGAGAATCCAGATGTGGGAGATGAGGATGATTCAGTGCGGCGCCATTAGCGGCAACATCGAGCGGCCGGCTCTCCAGAAGAATGGTGCGCCGACTCCGGTGCATGATCTGAATGTTCCGTATGAGGGGCCGCCTGAGGAGTATGAGACTCCTACTGCAGAGATGCTTTTTCCACCGGTGAGATGGCTGTTTTGTGTATTTAGCAGTTAATTGTATATTCTGATGCCCCGCTTTCTATCGATTTCGTTTGTTGGCAGACTCCCCTGCAGACTCCCATCCAGACTCCTTTACCTGGTACTGCTGAGACGGGAATGTACAACATACCCACAGGTCCTTCTGATTATGCTCCATCTCCGATTTCTGAGATCAGAAATAGCATTGATATGAAAGGTGGAGCTGGAAGGCCTAGTCCGTACATGGTATGACTTTATAATATACTGGGGATTTCATTCAGCTTGGGTTTCCTAAAACAAAGTGATTTAACTTTGGTTGAATTGTATTGCCTCGTTGGTGTAGCAACCACCTTCTCCTTGGATGAACCAACGACCTCTAGGAGTCGATGTTAATGTTGGTATGTATAAATAATTGACCAATCTGAAGCTTTTTATAGTATTATTTCTTTCATTCATATTACATGCCTAGAACCAATGGTCTTCATTGTTGTGTTCAGCTTATGTTGAAGGACGAGAAGAGCCCGATAGAGGAGCCTCTCATCAATCCTTAACTCATGTATTTTTTTTTCCTTCACTTCTCATGTTCACCTCTATTTTGATAGCACAACTTTGCACATATTCTAGATATAACAACTATTTCATGATTACAAAGTGCTACTTTCATCCTTACTATTGTTGGCTTTTAGGTGCAGGATTTTTTTGTCAATTCCTCAGGGAAGCGTAAAAGGGATGACCATTCTTCTCGCTTAAACTCAAAAGGTTACATACCACAACAAGATGGCAGTGGCGACGTGATACTAGAATTTTCATTACCTCAGGTAGTTGCATTTTGAATTTTCATAATATTAAAGCAAACATCTATTACCACTGTTTACACACCAATTTGTTGCACATCATCATGTATTTTGCTTCAAGTCATTGATGTTGCAATACAATTAGTTTTTATTGGCTGTTAGATATCATGGAATAGCTTGCTAACTCCTCTAGTTATTTCATTTAGCTAATTGTTGGTGATGGAACCTGTCATCTTTGACCTAAACATGTTGACATTTGGTGCTCTTAAGAATAATCTCTTGTTAATTCAATACAGTATTACCAGTCTACACTACATTTTTCATTCATGTTCCAGCAAGGTTTCACTGAATTAGTGATTTACACTATTGTTATGCACTTTATATGGAGAACCTAACTTGACACTTCACTTTGTTGTCAAAAGGTATCATCATGATTTTCAATTGAAGTGACAAAGTTGGATTAAAATATTATATAACTTTGTATATAGATGTGTGTGTGTGTACGCAATCAATTGAAAAACATAATAAATATCAAGCAAATGTTTTTTTGAACAATCTTTAAGAGAGATTGTGAGAGAGGAGTATACAATATATGATGTGTTTACATGTAATAAATGTATGCGCTAGAAAAATTGTGAAGATAATGTAGCACAAGTTATATCTAATAATAATACAGCCTATCCCATCGTATATATATTTTGGAAGAAGTATCTAATTGGTTATAAAGTTGATTGTTCGGACCATTCAATTCTTAGGTGCTGATCTTGTATCCATGAGTAGACATATTTCTGATATTCACAAGAAAGAGCAAATGATTTGAGCTGTCAATCCCAATATATCTTGCATTCTTTAAGAAGAACCACTTATATCTATCACGCCAAGCATGTTGCCCGAAAATATAAATTGATACCCCCCAATGGTTTTGTAAAAATGCAACTTCAATGTGTTTTGATGTCAACCAACAAACCAAGTGATTTTTACCGTTCACGTAAATGATAAAAATCACTTTTCTGTGACAATCTTGGCTTGTTGGTCCTTAGCTTGTCAGAAACATTGTCAATCTGATATGTTGTAATTTTGAGCATATGAAGACTTTACCGCTCCATGGAAGGAACAAAGAATGTTGTGTGTTTGCTTTCAAATGTCATTATGATGAACTTTTTGTTCGGTAAATCTGCCTTGAGTCGTATCTTTCCTTTTCTTTGCAACTGGGATAGGTCAAAAGAGGTGATGATCAGCCATCAAGTAGATCTACTTTACCTAGAAAATCTATGTATTGATTTTTGAAGTGTTTAACTTTTATTATCTCATTACAAGGATAGAACCTGTTATGGTCCTTTGGTATTTATCTCCATTTGGCTGTGTTGTGAGGGTGCTACTAATCTATTGCTTTTAGAATGGATAATCTATTTCTTAGGTCTTCATTGTTGTATGGCAACAAAATTTTCAAATATCAAAGAAGCTATTAAACTCATCTATTTCATTACATGTCTAGATGTTTTATGTCCAATCGATGCTTCTGCTATTTTTATATCATTGTTTCTTTTTCTTCTGTATGTCTAATTGGTACTTCTGTATGTGTTATTTTGATTGATTCAGTAATGGATGCAACATGAAATTTTGTTTGGTCAAAATAATAATAATTTAGTTCACTTGTCCTTAAAAAATTGTAATTTTGTTGACAGAATAAAAAATATTATCCTATGTAACATGCATCTGAATGCAATATTTTCGCCTGTTAGTATTATCTTTCTCTATTATTGTTTCAGAATGCAATAAGCCAATGTGAAACGTCATCACTGAAGCATGCTCAAGGAAATACTAAGTCCAAGTTCCTCTCCGACAAAGAAACAAAGGAGTCTCTGGTTCTTCCTCAGAGTGATGGAGTAAATGACGAATATGATGATGTATTCAACAAACCTACATTGAGTTGTAGTTCAAT
Organism: Curcuma longa; assembly: GCF_044706935.1. Classification (NCBI taxonomy): domain Eukaryota; kingdom Viridiplantae; phylum Streptophyta; class Magnoliopsida; order Zingiberales; family Zingiberaceae; genus Curcuma; species Curcuma longa. The sequence goes on from NC_133864.1 coordinate 14,930,326, forward strand.
TCACTTTTTGTTTCCTTTTTATTTACTTTTTTATGCTTTGTGCTTCGAAGTTGTTTCAATTTCAAGGAGCGTCAAGTGAAGACTACAATACGCCCGGAGACAATGGTATAGCATCCACATGGAACCTCTCAACATACCGTATGCATTTCAGTTTCTTCCCAATGCTTACTTTTCATCTGCTTAGTCGAACTACGTAGCGCGACTCCTGTTGCTAGCACACCGAGGCCAAGTAGGAATGAAGTAGATGAAGATGAAGAGCCTCCTCTTAATGAGGACGATGACGATGATGACGAGCTAGATGATCTTGATCAAGAGGATGATGAGACGAACACTCAGCATTTGGTTCTAGCCCTTTTCGAAAAGGTAAATGCTTCTATTGCAATTGAATTTCCTCACTCGACCACGTAATTGTGACTTATGTCCGAACAGGTGACACGGACAAAGAGCAGATGGAAGTGCACTCTCAAGGATGGAATAATGCATCTCAAAAACAGGGATATTCTTTTCAACAAGGTGCCAACCGATAATTTTCTTTGTTTTTTTGTCTTATCATCCATGTCATTTGTGTTTTCAATTCATTTCATTGCTTATCAACATCACTATCTTGTTCGGCAGGCCAATGGAGAGTTTGAATTTTGATTTCTTCATCTGTAGCCGCTCTGCTCTCCGATCATGGCTGTTCGGTCTTAAATAGGTTTTTTCCTGGGAGAGAACGATAAAGGCTAATTTACATGAGCTCGTGTTTCTATTAATCCTTTAATTGATGGGACCTTGTAAAATTTGCTTATTTTCTCCTGGAACAATCAGACAATCTAGTGTGCAGTGTCTAACTCTTTAAAGTGAAGAACAAGAACATAAAAACTACGACTGAAACTATTTGATAAATTCCTGATAAGGATTTAGTCGATGTTTTCCATTTTCTTCTTTTAAAAGGCAAGAACACTATGTTGGGCTTAATCAATCCTGCTTCATGTCGTGTGTTTCTTAAACAACAATGTGCTTTTAGAGACAAACGATGTGGTAAAGTTGTGACCTACTCAGAAAATTATGCACGATTTGTGCTTTTAAAAAGAATGTACCTTATGATTGGTAGAGGGGGCAAATGACAAGGGGCCACAAACTAGTATTAACTCCAAATTGAAATGGTAGTGTAAACATTGCTTTCACTCTGACTATGCATGCAGAATCGAATGGTGAAGAAACAAATACATCGCCGGCACTTTGGACTATGCATACTTCATCACAGTTACATATTAGTCATCACCAGAACATCTTCACACAGAGCAAATGGAGCCGGAGCTCGACGGTGCCGCCGCTGAAGAGCAAGAACTAGGGTGGGGCAGATCTCTTCCTGTCCCAAGTGTGCAGGAGATTGTGAGGAAGGATCCCAACTGTGTTCCTGAAAGATACATCAGGGACCAAATCAAAAGAGATGAAATTAGCAAACTTTCAGATCTCAACATCCCTGTGGTTGACTTCTCCAAGCTTTCAGGAGGGGATGAAGCTGAGTTAAACAAACTGGATCTTGCATGCAAGGACTGGGGATTTTTCCAGGTCAGCTCAACATAATATTAGCCATTTGCTTAACTTGAATTGTTATCTTTTCACTCAAACCTCAGAAATGGCAGATTGTGCACCATGGAATATCAGAGGATGTTTTGTATAGGATCAGGAATGCCATGGCTGCGTTCTTTGATCTCCCGATCGAGGAGAAGAAGACTTACGCGATGGCAGACAATGATCTGCAAGGTTATGGACAAGCATATGTGGTGTCTGAAGAGCAGAAACTGGACTGGAATGACCTAGTTTATCTGATGACAGAGCCTGTCAGGAGAAGAAGTTACAGATATTGGCCAATTACAGTACCAGACTTTAAGTACGCTCTTACTTTACTATTCTACTCTTTAAATTTTTATGCATGTAAAAATACTTGTATATTATATTAATCACTCCTACAAACAAACATAGGATTAAATTCTATGAAGTGAACTAACAAATACTTTCTCTTATTCAATTTCTTATGAATAGTTATTCCTTAAACCAAACACAAGACAATAGTCTTTAAACTTCAGTTACTAGGCTATGAATGCAACTTACGTTCATTGCTAACAGGGATGCTTTAACAACGTACTCAGACCAGGTGAAGAGAGTAGCAATTCAACTGCTTTCTCACCTCTCCTTACTCATGAACATGAAAAGAGAAGGGTTGTTAAACTTACACGGCGAGATGGGTCTCGGCATGCGTCTTAATTATTACCCAGCTTGCTCCAGGCCTGATGAAGTCATGGGTGTTAGTCCACACTCTGATGGCAGCTCTATCACCATACTCTTGCAAGATGAAGACATTGCTGGTCTTCAAATCAAACATAAAGGCGAGTGGATCCCGGTGGAGCCGATTCCACATGCTCTCGTAGTAAACATTGGTGATGCCATTGAGGTATGCTTTAGACCTAAAAAATTCCAGACTGTGGAAGTCAGTCTGTAATGTTATTCAACTAAAAATGAACTAAAATGCTCCCATCATGAAATTTTTTTAACTAATAGGCATGGAGTAATGGAACATACCAGAGCATTGAACACAGGGCTGTGACGAATGAGAGGAAGAGCAGGATGAGTCTTGCAACTTTTGTCATCCCAGACGAGAATGCAGAGATTGGGCCTCTGGAACAGATGATAGATGCCACTCTTCTGCCCAAGATGTATCGAAATGTTAAGTACCTGGACTACATAAGGTATACTTTAGCAAGAAAGATGGAAGGAAAAGCACACACACATTTGCTGAAATTAGATCATGAGGACCTGAAACAAACATAATGTTCTTCAAGTTGAGTGAAGGTTGTATCTTTTAATTGAATAAAGAAGTGGATGTGGAAATGATGCAACATACATTGATAAAGAGGAAGGACAAGTAAAAGCATCTATAAGCTCGGATATCAAACAAAAGGATCAAACGCATTGTACATAGTTTATAAGAGAAACACTAGATTCTAAAACACCATGATGATTGACTGAAACGTTAGTTAAAAGCAACTAGAGAAACAGCACTAAGTGGGGATCAGTCTGCCACAGATTCATCGCTCCTGGTGCGAACTATCGGCAGGCCCAGGGCCTAGCAGCAGTGGACTTGCTGCTGCCTTCTTATCATCGACTGAACTTGACTGTGGTCTATCTGCTGCCCAAGCACGAAGTGGAGGCTCAAAGACTTTGCTAGCAACATCAGGTGGAAGCTCGAGTGCTTCTTCTCCTGGAAGTACCAGAAGGCCTTTGTCGCGGAGAGATGATGGTTCATTGTAGCATGTATTCCAAAGAGAATTGATGAGATGCCTCTCCTCCCTGGCTGCTCCTAGATCTTCAGCTGACATTGAGCTGATGCTTTTGATACGTTCCTGTAGGACTTCCCGGAGCTTGTCTTCTTCAGCTAAGGCAGTGCTGCTACCTGAGGTCCCATCCTGAGCCAGCTCTAGTAGACCTCCCAGTGCAGCTTCTCGCACATCTGAGTCATCGCTGGAGGCTAGGTGCATCATTAGCCGTGGAAATCCGAGTTCTGAAACAACACTGCAATCTGCATTGTTTTCCCGAAGAAGGTATTTGATCAAGTTGAGTGCTTTCCTGTAAAATGACAAAGGGGTTAAAATCTAGAAGATGATAGCAAACAAAGCATCCAACGGCATCAGCGCGAGAAAGAACCTTTGAAATCTGACATTCTCAGAACCTAGTGCATCTCTGAGCCCAGCATAACCATTTGCTATTCGGAATGCATTAATTCCTTCCTTGTTGTTCCGAATCAAAGCTATATAAATAAGCACAAAGATAGTATCAAGTCAACATGAGCAGAAAGAACATGACCTGTAGAAGTTGGCTGAGTTTTTTAAGATAGTGAAACATAGCTGGCAAAAGAAACTTACAAGAAAGTGCACCAAGTGCTTTTGTGCGAACGGTAAGATCCGGATCTGATACAAAATTTGACAGGAGTGGTTCAAGACCACTGGCTTCCATTACAAGTTGCTGACTACGAGGATTGTTCTGCACAATGGTAGTTACAACATCTGCAGCCTTTGCTCGAATACCAGCATCAGAGTTTTTGAGGTAACCAAGCAGAGGGACTAAGCCACCAATGGAGTGAAGGTCTGGCATATCAAGACAAACAACATTATAAGTCATCAACAAGTAATGAACACAAATTTCAAACTAGAAGATTGCCATCCATAGCTGCTTTTGCAGAATCTAAAATAATTATATTTGTAAAACAGTAAAGCCAATAAAAATGGTTAAGCACAAAGGGATTAGTTCTAAAGCATGAACCAGAGCTTGAAAATATATAAATAGGAAGGAATGATATGGTCAAAACAGAATTCACAAAAGTTGATCTTTCATTTAGTTACAGTAAAATATTTCTTTTTATCAACAGTCCTGATTGATAAACCAAGTCAACTCCAAATCATGAAAACCAAGAAGATTAGCTCAACTTGAAAACAAACAAACAACTTACTTTTCCTCATTAGAAATTTAAAATAGGAGATGCACAGAGCCGTAGCAACAATTTTCAACAAAGCATTCATTGGTACCAAAAGAAGAAGTTCATAGATTAACTATAAGAACCAGTGATGAAGCCACATGTGAGCTAACTGGGTCAATTGAACCAGATAATAACACAGAGAAAATATACTTAAAACCCATAAAATTCATATATTTCACACCACGCATTACAAACGAGTATTAATGATTGATAAAATATTTGAATGATCCTCCAGAAAATATTTGATTGGTAAAATATTTCACACCATACAATTGTTCATTATATATTAAAATATCTCTTAAAATTTGATCACATATATTGCATTCACTTTATAATTTTTTGGCTTCTGGCATTGATAAGAACAAACTATTTGTAATGATGACCTAAAACATATATATTCCTGCACTTTGGAGCTCTGAAGATTGAACTTTTCAATAGAAAACACTACAAAGTAATTAAACGCATATCAAAGATGAATAGGCTTAAAAACTGTAAGCAACTACCATTCGTTGATGACTCACACATAGATATTTAGTTGTGTTTCAGAGTTTTGATATAACTGAACTTAGCCAATACAAATGTATTTGAACAACTGAATACATGATGGAAAACATTTTAGAAGAAAAAAAAAGAGGACCATAAGCACTAACCATTTGCCATATCAATAGATTCAACATGCTCTTGAAGCTCATCCAACATATCTGCAAGAACAAAAGATGATACAAGGAATTAACATACTATAAGAACCAATACTGCAGTGAGAAAAGGAAAGTATTTTGTTTTCATGCACCTACCGCGTATATAACAACAAGTATTGTAGATAGAAAACTAAGCAGGGAAAAGTATAAAGAGTATATGCTAACAAAATCATGCCTTGTTTGATAAGACAATCAACTGACTCAATAGTTAAAGATGATGGTTCAGTTTGCCTGGAATCTATAAATAGAGAAATTGGATGAGTAATGGATGGGATCTAGATTACATACAACCAAGGAGGGTAAGCAACTGAGCATGTGATTATGACACTGTATTTTGTTTATTTATTAATATAAAATTATTCATTCTCTTCGCTAAGCTTGATTAGGCCAAATGCATGTTAAATTCTTTGTGGCTGTTCAGCATTTGTTTTCAACGTCATTGAAGGTTGGGGATCTCAAGTTCCCAACACATTCTTAGTTGCTTCACAAGAAAATAGAAGAAAAAAGAGCCGTAACATGAGAACAAAAATCAACAGGAAAGCCATGTAGAAATAATATGGTTGGCTTTAGTCTAGTTATGGGAGATTTGTAGGGCAAAAATGACATAGATACAATATTAAACTTTGTAATGGCAAACAGAAAAAAAAATCCCTTTGGAAGGTACAGGCCAGTGCCCTGAAAATCCAAGGGTTCCTCCGGATGAAACTGAAGAGAGAATGCCAACTTAGCAGGTAAAAAATGAAAAAGGATCGGGTTTAAATCCATAACTTGCTGGTTTCACCTTACAAAAAACAACATGAAGATTTTTGGCTATCGAATTGCATGCAGTGTGCATCATAGCTTTGCTAACATACAAAGATGCTCCAAAAGCTCACCTACTATATCACACGGCTTGATGCCTTGCGCCTCTAGAACATCCCCCGGCGTTTTCATGACAAGAGTGATTTCTTTCATCCTTTTAACTACGTCGACGGTCTGCGCTTGCATGGCTTCCATGAACCACTTCCTATCCTCCTCACTGACCAATTATGGAAACAGTACCAAAACACATCAAAATCTTTCATATGTAGATATATATCAAGATCTGCCGGATGATCAAAATCCAACTCTAAAATGTAAGTCTTAACAATTCGAAGAAGCATCAACTCGAAGAAAATGATGAATACCTCAAGTTTCGCGCAGGGCGCGTCCCATCCGCGTGCGACAGGCTCCACTTAAGCAATCCATCCCACTTCACGCCGTCGCCCGCCATGATTCCTCCTCTCGATGATGCAGGAAACAGAAGTAAATCGCAAAATTTTAGTACAAATGATTTCGCCCAAATGAAATCAAAATACTTCTTCTGAACCGAAATCAAAGCCTCCTTTTATAGCCGCAGCCAAATGACAGGAGAGCTCCAGAACAGAGACCCGATCGTCCCTTCTCGAAACCACTGGAAGGAAGTAGAATGGCTTAGGGTTTGACCCAAATCCCCATGCTTCAATCTTTATCCCCAATTTAGGCTCCGCCTCAATTATGGGCTTGATCCAATTCATGTTTGAGCTTGTGTCTCAAAGCCCGGCCCAACAAATATTCCGGACTCAAATTTACATGCAAAACCCGAATCCGCTAACCCAAAATCCTCATACCATTTATATACTTGGTCCTAAGAGCCCATTAAATAAGCTTGACGTATTTAAATATTAAAGTATTTGAATAAATTCTAAACTTTGAACTTTGATCGTCAAAACCAATCGATTCCTAAAGTTTACATACAAAAATAACTACTGCATTAAATATTTTCATTTAAAAAAATGCAAAATATTAAAAATTTGTTTTTTATTTGCAAGAAAATGGATCGAAAACGTGGTCAACGTTCCGAAAAAGTCAAGGCGACAAGTTTGACGGCGCAATCGAAGTCAAATACACGGTCATATGGCTACTTAGTCTGCAATGGGAATAATCCAACGCGGTTGGCGGCTCCGGCAATCGATGCTTCGCGGATCGAATGCGTTATAAAACTATCGATTTCTTTCTGCAAATCGCCGAATCCAGTCGGTTCTCCTCCTCCGCAGCCGCTGCCGCCACAGATCTCCGCCCGATTCGGGCGTCGGTCTCCGACGTCGAAGATTCAGATCGCGAATCGGTCAGGAACTTGGTGGATATTGTTCTGGAATTTGGAAGTTTGGATTTTGAGTTGGTAGATCGTGTGATTTGTTGAATCAAGGGAGGGATTTGTCTGAAAGATCGAATTTTTAGGGTTTTGGTTCCGAATTTGGAGGAAAATTCCGAGTTTTTTTTTGCTTATTTGATGTCTTCTTCCATGGCGACGCCATCTTCTTACTGGTGCTACCGCTGTAGTCGCCTCGTCCTGTTGCAGCCGCAGGATGCCATCGTCTGCCCCGACTGCGACAGCGGCTTTCTCGAGCAGATCGACTCGCCGCCTGACCGATTTCACTCTGGCGCAGAAAGCCGCCAACGCCGTCGCCGTCGCCACGCCGCCGCATTATCACCTGATTCTCACGAGGGCGGCAGCGTTGGAGCCCTCGCCGCCGACCGCTCTCATCAGCCTTCCGATCTCCGCCACCGCAGAACATCCGCCATCGGCCGTTCGCCCTTTAACCCAGTAATCCTCCTCCGCAACCCGTCTCGCGGCGGCACCAACTTCCAGCTGTACCACCACGACGGCACCGGGTCCGGTCTCCGCCCGTTGCCGGAAACTATCTCGGACCGCCTGATGCGCTCCGGCTTCGACCGTCTGCTCAACCATATCGCACAGATCGAGCTCGCCGGACTCGGCCTTGCGAGGGGGTCCGACAACCCCCCGGCATCGAAGGCCGCCATTGAGTCAATGCCCACCGTGGATATCGTCGCCGAACACATCGCCAACGAGTGCCACTGCGCCATCTGCATGGATCCCTTCGAGCTCGGGACGAAGTCCCGGGAGATGCCCTGCAAACACATCTACCATCAAGATTGCATCTTGCCATGGCTATCGCTCCACAACTCCTGTCCTGTCTGCCGCCATGAAATGCAAGCGGCAAAAGACGATGAGCCGGCAGCCACCACCGAGAGCGAGGAGCAGGAGACGGTAGCGCTCACGATATGGAGGCTACCCGGCGGAGGGTTCGCCGTGGGGAGGTTCGCTGGGGAGAGGCGAGATGCGGAGCAGCAGCTTCCCGCAGCATCCTCAGAGATGGATGGCGCATTCAACAACAGGGAAGAATCCATGAGAGAACCACGGCCTGCAACGCCGGAGAGAGGAAGAATTCGCCAGGCAGTTCACAGTTTCTTCTCATTCTTTAGGCTCTCATGCAATTAATTGCAAGTGTTTTCGTTTCATATTAGTTTCATATTATTTTTTTCTTTGTTTCTCATAGTCTAAGGTCATTGTTCATCACCATGTAGAACAAATTTATTTGGAAACATCCATTTTCTGTAGATTTCTGAAACAATGAAGCATGAAAAAACCCTCCTAGTACATACTAAGCATGTTCTTTATACGTAGAAAAAAAGTAGATGTAAGAACTCACTATCTTCCTGTAGTAATCAGGATGCCTTGTTTGTCAGCAAAGATTTCTCTCTGGTATCCATTGATTGCATCCACTCTAGTCATGAAAATAACAAAACAATGATCTACATGTTGGTTGAAGAAAGAGAGGAGGAACACAATCTCTGTTGCAATGAATTACCTACCTCATCAGAATTTAGTTGAAATGAATCAGGAAGGGAGTTGCCTTCCTCATCTTGCAACTGCAACTCCATAGAAATCTCAAAAAATGATCTTGGGCTTCCATGCCGATATCGCATAAATGATCCTTCCCTTCCATCCCTGTATCAGCCAACCATTGTCTTCATCGATGACAAAGTCCTTGTGATAGCTGCCTTTCACTTTGTCCTTTGCTTTCTTCATTATGTCCCCGTCCAAAGGGTGCTGCTCGAACCCAGCTCTGATATTCCTGACCTGCCACTGCTTGTAAGTCTCCGGCCTCTCTACTCTTTCTGATCCCTCACATGCTATAACATTGAGAGCCTCGCGTCCAAAGAGATCCCTCTCGATCAATGACCTCTGATCGTCATCTCGTGGCACATTGGCTTCAAGCATGTCGAACAAAGCGGAGTAATGGAACAGTGCCTCACGGAATCTAGTCACGAAGAATGGGGCACTGTAGGATCCATTCACTACTCCATGGATGAAAACATCAGGGTTCATCTTCCGTATCGTGTTGAGAACCCGATTCCTGGGGCTGTCGACGACTACAGTCTCATCGATAAGATTCCTGAAGCGGTACAGACAATTGACAGCTACCACCTCATCTTCAGCAATGTGTAGATCCTCTGCTCGAATGGCTTCCCATCTTGAAGCAATGGCCTGATACTCGAAAGGAACATTGAAACTTTTCGCATAATCTGCCAGCCTCCTACCTGTTTCTTCAATTCGCTCTGTGGGGCGGAAACCTGGCTGGGGTACATCAATGCCTGTGATCCGCAGTTTAGGCGGGCCGCCTTCCCTAGCTGATAGACGTTGGATCAGACAAGGCCACTGAAACCCAAAGTAGATGCCAAAATCAATGATGTGCACCTTCGAGGCCTTTTGTGCCAGATTGAGTATTGTCTGGTTGGAGAAGAAGTGTGAGATTCTCTTGAAGGGACAAGCTGCAAGATACAAATGATAAGCCTTCAACACATCAGTTGCAGTCGCCCTTTTAGCAACTAGAGCCTTGTAAATCTGACTTCCAGTGCCTGCCAGACGAGCTTCAAGACCGTCTGCAAAAAATTGTGCCAGCCTTTGTGATCCATCCCCAGTTGGAGAAGAATGCTGTCTGATTTGCTTCAACAATTCATTAGCAGTTCGTCGGTCATCAGCTGCCACTGCTTGAGCGCAGAGAATCAGAAGAGTTCTGAGATCCACTACCTCTTTCTTTGTATGTTTCTTTCCTCGCGACTTGCCACTGGTGGAAGAAGCTTTTGTCAAACCATTCTGGGCATTTTTACTTGCTTCATTCTGCATTGCCTCACGCAAATCAGACATCTTCTTAGAGCATTTATCACTGCAGCCTAGCAATATCATATCAAAGATTTCTGACCTAACCTCCCCTTCAGAGAAAACAGCCGACTGCTTACTGCTCCTGCCCTCTACCAAATACAAGTCCTCTCTGTTTCTACTCTTACGAACTCTAGAACTATTGCTCAAAGGGTCCTTCTCCTCTGCCTCTTCCTTGAGGTCGAACAGCCTTCCATCTCTAGTCGGCATTCGAGATGCTGAGCCGCCATTAGACTGTAAGCTGATTCCCAACTTATCATTGCTAGGGAGAAACTTTTGTGCCTCTTCAACTCCTCTCTTGAAATGCCAAGCAGGAGTGCTTTGAAAAAACAGACTAGGAGATAAAGCAACATGATTAAAGCGCTCCTCGAAACTAATTAACCTGCTCGAAGAGCTTGATGGAGTCCGAGGAGAATAATCAACTGATCCCGGATGAGAACTAGACTGTTGGTAATCTGAGGAGTCACTTACAGAGCTACTACTGTCCACAATCCCGCTGCTGCTACCACTGTAGAAATTCTTGAACCGATCATTGCTTCTGCCATTGGCGGTGGCAGAAATTCGGTCGATGCCAAGCGGCGGTCGATTAGGGGACGGCGGGTACTTCTGGCCAAGTATGTCATAGAAGGGCTTCTCCGCAGCTCGAATGGCTGACTCTTCCTTGTGCGAGCTAACTTTTTCGTCTATATCCTCCTCCATGAGCATCCGGCTGATGTAGTTAAGCGCCATATCAGAGTAGAAGATGTCACCATCCTCTGCGCTTTCACACTCGGAGCTTACACAAACATTAGACGCGGGATTGTTAATTTGGCTGATCCCAGAGGAGAATTGCGGAAAACCAACATAGTTACTATGACTCATAGTAGTTTGGGATTCTCCTAACTCTAGAGCTCGGAAAATATTTTGATCCAAATAAGAATCATCATAGCACAATCCGCTCATCATGCCAGACAGCTCACGGAGTCCAGACTCCATAACCATTGAATCAGAGTTCTGCTACACTTCAATCTTTCACCGAATTAACAGCTATCACAGTTCAAACACGAAGATAACCTAATACAAGCCCACCTCGGCACTTCTCTAATCAGATCTTCGACATTGATAACGAACTGACCAAAGGAATGAAAGAATAAAACGAAATCAGAACACGAACATTAAAAGTCTAACCTTTGCGTTTACACAAACAAAACAAAACAAGCCGGAAAGAACATTTTAGATTAAACTACACAAAACAAAAACCTACACATGCTTGAATCGATGTATTCCAGCACCAAAGATTCCAAGAAAGGTCGAAAGGAGGTAACTTTTTCTCGATCAAACAAAGAAGAAGAAGAAGAAAGTATGTAAACGGGTTGAACAGACAGATCGACAACCGCACTGAAATCAATCCAGAAAGGAAATCAGCAAAGGAACGGGAAGGGGCGAAACCTGACCTTATCGAAACCCTAGTTGGCGATGGCGGGAGAGCCAGTGACCCCGAATCCAGCGCAAAAGGCGAAGCGGAAGGAGATGGAAAGCGAGGCGGTGGTCATGAGAAAGAGTGGAGTGTGGACTCCTTGTTGCGGCTTTTGGTCCACCTTCCTCCTCTTGTCGCCTGCGGTATAATTTATTACTTCCCTCTCTTAAAGGCAACTCTTTCCCATAGAGGTAAAATTATTTTCAGAAAATCAAAAAATATTAAACAATTCAATTAAAAACTCAAAGTCCCGAGGAATCTTCTCGGGACGTGGATCTGGCTACGTGGTCGCATCCCGGCCGTCCGTCTATGGCGTTTCAAGTTTCGGAGCCGGCAAGCGAGGCGGAGATATCACGTGGCGGATCGATCGCAGGACGCCGCGGCTGAGGACACGCGGCGTGGCGCCGGGGGATGACGAGTTCCGGCCGCTCGGATCCGATGCAGCGGTGGGCGTACGGACAAACCGAGAGACGGTGCCACGGCTGTCCGATGCGCGACGCGTGTCGGGTGGGCCACACGCTGGTCAAGCCACGCGGGTCGCGTCAAGTAATCGGACGGATCTTCTATCGACCGACAGTAGATTCTGTATATTTCATAAAAATATCCAAAAATAAAGAAAAATAGGACAAATTTTCATAATTACAACAACATGGGCCAGACTGTTTCACGTCACAGAGTACCGTCGAGTTAAATTTAGATGAATTGAATTAAATTTTATTAATCTATTTAAAAAAATTAAATAATCCATCCATTTAGTTTCATGATCCGCTTAGGTTGATTCATGATGAATTTAAATTGAAATGTGGATTTAAAAATTTTATTTTTTTAAATTTAAAATTAAAATAAAAAATTTAATAAACTAATGAGTTTGACATATCTAAATTATAATTTAAATTTAAAAATATTTATATTATTCATTTAAACTATAATTTAAATTTAAATTTTTAAAAAATATTTTTTTATATATTTTTTGACAGATTAGTGGGTTAGTTTGTCAAACTCGTAATTTGTCATGGGTTATATTGAATTGAAGATTTTCGAATTCGTTAAGTTGATGGATTGATTCGTCATGCTCTGTCATAGATTTTTGATGGATTATTCGTTTGACAATTTTAATTTCACATAATCGAAAAGGAAGATAAATTACAAGGATATAATGCAATATAACGGTCCTGTAACTCTTGAAACATAATTGAGTTGGTTATGATAGAATAGATCTGTTGAAGTGAATAAGGATCGAATTTTGACAAAATCGAAATAATATTTTTTTTTATCATAATTGATTATAATTTTTTGATTTATTTTTTTACATATAATCATGAACCAATAAAGTATTCCGCGTATATTGAGGATGGATCCTATGATCTATCGCAATACTTTCTATTAAAATATAAATAATATGGACAAATTAGTTAAATGGAATAGTACACTCGTGATTGTGCCATGCATGAGGTTGAGTAAGTGGTGGCCCCCCCAGCCCCGCTCCATGTCACCTCGCTCACGTTGAAGTCACATTGCCCAACAGCTCCGCCTCGTCGCGACGCTCATCATTAATTAATCCATCAGACCCCGCACGCATCTCAAGAGAAATGTACGGATCAAAATATTCCAATACCTTTTATTATTATAAAATTATATAAGAAATGATTCCACATGTTTGCCATGTGCATCACTTTGTGTAGAATGATCACTTTTAATCACTTAAATTAAAAAATATATAGAAATTGTCAAATTGGGCCGGCCCGTGTGAAGTTTAGGCCCATTAATGGAAAGGGAAGGGAGGGGAAGGGAGGGAAAGGGAAGGGAAGGGAGGAGAAGAAAAGTACCTTTGTTTGGGAAGAAAGGAAGGTCCAAAGGGAAGGAAATGAGATAAAGTATAAAATGTCAAAAATCTCCTCGATTCCATCTCCTTCCTCCTCCTCGTCTTCGACCTCCGCCGTCCCGCAGCCGCCTCTTCTCCTCCGCCGCACTAGCGATGCCAGTGTCGACGGAGATTTGCTCTTCGCGAGTGTCGACGGACGGCGCGCACTCGGCGAGTGTCCTCCGTCGACAGAACATGCGCGCGCGGAAGCCCACAGAAAGGCGCACCGTCTCCAATTGCAAAAAGGTCTGAGCAGAGCGCGAGGAAGCCCACAGAAAGGCGCACAACCCTACCACCATGGACACAACCGCAGTACGGCGACAAAGCCTAGCGTAACCGGCAAAGTTGCGGCGGTGCATGACGGCGCCAGCGGCGCCGGAGGCGGAGAGGACGCATCCACGATCACGTAGCTCTTGAACACCATAGAAACGAGGAAGGGGATGGTAAAATTGGAATAAACAGGTTCAATGTTTATTTCCCCTTCCTTACATCCCGATTTGGGGTGTAAGAAAATCTGCTTATTCATGAACACGGAAGGGGAAGCTTTCCCCTTCTTTCCCCTTCCCTTCCTTATCTCACCTCATCCCAAACACAGAGAAAAATTTTTTTCCCCTTTCCTTACCTTTCCCTCCCCCTTCCTTCACCCCCTCCCAAACAGAGCTAAATCTAGATTTTTCTCAAATAATTTTCAATAATAAACGTCATTTAACACTTGATTAAAACAACAATTTCCATAATAAACCTGCCTCAACCATGGACAAACAGCTGGAGAGTGGGGATAAGGATTCCCAATAAAGCAGGAGACACTGACAGAGACAGGATCAGATCATAGCAGATAATATAAATTTTCTTGGAAAATATTTAATATTTCATAAAATATTATATTATATAAAGCAAAGTTTTGACGACACAGTTACTACAAGGCCAAACACAGTGACACACACATCGCTCACAACTACTAGGCATCAATGGAGAGGATACACAGAGAAGCACAACTCTTATTTTACTTGTACTACAAGAAGAAGAAGAAGAAATAGTAGTCTTCTCCTTCTTCATTTGGACAAACACTACAAGCACCCAAACTGATAAACTGTCTCCCTCCTCTCCAAGGCCATGGCTCTGCTTTCACTTGCAGTTGCAGGGGTTGCACTTGCAGTCGTCTCCGCAAGGGCACCCTCCGTTCTCGGATCCTGAACTTGCGCCTTCATCAAACTCCCTGCACATGTTTCAACAAGATCCATTAGCCGCAGAACTCTTCAGATTCTTTTTATTTCCTGTATATAGACTTGAAATTCTACCCCTTTGCATGAGCAGGAGCAAGATCCATGATCACGGTTTGAGTGGTGGTACTCTTCTCCTCGCTCAATCCAGGATACATTTTCAACCTACGAATCCATAAAAACACCTAAAACAGAGGGGGAAGGAAGGAAGTAAACGTGGGAAATGGATCTTGAAGTCGAATACCCTCCTCCGCTGCGGCAGTTGCAGCCGCTTCCGCAGGAGCAGTTGCTTCCACAGGAGCAGTTGGCGTTTCCGCAGCCAGACATCGTTTCTCCTTCTTCTCTTCTTCTTGCTAGACAGCGATGCTAGAAAGCGATGAGAGTCCTGCCTGTTTTTTATGGAGGAGTTTGGAGCGTATCCACCGTCCACGTGGACAGATCCGGGGAGCGAGGCCATCGCCACTATTAATGGGGAGGACCTCATCAGGCTCTGACTTTTATTTCAAGCCATTAATTTTCATTCAACAGGCGAGATTTTAATGTGCGATTTTTATTATAATTCTATTTATAGAAAATAATAAAATATATTTTACAGTAATTGCACAGTTAGGTTTATGTAATTTCACAGATTACATAGTGCTTCACAATGATTAATAGTTTCGAGATCATATTCTTCCAAAGTCCCCGGGGCATAGGTGAGTTGGTTACGACGCAGCAGACTTGCAGAAGAGGGCAAGGGTTCAAATCCTGGCGAATCCAGACAATACCTTCCTGCGTCGTAACCAACTGCACTTTCTCAATTTACCTCCTCACAGATGGTCGTGGGGCCGACCGTATGGGGCCGCTAAGGTGGCGGATCCACCTTTTTGCAGAAGAGATCATATTCTTCCAGTAGTTAATTGTAGCTCTTAATTTATTTTCACATAAATGATTATGATATCAATTATATAGAATCATTAGAGTGGTGGATTCTATATTTATGGTAGTAAATGAGTTAAGTCCTTCATGACCTATTTGGATCTCAATTCGAAAAAAAAATTTATTCAAGTTTATTTAATTAAGTTAATAAGTTGAGCTCGAGCCTTATTTCGAGTTCAAAATATTATTGAATTAAATTTGAACTTAATAATATTTAATTTGTGAGCTTGTAAATATATTCATTTAAAGTCCACGAACATATTTATTAAGGAGTAATGATTCATAGCATGAAGAATGTCAGCATGAATGCAGCATGACACTCACAATTACATGCAGTGGGTCCCACTGATACGTAGTGGAATTTACTGTCCAATGTGAGTGTCATGCTGCATTCATGCTATAAATCATTACTCTTTATTAAGTGACACACAAACATATTCGTTGAAAAATTAATTTATTATATATATTAACAAGTCAAATTCAAATTAAGTTCATTTAACTTTTAAATGAATCATTTTCAAATCAAATTTAAACTAAATTCATTTAATTTTTAAACAAATTATTTTTTAACCGAGCTTGAACTATTCGTAAATTATTTAATTTCATTACAACCAAACTCAGATTTAAGAATTAAAGTTCAAATTGAACTCGAATCGAGCTCGATCTTAAGGAAAACAAATCGAGTTTGAACTCGTGCCTCTAAATATTTGGGTCAGATCGATTCAATTACATCCTAATCTTATTATTATAAGAAATGAGATTGTTTTTAAGATTTAAGATTTAGAATTTAGGATCGAGAAAGAATTGACTTTTTAAAAAATAAGGATTTAAATCTCACTCGTTAATCAAAATATATAAAAAGTGAGAATCGAATAATTGATTATAAAAAAATCAAAATGCATTAATAAGAAAATATTAATAAATAATGGATAAATGAGGAATCGGAAACTCTATGGCCTATTTCGTAAAAATGAACTGTGAAGTCTAGGGGTTGAAATGAAAATTTCTCTTTTATCATTGAACTAACCGCATCCAAAACTCGGTGGCAGTGAAACGACGATGGTTTTAGCGGCGGCAGAATCGCCGCCGGCCAACTCCACGCCGATCCACTCCGCTCCTCTCTTCCCTTTCTGCCTCCGCCACAGACCAATCCACCTTGAGCGCGCAATTTGTCGAGATCAAGAAGAACGCCACTGCCCTGGCTTGTTCCGTCTCTTCCTCCCAATAAAGCAGAGGACGACATTTACAGCTTGACAAGCAGAAGCAGGAGGCCGACAGAGACAGGATCATATCAGATAATATAAATTTTCTTGGAAAATATTTAATATTTCATAAAATATCATATTATATAAAGGAAAGTTTTGATGACACAGTTAGGACAAGGCCAAACACAGTAACACACACATCGCTCACAACCACTGGGCATCAATGGAGAGGATTCAAAGAGAAGCACAACTCTTATTTTACTCGTACTACAAGAAGAAGAAGAAGAAATAGTAGTCTTCTCCTTCTTCATTTGGACAAACACTACAGGCACCCAAACTGATAATCTCTCTCCCTCCTCTCCAAGGCCATGACTCTGCTTTCACTTGCAGTTACAGGGGTCGCACTTGCAGTCGTCTCCGCATTGGCACCCTCCGTTGTCGGATCCTGAACTTGCGCCTTCCTCAAACTCCCTGCACACGTTTCAACAAGATCCATTAGCCGCAGAACTCTTCAGATTCTTTTTATTTCCTGTATATAGACTTGAAATTCTACCCCTTTGCATGAGCAGGAGCAAGATCCATGATCACGGTTTGAGTGGTAGTACTCTTCTCCTCGCTCAATCCAGGATACATTTTGCTCCTACGAATCCAAAAAAAAACACGTAAAACAGAGAGGGAAGGAAGTAAACATTGGAAAATGGATCTTCAAGTCGAATACCCTCCGCAGGCGCAGTTGTCTCCGCACTTGCAGTCGCTTCCGCACTTGCAGTCGCAGGAACCAGACATCCTTTTTCTTCTTCTTCTTCTTCTTCTTCTTTTTCTTCTTGCTGGAGAAGCGATGAGACTGCTGCCTTTTTTTTTATAGAGGAGTTCGGAGCGTGTCCACCGTCCACGTGGACAGATCCGGGAAGAATCGCCGAGGCAACTGACTTTTATTCCAAGCCATTAATTTTCATTCAATATGGGAGACTTTAATGTGATATAATTCTATTTATAGAAAATAATAATATATGGTCTATTTCGTAAACTCTATGGTCTATTTCGTAAAAGTGAAGTCCAGGGGTTGAAATGAAAATTTTAATCATTGAACTAACCGTATCCAAAACCCGGTGGCAGTGAAACGACGATGGTTTTAGCGGCGGCGGCGTCGCCGCCGATCCACTCCGCTCCTCTCTTCCCTTTCTACCTCCGCCACAGCAAAAACACCTTGAGCGCGCAGTTTGTCGAGATCAAGAAGAAGACCACTGCCTTGGCTTCTTCCGTCTCTTTCTCCCCCTTGCAATCCTCACGTCCTCCTTCCCGCCCTCAGCTTCTACCCGACCTATGCGCCCAGGGCCACCTCGAAGAGGCCCTCCGCCTCCTCCTCTCCGCGGAACCCGCTGCCTTGGGCTCTCTCTCCGACGGCATCGCCCTCCTCATCCAGGCCTGCGGCGCCCAGGGCGATCTCGACGTCGGCCGCCGCGTCCACGCCTCTTAGCCTCCTCCTCTGACCTCATCTCCAATTCTGTCCTCACGACCCGCCTCCTCACTATGTACTTCGCCTGCGGCGCCCCCGCCGACGCCCGCCGGCTCTTCGATTCCCTCGCAAAGAGGAACCTTTTTCAATGGAACGCCTTGATCAGCGGATACGCGCGCTGCGACCTTTTCCATGAAGCTATCGGCGCCTTCCTGCAGTTGATGTCCGTGGCCGAGCTCAGGCCCGACAATTTTACCATCCCCTGCGTCGTCAAGTCTTGCGCCGGGCTGGCGGATGAGTCGGCCGGGAAATCCATACATGGAGTGGCCGTGAAGCTTGGATTGTCTTCTGATACTTTCGTCAACAATTCTCTGATTTCGATGTATGGCAAATGTGGTCGCGTCGATGGTGCCTCTCATGTGTTCGATACGATGCCGGCGAGAAACTTGGTTTCCTGGAACTCAATGATTTCTGTGTTTTCTGACAATTTGTTACTGGAAGATGGATTCAGCTTGTTCACGGAGATGTTGTTGGTCGCCGCCGATTATAACTTCAGACCGGACGATGCCACGATCGTTACAGTACTTCCTATGTGCGCAGTAGAAGGATGGCTCGAGATGGGAAGAGTTCTTCATGGATTGACAGTGAAGCTGGATTTAGATCATGAACTCAGAGTGAGCAATGCTTTGGTTGATATGTATGCAAAGTGTGATTGTTTACCGGATGCGCAAAAGCTCTTCGATAACAACCTCAACAGGAATGTTGTGTCTTGGAACACAATGATCTGTGGCTTGTCAAGGAATGGAGATGTCAAGGAGACCTTTGATCTTCTCCACCAAATGCAAGATAAAGGATTCAACGCCGACGAAGTGACAGTGTTGAATGTCTTGCCGGCTTGTTTATCGCCATCAGAATTACAAACTGTGAAGGAAATCCATGCTCATGTGATCAGAAACGAACTGCACAGCAATGAATTGGTTCCAAATGCTCTGATAGCAGCTTATGCAAAATGTGGTTCGCTAAACTATGCAGACAATGTCTTTGAGAGAGTGGAGATCAAGACTGTTGGCTCATGGAATGCAATTGTAGGAGGTCATGCACAGAACGCTGATGCTAACAAAGCCCTCCAATTATTCCTTCGGATGTCGTCTTCCGGCATCCAGCCTGATTGGTTCACCATAGGAAGCTTGCTGCTTGCTTGTGCCAATCTTCAGGATCTTCCCAATGGAAAGTCCCTCCATGGCTATGTCCTGAGGAATGGCTTGGAGAAGGATTCATTCATTTTGACCTCACTGATCTCAGTTTACATCCAATGTGGACGAGCAATGGAAGCGAGGTTTTTGTTCGACGGCATGGAGGTTAAGGATTCTGTCTCATGGAATGCCATGCTTGCTGGTTACTGTCAGAATGAACTTCCATTGGAATGCCTCGAGCTTTTTCGCCAAATGCAGCATGACAGACATGATGGACTTACAATTCTCGCAACCACCAGTGCCTTCATGGCTTGCTCCCAACTATCCGCCTTGCGGTTAGGGCAAGAAGCACATTGCTATGCACTGAAGAATGGCTTTGCGGGGGATACCTTCCTTGGCAGTTCAGTAATCGACATGTATGCGAAATGTGGTGCCATGGAGCAAGCCCGGAGCTTCTTCAGCAACATGAAGAACAAAGATAAGGTTTCATGGACTGTGATGATCACCGGATACGCTATCAATGGACTCGGTCACGAAGCAATTCGACTATACAAAATGATGGAAGCACAAGGGTTGAAGCCTGATGCATTCACCTATGTTGGTGTTTTAATGGCATGCAATCATACAGGATTGGTGGAAGAAGGATTGGGCTACTTGGAGGAGATGAAGAACAAGCACGGTATCGATCCAAAGTTGGAACACTATGCGTGTGTTGCAGACATGCTTGGGCGCGTAGGGAAGTTGGCGGAAGCATTAACGATCATCGAAGAGATGCCCGAGGAAGCTGATGCCAGAATCTGGAGTGCATTGCTTGCAGCATGTAGAACTCATGGTGATCTATGTTTGGGAGAGAAAGTTGTTGACAAACTGTTTGAGTTGGAGCCTCAGAGAGCTGAGCATTATGTTTTGGCATCGAACCTCTTTGCGAGCCGAGAGAGGTGGGATCGCGTTCGAAGAATTAGACATCGAATGAAAGAGATGGACCTCTACAAGGACCCTGGTTTTAGTTGGATCGATGTGGGCGGTCGAGTTTACAGCTTTGTTTCGGGGGATAATCGACTTCCCGAATCCGATGAGATTCGTAGAATGTGGTGTGTTCTTGAGGAGAAGATGAGGAGAATTGGATATGTTCCCGACACTAGTGTAGTGTTACATGAGTTGAGTGAGGAGGAGAAGCTTAAGATATTGCGAGGTCATAGCGAGAAGCAAGCGATAGCTTTCGGGCTGTTGAAGACGAACGGAAACACGAAAATTAGGGTGTGCAAGAACATAAGAATATGCAGAGATTGCCATAACGCAGCCAAGCTGATTTCAAAAGTGGTAGAGCGGGAAATTATCTTGAGAGACAATAAGAGGTTCCATCATTTTAGAGATGGTTCATGTTCTTGCAAAGATTTTTGGTAATCGAACCCATTCAAATTCTCCTTTTAGTTTCGATTTGGTGATGTTTATATAGGATCATCGTGAGGAACATGAACATTTCAAGAATATTCTCGTTAGCATATTAGTTTTGATTTTTGTTTGTATTTGTTAATATTAAAAGTTTATGCTAGATTTATGAAAATTTAAAGATTTCTTAGAAAATGGGAAATTAACTTAATAAATAATGACAATGAGAGCTTACCGACCACTTGGTAGATCTGTGATTGAATCTTTATTCACATGAAAAAGGAAAAAAAAAAAAAAGGTGATAGAACCATAATCTCTGCATTATTTAAGTGAATCAGGAAGAGTTGGACAACTCCTAATCTAAATCTGCCAACCCTACCAAAGCTTAAGTTTCAACACTGATTGAATCACTGATTTGTCAATCAAATTATTATCAAACATGCTCAAAAAGTTTTTTTTAAATAAATAAACAACTTTATATTATTAAATTCAATAACCAACACAAGTTTGAATCATAACTTCAAATTAAGAACTTGATAACATTTAAACGAATTAAGTTCAAATATAGACAACTTGGAACCCATTTCAATATCAAGCTGATACATTTATGCAACAAAAATCTGCTTCCTTTCAGGTGTTTACTTAGAAAGAAAATAGAATCTTAGGTGATCTTACCAAGTGAAATGATAGGAGTCGACACTGCCAAATAGACCAGAGACCAAAGGCTCCACATGCTATCAAAATAAGAGATGCATCTTTAGCTTTTTGTTTTTGTTTTCCACCGCCAGTGTGTCTCCATTCTGCGTAAAGGTTAAATCAATAAAGAAATCACACTGCAATCAGCTCAGAAGCCCATGTGACAATTGACAATAAGCTTGAATAATTGGGAAAAAATATATATATATAGTACTGAGACAATTGCATGCGAGCAGTCACATGATAGCCAACGTCCAAAACACCTCTCAATTAGTGTGCACTCGTACATTGAATCACCAATTGCCATCAGTTCAGTTGTTTCTTCTTCATGCACACTCACTCGATCTACGATGAGAATGCATCACTTTAGCTTACCATAGCACTCACCCACTAGAAACTGTCGGATCGATTATATATTTTCTCTATACTTCTGATTCAGTAGCCATTTTTTGATGCAGTGTGTCCCTGCTATCAGTTATTTCTATGTTTCCAAATGAGCCCATAGCTGAAGACAGATCTCTGAAGCTACTGCTGGCCTCGATGCAGTTCTGGGTCCTTCTTGGCTTCCTGTGCGTCGAGGTGTCGCCATGCTCTTCGCCATCTTTAGCATTGGCGATGACCAGCTTTGAGATGCTGCTGCGACAAAAGGGGCAGGCAGGTGATGGCAAGCACAAGGTCGTGGGGTTGGGTTTGCTATGGCAGCACAAGGCAAGAACGCAATGGGCACACATCTGGTGCTTGCAGTCTTGGAGCTCCATGGCGCAAGCTCTGTCGAAGCAGATGGAGCACAGCTCCGCATCGCCATCCTGCAAAAGCTTTCCTTTGCATGAGACATACAAAGCTGCAAACTCTGTCCATGGTGAACTTACAGACCCAAACATGGAAGCACTACGATGACAGTACCTCTGAAATATCATCATCAGATGCTGTATCTGAACGAGCAGGAGATGTCGAGGATTGATTTGTTGCTTTGAGGATCTTTAGTTCTCTTTCTCTGTTACCCTCCATCAGAGCTGCCTCCAGTAGAGCTTTGGCCTCCAGATTAAGTTCGCTAATGAACTTCAATGAAGAGGGCCAAACCAGAGGATCTGCTGCAGATGGGTCGAGTAGAGCTGCGCATGCTGCATGATTCTGCTTTAGTGCAACCTCGTACGGTAGCCTCCTGCAGATCCAATTGCTAAATTATCATACCAGATGAGGGATGAACACTGGATATATGAACTGCATTAAGTAAAAAATTGGAGCATAAATAGATAAATGTTCTAACTATACAAGATAAATAGATAAATGTTCTAACCCAGATGCATCCCTCTGAAGGCGATCAGCACCACGCGCGAGCAATTCACGGATGCAATCCAAACTTCCCCCGCGAGCTGCCAAGTGAAGCGGAGTGCTGCCGAGAAAACTGCAAATTGTGGATCTTTGGAGCTCACCGTGAAGTCACAATCTACAGAATCGAGATTAAGAAGAAAAGAGAGAGCAGATTACCCGTATCGGCCAGTTGAAGCACAGACGAGAGCTCCGCTGTCCAAGAGAGTATGAACACAGTTGGACCGTCTTTGCCTGGAAGCGAGGTGCAGCGGCGTCGCCCCTGAGCCATCTCTCAGGTTGACAAATCGTGCGAATCCCCTGCGAATTCACAAATACAAGGAAATAGAAGGGTTTAATACCTTGATGAATTGAGCTGCATGATAAAGCCAATGGCAGGTGGATCCCTAGGGGGCTTACCAAGAACCGGTGACTTGTGCGGATTTGGCAGCCAGCAAAATCGCTTGCAAACAATCTGAGTGACCATTATACGCAGCATAGTGCAGGCATGTTCTTCCATGTCCTGAATCGAACATCAAGATCTAGCCAGGAAAAAGTAATTAGGAACAATTATTTGGAAGAGAAGGGGGCAAATTTTGACCAGCAGCAGTAATTTGACTCACATTTGCCCCCGAATCAAGAAGCTTTTGCAGGCACTTGATCTTCCCGTGCATCGCGGCCAACATCAATGGAGTCTAGGTTTAGGAATAGATCCACAGAGAATGAGATCTTGCTAACCGATTTGGGAGTACAAAATAGAGAACGCCCTTTTGTGCGCTTCCTCACCTGTTTATCTCGATTAACGACATCGGGACTCGCAGATCGATCCAAGAGCAAAGATAAAACCTGCGATCCCAAAGTGGATCAAAAACGAAAACCCTCGCAGACGAAGAAGCGGAGAGGTGGGTGGAGGAAAGGCCTCACCTGGACGCGGTCATTGGCGGCGGCGATGTGCAGCGCGGAGAGGCGATCGTAGATGGTGGTCCGAAGCTGCAGAGAGGGGTCGTCCCTCAGGGCGCAGTCCACCGCTGCCAAGTCACCGGCTTGGACTGCGGTGAAGAACTCGTGCTCGTAGCTCGAGCTGGCGCAGCTCACGCCCTGGCCCATCGCCGCCCTGCCTCTCCGAGCTCCGGTTACCTCCTACCGATCGAACGGAGCGCCGGCGAGAGGGGGAGGAACGTGGAGAGAAAGAGGAAGATAAAGATTCAGTGAATCTCTCTCTCTCTCTCTCTCTCTCTGTTCAAATGATGAACACAGTGATCATTAAATTCCAAAGAAAGAATTTCTAGCAAATTAGAAACGATGAGCAATGAATTGTAATAATTAATATTAAATATATATCTTCTCTACCAACCATAAATATCTCAACTTTATGATTAAACTTTAATATCTGAATCATGCCTTGGGTAATATTTTAATTTCTGAATTATGACTTTGGTAAATCATTCACACGAGAAGATTGAACATTATGCAGTAAAATTAGGTGCAATTGTTGACTGACTGAAAATTGTTGAACATCGTGATTTGATTTATCGATTTTTTTCAGATAAAAAAATAATCTAAAACCAAATCGAAACTCAAATAAATCGAATTGAAAATTCCAGTTTATTTCAATTTAAATAGAAATCATAAACGTGGCACGACAGCGGTCCAAGTAGAGTTTGACTTTGCCTTTCATGTGGAAATTTAGAACCGTGTTGGTATTAGGATATAAGGAGGACGATGGACTTATTGTCCCCTTTTATAAATTAGTCTTCACTATTTTCTAATTTATTTTATTACTTGTCATTAACCAGTCTTTTTTTATTTTATCAGAAAAAAATCGAGTACTTTCATACCAACTGCGCTGTCTGAAAACGTTGTAAACACGGACGTCCTCGTTTCTGAAACATTTCCATCCGTGAAAACTTCAACCTCGCGGGCGACGAGGAGGAAATTGGTACAGAGGACGCGATAGAGGTGCTTGGTACAGAAGCGCGCGGTGGACTTGGGCACCCCGAAGCGGGCGGCGAGTTCAAGGTAGAGAGCACCCGAGACAAGACGAGAGAGAGCGATGGCGAGACGGGTGGGTCCGGAGAGGTGGAGGGAAGACCCGACGGGGTCGCGACAGTCGAGCAAGGGTCGAGGAGGCCGCAGAGCCACTCGAAGGTGGTAGACTTCATGCGGAAACAAAGGAGGGAGTGGTTGGGGTCTCGCCGGCGGAGGGCAATGGCGGCGTGTGGCTCCGAGTCTTGCTGGTATCGCTTGCGCTTGCGGGGGCGGCAAGGGGAGATGGCGGCGATGTGGGAGGCGGAGGAGAGGAGGTGGAGGGAAAGGGAGAGGAGGGAGGATTGGGGTGCGGAGAGAGAAAAGGGGTGGAAAACGAAGGTCGCAGATGGACGAAGGGGAAGAGGGTGAGAAGAAGGAGGGGGATTTGGGACACGAGGAAGGAAACTAGGCAGCTACCTCCTTTGGGTCCATCTCTTCTGATTGGGTGAGGGACATGGAGGACCCGCTGGAGGAGTTCCGACGCTCGATGCTGCACATGATCGTGGAGAAGGAGATCGTGGGCGGCACGGAGCTGCAAGAGCTGCTCCGCCGCTTCCTGACACTGAACTCGCTGCTTAGGTCTTCGACGTTTTCAAAAATTGAAAACTTCAATTATTATCATTGCTATTGCCGTTTCCAAATTTTCAGACAGCATAGCATACCAATAAACCGATAAAATTAACCACTGTAGATTCATAGTGAGACAGACAAGCACATATAAACCGATAAAATCTCGATAAAACAAAAGACGTATCTAGAATAATCATGGTGCTTTAACTGATAATAGATGCAAATATGGAAGACAAAAATAGTTCAAATATCAAAAGATAATCATTCATGGCCTATAGGCCAGGCCATGATGAATCAATTCATAGTATAGATTCAAATAGTACTATTAAAGTAGATAACCAAGTCAAACACTAGCAGCGACTTAACAGCCCATGCGAAGGGGAGGAACCGGGTAAAACTCTGCTTAATCAACCTCCTCAATCTTCGGCCCTGCGCCACTGGCACCAGCTGAAGGCCCATCCTCGTCCATTCCACCAGGCACGTCGCCGCCCTGGTACATTTTAGCAATGATGGGGTTGCAAATGCTCTCCAGTTCCTTCATCTTGTCATCGAATTCATCAGCCTCCGCCAGTTGATTGGCGTCCAGCCAATGGATCGCCTGCTCGATCGCGTCTTCGATCTTCTTCTTGTCTGCCGCAGGCAGCTTGGATGCGATCTTGTCATCCTTGATAGTGTTTCTCATGTTGTAGGCGTAGTTTTCCAAGGAGTTTTTCGACTCCACCTTCTTCTTGTGCTCCTCGTCCTCAGACTTGTACTTCTCTGCTTCCTGCACCATCTTCTCAATATCCTCCTTGCTGAGCCTGCCCTTGTCATTGGTAATGGTGATCTTGTTCTTCTGTCCAGTCGTCTTGTCCTCGGCGGACACGTTCAAGATACCATTGGCATCGATGTCAAAGCAGACAGTGATCTGAGGAACACCACGAGGGGCAGGTGGTATTCCCGAGAGTTCAAATTTTCCGAGCAGGTTGTTGTCTCTGGTCCTGGTTCTCTCACCCTCGTATACCTGAATCAAGACTCCAGGTTGGTTGTCTGAATAGGTAGAGAAGACTTGCTCTTTCTTCGTGGGAATGGTGGTATTCCTGGGGATCAAGACGGTCATAACACCACCGGCGGTCTCCAAACCTTGGGAAAGGGGAGTGACATCCAAAAGGAGAAGGTCCTGCACCTTCTCATTGCCCTCGCCACTAAGAATAGCAGCCTGAACAGCAGCACCATAAGCAACAGCCTCATCAGGATTGATACTCTTGCAGAGCTCCTTACCATTGAAAAAGTCCTGCAACAACTGCTGCACCTTTGGGATTCTGGTGGATCCACCAACAAGAACCACATCATGGATCGTGCTCTTGTCCATCTTAGCATCTCTCAAACACTTCTCGACAGGCTCCATACATTTCCTGAAGAGGTCCATGTTAAGCTCCTCAAACCTGGCCCTTGTGATGGTAGTGTAGAAATCAATGCCCTCGTATAAGGAATCAATTTCAATGGTGGTTTGTGCAGTGGAAGAAAGTGTCCTCTTTGCCCTCTCACATGCAGTCCTCAGCCTTCTCAGTGCCCTAGGATTCCCACTGATATCCTTCTTGTTCTTCCTCTTGAACTCTTGAACAAAATGGTTAACCATGCGGTTATCAAAATCCTCACCTCCAAGATGAGTGTCCCCTGCGGTGGCCTTGACCTCAAAGATACCCTCCTCAATGGTAAGAAGAGAGACATCAAAAGTGCCACCACCAAGATCAAAAATCAGAACATTCTTCTCACCAACACTGCTTGCCTTCTTGTCAAGTCCATAGGCAATAGCAGCAGCAGTGGGTTCATTGATGATCCTCATCACATTCAGGCCAGAAATGACACCAGCATCCTTTGTGGCCTGGCGCTGGGAGTCATTGAAGTAAGCAGGGACGGTGACAACAGCATTCTTCACAACAGATCCAAGGTAGGCTTCAGCAATTTCTTTCATCTTGATCAACACCATAGAAGATATTTCTTCGGCTGCAAACTGCTTCTCCTCCCCCTTGTAATTAACAACAATCATAGGCTTGTCACCAGGACCAGAAATAACCTTGAACGGCCAGAGCTTGACGTCGCTTTGGACAGATGCATCACTGAAGCGCCTCCCAATCAAACGCTTTGCATCTGAAGAGTGAGAATATAAAAACATTAGGTCAAATACAACCAGGCAACAGAAAATTCACCAGAAAGCAAAATGAAGTTGAATGAAAAACAATCAGATATAGCCATGAAAAGCATAACAGATAATATAATGCAGTGTCTATCGAATATTTAACTTTCATATGCTTCTTTTTAAGCTTCTGAATTCTCTGGGTAAGCTTATTTCTTCAAGAGAGTGAAGATAATGAGAACTCATATGCCTCATTGTCACAATAATGGCTATTGTAGACGAAAAGAATAAATCAAGTAGCAAGGAACCACAAATCATTATTAAAAAACCTTTGAACAAAGTTGTCAATTCCAAGCAAAAAAAGCAGTTTCATATTATTAATTTTCTTAATTGGCAGCATTTGAATTCAACTTCTTAAAATTAATTTCACAATAACTTTGTAAAATTCCACATCTGGAGAACAGAAACTGAGAAAAAGGGATAAGAAAATTTCCTTCTACAAGTACAAAACCAAGAGTACATTTAAGGTAACTAAATGTTAGCAGATTTTTCTAATAGAAAACACCTGTAAGACAAATCAGAAAGATACATTGACAAAAAAAAAGACGCCAAAGCATCACTCATCAATCAAATACAATCAAATCGTAACCTAAGGATGAATTAATTTACTGGAATCCAAAAACAAAAAGCTATAAAATACAAAATATGCGTTAGATGGATAAAATATAGGACTACAACATTTAATACGAACAGATTCAACCAGACAAAAAACTAAATTGCCTTTAATGCATCATTGTTAAATAAATGATTAATTTGTATGAAAGGAACAAACCAAAAGCAAACATGAGATTAAAAATAAAAATGAAACCTTTTGGACAAAGTCAGAAGTTTTTATCTCAATTTACTATTGCACATGAGTTCAAATTTTTTAAACCAACTTAGATGTACGTTAATTTCCATGTCTGGAGAGAAAATAAAGGCTTCAAAGTTAAGTTCTCAAAATGTTAGCAGAACACTCTACGCGTTAGATATACTCAACGAGGCGTACTCAAACTTCAGCAATGAAGTACTATCGGATCCATGGAAAAGGACCAAGCAGAATTCGAATCTCATATCAAATTAATAGATGAACGAAATATAATCCAGAATGAACTTATTCTAAACCATAAACACTAACTCTAAATAGATCCAACCAGATCCAATGGAACAAAGTGACTAAAGCGTCATTATTTATAATATCTCATCATCCAAATCACAAAATTTGCACCGAAGCATAATAATAACAGCTGAGAAGCTATTCTATATCCCCAATAACTAATGGACAGGTTTTGAACAACTAAAACAGTAAAAGGATACCAGAATATGCACGACTGAAACAAAATCCAGATCTAAAGGAGCATACTTACCGAACACGGTGTTGATAGGGTTCATGGCGACCTGGTTCTTGGCGGCGTCCCCGATGAGGCGCTCGGTATCTGTAAAGGCGACATAAGACGGCGTTGTGCGATTGCCCTGGTCGTTGGCGATGATCTCGACTCGATCGTGCTGCCAGACACCGACGCACGAATAGGTGGTGCCGAGATCTATCCCGATAGCCGGTCCATCACCCTTTCCGGCCATTATCTCTGCAGATCGAAGGCGACGGAAACGACGAGGAAGAAGCACAATGAAACTCGGCCGCTAGGGTTTGTAAGGTAGAGAGGAAGAGCACGCAAGGCTGGGCAAGTGATTATATAGCAGTTCCAGGTTCCAGAATGTTCCGATGACGTGTTCATCGACGCCCGATCCGTTATGGACGGGCAGGCATTGCCTGATTCGGGATCCTCTCTAATCGAGCTTGTAAACAAGAAAGCGTTCACAGATCTTAGCCGTCGAAATAGTCCTGGTCCTGGTAAACAACGGCTGTGTTCGAACTCGAATGGTTCAATTATTGCAGACTATCCCATCAACGAAGCCTGGTCTATTACGGAGTTTCATTGTTACAAGTCAACAATGACGGTACATAAAACGTTTGTATTAATACATGAAAGTCACCTGCGTGTCTATTGGCGAACTAACACGGAGCCCACATTACTCCGTTGACGTGATTGGTGGAGAGGTGAAGCGTAAATTGAATACTTGTACCTAAGTTGACCCAATCAGTTACTATGCGACACGGCAATGCTTCTACACAATTCCATTTGGAATGCTCCACGACATTTCCTTTTTTCCTTTTAATGTATACAAAAATTAATTTTAAATTGAAATAAATATTTTAAAAATCAAAGAGGATTTTCATCGAGTTGTTTTGTGTGATAAAACATTAATGATGGGTATATTTGAAAAACATAATAAAACGTTCGGGGGGTCATTTTAAAAAATGTTCCGAAATATGGCCGTGGAAGACGGCGACGGCATTTATGCTCACTTCGGTGGTTCATCCTCCCACCTAATTAAACTGCACATTGCGAGCGTGAAGGCCACAGATCTTCGTTTCACGCATTTAAAAAACCCTAGATCTCGCATCTCCACCTCCATTTTCGATCCGGATCCCACCTCCTAGCTCCATGGCTGGATTCCTCTCCGCCCTCCGCAGAATCTACCTCTCTCTCTACAACTGGGTCGTGTTTATTGGCTGGTAATCGAATCGCCATGAGTTTTTCTTTGATTCCGTTTTGTGCGATATCTCGTCTGGGCGTTGAGCGCAAATCGCGGTTTTTTCACCCCTCCGTGATGTGGTTTGGTTTTTCTGATCGTTGTAGGTTTCAAGTTCTTTACTTTGCTGTTAAGGCGTTGCGAGAAGGAGGGCCTACGACGGTGTACGATGCCGTTGAGAAACCGCTGCAGCTAGCACAGACTGTCGCCGTCTTGGAGGTTTTAGTGTTTTTTTTTCGCCATAAAGGTGTTTCCTTTTCAGTTATTTGCTTGTACCTGGCACTGATTTATCTCCACTTTCATTTTCTTAAAAATTGTTTCAGATACTGCATGGGATTGTAGGTTAGGAGCTGATCCCCCTTTGCTTTTTGATTTGAGAATATACAATTCTGAGAAACAAAAAACGATTTTTTTTTCTCTTTTTGGGCTGTAGGATTGGTGAGGTCGCCAGTGTCAGCAACTTTGCCTCAAATTGGATCGAGATTATTTCTTGTTTGGGGAATCTTGTGGAGCATTCCGGAGGTAATCTTTATACCATGTTTTTTTTTCTTTGTCATCGAGATTGATTCAGTAAAGATGGAAGATGGAGTGAAGACAGTGTAGCTTATTGGTCAACTTTGGACTAACTTCAAAAAACATTGATGCAGACGAGGACACATGTTCTTGTTAGCTCCTTGGTTATCAGCTGGTCTGTTACAGAGGTTGGAATTCTTTTGGCAATCAGTAGCATTATTACACTACATTCTGTCTATTGAAACATAATGGTGTTTTGATCTTGTTTTTACTATCTGTAGCAACATCACAACATGCTTATTGACTGTGAGTGATATTGTGGATCATTTGATTATACTGATAAAAGAAACATTCGTGATGGTTCATAGCAGAGAAGGTTCCACTTGTGTAACAAAATATTGCAAATTGATCTTAGATCTAGGAGTAAAGTGTGTAACTTTTATTTGGGTTCTAAATGTAAAAGACACCTCAGATTTGAGGTAAACGATATAGTAGTAGTTTTGCATTTAGATACTTATTGATTGATAAATCTATGAACTTATGTATGGCAAAAACTTGCCTACAAAAGCAATGTGTAGTTCTAGATTTGCACGAGATGATTAGATAAAATCAGGTACTTCAGTCTTTAGTGCTACCTTCCAATGCATGGCTTCACATGTTTATGAGTTTATCAGCTTCGTGGATGTTCTAGCTTACACTTTTAAATACTTCAATGAGCTCATTCCAGCAGTGATTTAGCACATGACATGGACATCATCTTTGAGCCCATGCCATCTTGAATTAATTACCAAATTCTAAAATTTGAGACACTATTCATCTTTTCTTATATTGCTTTTGCAGATTATTAGATACTCCTTTTTTGGTATGAAAGAAGCACTTGGCTTTGCACCTTCCTGGTTGTTGTGGCTCAGGTAAAGTTCGATGCGGATAACAGAAACTGAGTCACTCGCTATCCTTGCGCCTGCCTCAATTTTCATATTCAAGCGATGGCATTTATCATTTGTAGGTATAGCACATTTCTGATACTATACCCAAGTGGCATTACCAGTGAGGTTGGCCTCATATATGTTGCTTTGCCCTTCATTAAGGTATTTAAATCAAGCCGAACTGTATCATTTTCATATTTTTCTTTTCTCCCAACTAAAGTTTAGATATGAATTCTCGCAGGCATCTGAGAAGTACTGCATCAGGATGCCCAACAAATGGAACTTCACTTTTGATTACTTTTATGCATCGATTCTTGTTCTAGCAACCTATGTCCCAGGCATGTTTCTTGTGCTTAGCTTCTAATCATCCAAGTCAACATATCGCTGCCTCAAAGATTGTTTTCCTAACTGCTTTAACAATATTTCTGCAGGGAGCCCTCACATGTATGGATATATGCTTGGGCAAAGGAAGAAGGCTCTCTCAAAATCAAAGACTGCATGATTAAGCCTGAGGAAGTAGTGTTTCATAGAGCTTCTTGTTTCTTTATATTGTAGTGTAAATTTGAGCTTGATGTGCTGCAGTGTTCTATCATCTGAATATCTAAAAACTCATTTGTTTACTGTCATGTGACTTTGTTTAGTTGTGTTCGTTAACAACAGTAATTTCTGTGGTTGTATCATCCAATTTAATTTATTTAGGTGAATGAGATACTATTGTCTGTGGTTATTGTGTTCTTATTATTCATATCTCTTTAGCTTAAAGTCTCCAAGCTCAACGCATAGAAGCTCTCATGGATGCAGCATGGCCTTGGCATAGCCTCGAGCAGCTTCGTCGCCGTCGCCGCTCAGCGGGAAGAAGAACGGGTACGTCTCGTACCTCGCCATGCAGCTCCCGAACACCACCTGGCACCCCTTCCTGTAGCGGCACCCTTCCCGGAGCTTCTCCTCCGCCGCCGCCAGGCACCGCGCGCACGTCAGCGGCTGGAGGTCTCGCGTGCACTGCGTCAGCCCGTACACCGTCTCCGCCCCCACATCCACC
Organism: Curcuma longa; assembly: GCF_044706935.1. Lineage (NCBI taxonomy): Eukaryota > Viridiplantae > Streptophyta > Magnoliopsida > Zingiberales > Zingiberaceae > Curcuma > Curcuma longa. The sequence goes on from NC_133864.1 coordinate 14,963,091, forward strand.
TTCCCCCTCCCCAGTCCCCCGCTCCCCGCCGCCGCCGCCTGCGCTCTCACCCCTCCGCATCACCTCCCCCACCGCCCTGTCGAACGGCTCCGGCTCCTCCGCGAACTGCGGGTTCGGGTACAGCACGTACAGCCGGGTGTCGGCCTCGCCGATGAAGTCTCGGTCGTCGAAGCGCATGGCGCAGTAGTCGAACCCGACCATGGCGTCGGCGAGGTCGGCGCAGTGGGCGCGCAGCGCCCCCGCCGCGTCCCACAGGCACGCCGCGCAGTCCTCCCACCCGACGTCCCCGCGGCATTGCGCGAGGCCGTAGACGGCGTCGCCGCCGGCGGTGCCGTTGCAGTAGCTTCCGGTGGCGAAGCCGCCGCCGGAGGCCTTGGCGACGAGGTCATCGAGAGCGAAGCTGACGTTGGCGGCAGGCTGTTGATTGGGGCGGCGCCGGTGGCTGCAGTGGTGGCCAAGGTAGGTGCTGGCGGAGGAGGAGCAGGAGAAGAAGAGGGAGACGAAAACGAAAACGAACAAGTAGACTAACGCCATTGGAATCGAAATAACTGGATGTGCAAGCTCCATGGCTGCCATCGCCCCTGTTTTATACTGATCATTGCCATTGATAGACAGATTCCTCTGTTTCAATGCAGATTTGTGAAGCTGATTCGGGAGAGATGGATCATGTGGCAGCCTTGAGGAATCCTTGTACTTTCCTGCATGTTTACAGAATTTTAAGCTCAAATTGGATGGTTTTTTTTTCAACATAAATCTGGTAATTCTACTTTTCTCCTTGTTGAGAAGCTCAACAAATGAGAAATTAATATCGACACTTGATTTCTAACGCTAGTCAATGACAGTTTGACTTTCTTGCAACGTTGCTTTGAAACTTTGGCTTAAGAGTAGTTAGATTACGATTAGGGGCTTAATCCTGTAAATAATGAAACTTATTTTGTCAATTTGTCAATTTATTCATTCGATTGCCGAGGGTAAGTTGTCAATTTTGAAAGTCTAGGAACTATATTAAAACGTGTTTAAACTTTAGGGGGCAAAATGAAATTTACTAGACGTGGTATTTGCGCCTCTGTTCTTCGTCTCGATCATCGTTTCCCTCTTCTCGTGATGGAGCCTCGATCGACTCGCTGCTTGTTCTTTCTCGTTCTTCTCTTCTTCCTTTCTCCGTCTTCTTCGATCGGAGGCTTCCATCGAGCTCGTGCTCGTAGCTTGTTCCGGTCCGCGGAAAGCCTCATCCGCGACCTCAATCTTCTCCCCGGAATTCAGGAATTGGGAGCTGAGATCGAGGCGGAGGATCTCTCGAGCCCTCACCTCGTCGAGAGGAGGCTGAACCTACCAATTTTAGGGGAAAGCAGATCGGAGGTACCCATCGAGCAGCTTGGCCATTATGCTGGCTACTATCGCCTCGAACACACTCATGCTGCCAAGTATGATTCTTCGAACCCTTCATTTTTTTCCCCCCATTTTGTTCGAGCTTTCTGATGCATACTAACTGGGATTAGATTTTCCTCTTATCAACTTGGGCTTGTTTAGCTGCGCAGCTGTGATTTAAGTTAATCTTGGTTTTTTAAAAAAGGTTTTGTTAATGGTTGCTGCCGTAAGAATGTGAAACTTTGGGGGAATACTTGAAATCATAATCTTTCGTGTTGGATTTTCTATATATTTGTCATTTTTGTTCATAATTGGTGCTTATTATGGCTAAGCTAATGGCAAGCAATTGGTGATAAAACTCTCTTTTTAGATGTAAAGATGGTGCAATGTTCTGAAGATTCTTGATCAATTGGAAAGGGATCTTCAACAATGCAGGGGGTTCAGCCTTAATGGATTGCTCATATTCAAGTGAATCAAATCCTTTGAGCCCGAGTTAGAAATTTGATTTGCCTGTCTGATTTAAACTGCCTTCGACAATACGGAATTGTTTTTGTTTTCTTGACTTAAGTGAACTGATTTTGGTAGGCGTGGTTTAATAGTGGTTTAGTCTATGTTGGATAAAGCTATGGAAGTGAATTTATAATCCAAGTATAATGTGTCTTAGCCGTACAAGGAACTTGCACCAACATTACTACTGCTGTGTTTGTCTTGTGCATGCTTATTTTCTGTGTAAAGCTCGAGTTGATGCTTAAGAGGTTCTTACCTATGTTCGTGTTCTGCAGAATGTTCTATTTCTTCTTTGAATCTCGAGGCAAAAGTACTGATCCTGTTGTAATTTGGCTGACTGGCGGTCCTGGATGCAGCAGTGAACTAGCCCTTTTCTATGAAAATGGTCCTTTCAAGATTGCTAATAATCTGTCGCTTGTATGGAATGACTATGGATGGGACAAGGTAGTGTTATACATGCCAGTGTAACTAAATCATCTTTGTCACTTTTGATGTTTTCAGCACTTTCAAGCAAGTACTCAGCATGACCTGATATTGAATAATAATTAACTTAATTTGTGAACCATTAGTTGTTATGCTAAGTTTTGCAGTTTTCATTTCCATATCTCTGAGGTTGTTCTCCATTGTCAGCAATCTGGTTTTATTTCTGATTTGTGCTAATTCAAAGAGAATCATACAGACACTAGTTTAGTCGTAACCACTTCTCAAGAAGATTAGATGTTTAAATTAACACACAACCTCCTCTGGATTAACGGAGGTGACTAATCAAGGCAAACATACCATTCCAACCTTGGTAGTTTTTAATCATTCGAAGCCATCACTACTTAACCAAAATTTTCATTTTTTGTTCTATTCCATTTCCTTCCATAATGTTACAGCATCATTTTATCATCCATGCATATATTCATCAAGCTGAGTTGTTCCCAGGTTTCAAATATCATCTTTGTTGACCAACCAACTGGAACTGGCTTTAGTTATAGTACAGACTTACGGGACCTTCGCTATGGTGAAAAAGGTGTTAGTAATGATCTCTATGATTTTTTGCAGGTAAATGATATAGATAATTTGAATTAATTTCTTTCTTTGTATCATATCATAAGGGAGTTCCGAACAATTTTGATATACTGCTATTGACTTATGTTTACTTTGAAGTGGTAGTAACTATTCTCCTTGAGCTTGTGTAGGCCTTTTTCAAGGAGCATCAAGATTTCTTAAATAATGACTTCTATATAACTGGAGAGTCATATGCTGGCCACTACATTCCTGCTGCTGCTGAAAGAGTTCATACAGGAAACAAAGAGAAACAAGGCCTTAAGTTAAACCTAAAGGTACTCTAATGATGTTCATACTTGTAATGAGACAATCCTTTAAAGGAGAATACTAGACTCTCTATCACATTTGGCATATAGATATATGATAGTTGGTCTTCATATTGTAAATTCATTTCGATTATAGTTTTTTCTGCTTAGTGAAAGGAATAATGCACAAGCATATTCGTTACATTTCTAGTAGGGTTTTGCAATTGGCAATGGGTTAACTGATCCTTCAATACAATATGGTGCTTATGCTGATTACGCACTTGAAATGGGTATCATCACTGAAAGAGCACATAATAGCATCGACAAGATATATCCTCTTTGCCAGCTCGGAATTAAACTCTGTGGTACTTTCTTTTTCTGCGATAATGTAATTTTAGTACTAAGGCATGGGCACCTTTCTGATATAATCTCCAATTATTATAACCACAGGTTCTTCTGGGGTTATATCTTGTGCTGCTTCTTTGGTTGTTTGTGAATCCATCTTCAATTCAATTATGCTTCTTGCTGGAGATATCAATGTAGGTTTTTAGTTATTACTGATTCATTCCTCTTTTCAATTTCGATATGCTGTATTTAGTTTTGCATGTCTGAACAGTACAGTTTTCATTGCAGTACTATGATATCAGGAAAAAATGTGAAGGGAGCCTCTGTTATGATTTCTCAAACATGGAGAAACTTCTGAACCAGGAGTCTGTAAGGCAGGTGCTTGGTGTTGGCAATAGGAAATTTGTATCATGTAGTCCTCTGGTCTATGGAGCCATGATCACAGATTGGATGAAGAACTTAGAAGTGGGAATTCCTGCTCTTCTCGAGGATGGCATCAAATTGATGGTCTATGCTGGTGAATATGATCTCATTTGTAATTGGCTCGGTAAGTATTCATGCTACATTGATTAAGTCAAGAGTTGCTTCTTGTTCCAAGGACTTGATTGTCAGGAAGCTTTTTCAAGCCTTGAACAATTTAAGGCTGGGAATCTGATAGAAGAACATATATTTCTTATCTTTGCAAGACTGAACATTAGAAAACGCTTTCTAAGATGTGCTTGAATAAAATTCAGGAGCAAGCACATAAAAGCGAGATAATGTTCAACTCTAAACTTGATTGTATACTTGTATCTCATAGATCTTTATGCAGGGAATTTTAGGTGGGTTAGTTCGATGGAATGGTCAGGTAGTCAGATTTTCAATGAAACTGCGTTGACACAATTTAAAGTCGATGGCAAAGAAGCAGGGCTCCTCAAAACTTATGGGCCTCTGACTTTCCTGAAGGTGAGTAGTTGTATGATCATCAAGTCCATTTGTCTCCTTCCGAGCATTGCTAAATCAAAGGTGTATTTTTCATATGTAGGTTTATGATGCTGGCCACATGGTTCCCATGGATCAGCCTAAGGCAGCACTGCAGATGCTCGAGAAATGGATGGAAGGAAGCTTGAACGAAGAACTGGTCAGTGTAGATTTATGAACCGGAAACATAGATATCCATCCAAATTCGCCATCGTGAAGCTGTTGATGGTTCCCATCGATCAGCCTATGCCGTTTTCCTTTGTCAGAAGCTCAAATACTTGTTAGAATGATAATGTTCATAAAATTATGTGGAAAAGAAGCTTTTCCAGATGTGAGCTTTGTCTCCAATTAATCTGCTAAGAAAAAATAATCCCAATTAGTCAATTGATAATGTTCATAAAATTATGTGGATGGAAGTTTCAGATGTGATTGTGTCAGTAATCTTTTTAGAAAAAATGATAAATTCCAATTAGTCCTATTGATTATGCGATTTCTATTTGAGAGGAAAATTTCCTACAAATATTAAAGTAATTGGGAATTGAACCGCGGGTGTCTGGTGACAAACTGGATGCTGAGCATCTGGGTTGTCTGCTGTGTGCGCTTCTGATTTATGTTTCCCGAAGAGATTAAATCTTTTAAGAAGCAGGTATTATGAGTGGTTAACATAGAGCCATTAATATTGCCAGCGTTGATGCTCTGCAGGTATACGGGTTGGGCCCGTTGACCCGGTTACGAATCCGGGCCGGGTCCGGTTTGGGCCCGGCCCGGGGACTGGTCTATTTAGCCGGCAGTGCCGCGACGACGGTCTTCAGAAGAGAGCTACAAGGGTTGGCCGGCGATGGGAGATTTGATGGCGAAAGAGCTTGATGGCCGAGTTCTTCCTCCTGCGCCAATGCCGCAGCTTTTCTCTGGCGGTGTCGTCGATAAGGGCTACGACCACGGTGACGCTGTGATCGAGATGCTGGCCGCGAAAAACCCTCCGCCGGAGAATGGCCGGTTCTTGGAGGCCGTGGTGCAAGCTGGGTTGAAACGGCCGAGGAATCCTCCTCCGCCAATGCCGAAACTTTTCTCTGGCGGCGCCGGGACGAAGCGTCTTCCGAAGAGAGGTCGGGTCATGGAGGCGGTGTTGCAACCGGAACCGACGATGGAAGATTTGATGGCAGAAGAGGGCCACGGCCGATGGAGTAATCCTCCTGCGTCAAAGCTGCAGCTTTTCTCTGGCGGAGGCGTCGATGTCGGCTACGATCACGCCGCCGCCGTGATTGACATGCTCGCCGCGAAGAAACCTCTGCCGGCGAATGGCCGGTTCTTGGAAGCCGTGTTACAAGCAGGGCCCGCCGCGATGAAAGAACTGACGGCGGCGGAGCCCGGTGGCCACCTTTTTCCGCCTCCCCTGCCCCGGCGGAGGAATCCTCCTCCGCCAATGGCGCAACTTTTCTCTGGTGGCGCCGTGACGAAGCGTCTTCCGAAGAGAGGTCGGGTCATGGAGGGGGTGTTCCAACCAGGACCGACGATGGAAGATTTGATGGCAGAAGAGCACCACGGCCGAGTTCTTCCTCCTCCCCTGCCCCGATGGAGGAATCCTCCTGCGTCAAAACGGCAGCTTTTCTCTGGCAGAGGCGTCGATGTCGGCTACGATCACGCCGTCGCCGTGATTGCCATGCTCGCCGCGAAGAAACCTCTGCCGGCGAATGGCCGGTTCTTGGAGGCCGTGTTACAAGCAGGGCCCACGATGAAAGAACTGAAGGCGGCGAAGCCCGGTGACCACCTCTTTCCGCCTCCCCTGCCCTGGCGGAGGAATCCTCCGGCATCAATGCCGCATCTTTTCTCTGGTGGCGGCGTCGATGTCGGCTACGACCATGCCACCGCCGTGGTCAACAGCCTCGCCGGGAACAATCCTCTTCAGGAGAAAGGACGGTTCTTGGAGGCCGTGGGGCCTACGATGAAAGAACTGACGGCGGCGGAGCACGGCTGCCGCCTTCTTCCTCCGCCGCTGCCTGATTGGATAAACCCTCCGCATCTTTCTGGCAGCGCTGTCGATGTCGTGGACTATGATGCTGCTGCTGCTGTATTGATCGACACCCTCGCGGCGGAGGAGACTCTGCCGACGATGAAGGATACGACGGTGGCTGGGCACAACAGCTGCCTTCTTCCGCCGCCGCTGCCTAATTGGATGAGCCTTCCTCAGCTTTCCTCCGACAGCGCTGTCGATGTCGTGGACTATGATGATGCTGCTGCATTGATCGACATCCTCGAGTCAGGGAAGACTCTGCCGACGATGAAGGATACGACGGTGGCGAGGCACAACAGCTGCCTTCTTCCGCCGCCGCTGCCTAATTGGATGAGCCTTCCTCAGCTTTTCTCCAGCAACGCTGTCGATGTCGTGGACTACGATGAAGATGATGCATTGATCGACATCCTCGCCGCGGGGAAGACTCTGCCGACGATGAAGGATACGACGGTGGAGGAGCACGACGGCTGCCCGCCGCTGCCTGATTGGACGAACTTTCCTGAGCTTTTCTCCGGCGACGCTGTCGATGTCGTGGACTATGATGCTGCTGCTGCTGTTGCATTGATCGACATCCTCACGACGGGGAAGACTCTGCCGACGATGAAGAACATGACGGTGGCGGAGCACGACAGCTGCCTTCTGTCGTTGATTCCTACTCCGCCATCTCCATTGCCTCAGGCTCAATTTGCCGGCGGGGATTGGAGCGACGACTCTTGCTCGTGGTTCACGTCTGCCTGATCAATTAGATCAATTTGATTAAAACAGAAAGGAAATTAATTACTTCAATATACTATTTTTTTTTCAACACACAGATTTTGAGGGCAATGTGGCCCGTTTGTTTGTGTGTATGAAGAAACCTTCATAGAAAACTCAATTATTTCTTTTGCACAAAACTTATTTTTCACTAGATTTGATTCTTCTCTCGTTTTTTCTTAGAGCTCAGCACAAATTTGAGCTCCTTTTATTGAGTGAAACATACCATTAATGTCTCATGGTAGATTAGGACACCAAATGATGTCTATAACAATGCTCAACACTGGTCGTGCTGAGCTTTATTTGGATGCAAGAAACTAGCTATCGACCAGCTTAATTTGGAGGAGGGAAGAAGATTTCATCAGAAGTCCTTTTCGATCTGAACAGCTTCTCTAGCTCAGGAGTGGTGTCGAATGCAGCCTGCAACACCTCCGGCGACATCGCCTTCCACACCGAGGTCTTTCCGGCCAAATGAGTGAACACAGGGCTGGGAGGTTACATGAAAACAGATGGATGTTAGATTATAGCGATGGTAAGTGTTTCTGTTAGGGACATGAGTGTGTTGAGATAGAAATATACTTTGGTGTGGAGATGATAGAGAACCATGCCATTCCATCAGCATCAGCGATCTTCGACACGACAAAGAACCTTGGCACGATGAACAGATAGCCAGCCTTCACATGTGTCTCAAGAACACGCTTGCCATTGACGCCGACCACCTGAACACGGCCGCTGCCACTAACAATGTAGGTCACCTGGTAAGCTGAATCACAAGAAAATCCAGGGGAACACATGGCATGCCCATTGATCCTCACGAGATCAGCCCCGAGGCCTACCTGTCCGACCAAGGGAAGGTTCTTAGTGTTCAAAACCACAACACATCCGCCGTTCTTGATGTCCACATCTAGAGGTGCTTCTTCACAGTTGAGGACCATGCCCTCTCTGTCCTTGGGTGAAGGTTCAGGCATGGCTTGGCCATCCTTAACCTTGATGATTCCGGAGTTTATTTGGCTGCTGACAAGGTTCTTTGCCTCGTCTTCACTTAGGTCCCAAGCACGACTAACAAACTCAGTACTAAAACCAGTGAAGATGCCATCAGTGCCGGTGATGGGGAAGTTGGTGAATTGCCCAGCCTTGTGGCCCTTTGAAGTGTCCCCAAGGAAGAGTACTACAAGGTCAGTTTCATTGGGGTTGAACCACCAGGTCACAACTCCAAAAGGAAGGGCAATTGCATCACCCTTCTTGATCGCAAGCACCTTCTCTCTTGTAGCCTCTGGAAGCACAATCCCCAGAGTTCCATCACCTGTGAATCAAAAACATATTAGGACAAATGATTTCTAGGATCATTCAAGTACTTCCTTTTAAGCAATCTATGGCTTTCATAACTACCATTTCAAGTGTTCAAGCAATGAAAGCTCATAGAGTATTTAATCAGTAGGTCCTGATGGACAAATTAAGGGCGTTCACATTGGGCCCAAGGACATCCACTACAATTGATAGATATTGATTTTTTTCATCGATGATATGTGCTGGGTTAGTTGGATTATATGATGACAGTTTCTGGCTTTCACCACAAACTTAGTGCTGCACAATATTGTTGTTTCTGTCCAATCCTTTCAAGATGTGCAACTGCATGTGCTTCTTCCTAACAGTGAATTCGTTAGCTATGATAATGAACTCATTATTTTTCATGCCACAGTGATTGGTGGCATATTTCATTTTTCTGTATTTAGGTCAATGCAATTTTTATGGTGCTTGTGTATCACCTATTAAACAGCTACTAATATAACAATATATTGCACTAGTGAACCTATTATTCATCAAAAACAAAACAACAGTTGAACTTAAGAGAGGCAAGAAGAGCAAAGATCCAATCTTCCTCCAGTAAGTTTGAATGTCTACTTGTATGCACATGAGAAAATAGCAGTTGATTATTTAACATAAAAAATCCTAAGGAAACTGATATGCCAAATCAACACCTCTGACTCTTCCACAATCATATGAAACTGATATGCAACTTTTAATAATCAATCCAATCCGAAGGTCAAAATCATCACAACCATGAATATTGAATCCACATGAATCATCCTCCAATAAGTTTGAATGTCTACTTGTATGCGCATGAGAAAATAGCAGTTGATTATTTAAATAAAATTCCTAAGGAAACTACTGCAAGTGATCAGATTAGTGCGACAATAAACAAATTTTTTGCTCAGCTATAAGCCAAATCAACACCTCTTTGACTCTTTCACAATCATATGAAACTGAGATGCAACTTTTAATAATCAATCCAATCCGAAGGTCAAAATCATCACAACCATAAATATTGAATCCACATGAATCATCCTCAAGATAAGCACTCATTAATATTATAAAGGATAAAATCCTTTCAGGCAAGCAGAATTTGGACAAGAATACAGAACCAATAAAATCCATATTGACATTGAATCCACATGCAGGCCCCCATTAATATTAGGTCATCCCCAATATGAAACTATGATTAGATTGTCAAAACTTTCATGGCAACTCGCACAATCACTCTAGTAACAACTTGATATTGAAACTAAATGAGGGAAATGGTCACTAATTCACATCTACAAGAACACCAAATAGAAGAAGCTTCATATGAAATAATGATTTCTATTTTTTTTCTGTACATCAAACAGATCGATCGTAACTAAAAACCTAAAAACCAAAATCACTAGAAATCATCCAAAACTAAACAAAGGAATCAAACAGTTTCACCTTGGAGGACGTAGGCGACCTTGGCGGAGTCGGAGTAGCTCGGAAGCGCCAACCCGCGCTTCTCCAGCGCGAGCTTCTCCGCTCCGATGTTGGCGGCGCGGAGCATCGGGAGCTCCTCGCCGCACCAGGCGTAGTAGGCGCCGCCATCCCCGCCGTACGATTTCTTCGACAGCCTCGGCGTCAAATCGATCTCCATCTCTCCGCCGAGCAACAAACCCCGAGAAGAACCGCAGGCACAGCGAGAACTTTGCGATCGATCGGAGAATTTGGATCGAAATGTGGAGGCTTAGGCGGCGATTTATTGACGGGAAAGCAAGGTGGCAGGAGATGACGATGCAGTTTTTAGTTTGCTCCCCATAATTTAAAAAATAACAATAATCGACTCAACATCAACACTACTTTCCTATAAATAAAAATAAATAATAATAATAACAATTATTATTATTATCATTATTATTAAACAAAATTTCTCTTTTAATTGGTTTTCGATGGGAAAAGAAACAAAAAATGTACACAAAATATATTGTACTAAATAGTATAGTTTGGATGGCAAACTGAAAAAAGAAATAAACACTGGGGTAAAATGAGATTTGCCTTGAACTTTATCCTAATCGAATAATTAAATATGATAAACAATTTCCATATTAATATTCTATAAATTCTACTTTCTGAAATAGCTAAAAATATACTCATAAAATATAAAGAATTGGATGGTGTAATTTTTTTTAATGATTTTTTTTAAATGATGTATCTTATTCAGCATAAATAATTTGATAAGTTTATTGTCAAATTGATAGGATATTTTTATAATAATATATTCTATTAAATACATTTAATGCCATTCAAAAGAAAATCAATTATGGCCTCAATTGGTAAGAAAACAAATGTTAAACATATTTATAGTTTGTTGTTTATCATTCTATTAATTTAAACAAAATAGCAAGAAATATAATTTAAGTGAATTTTATATGTCCTTTTTTTTTATAAAAATGTTTATTTTTTTGCACAACAAATAACAAAACAAATGTTTATATAAAATGTACTTTAAAAATAAATAGTTTGGGTTGGTTAATTATTTTTGGAAAAGATGAAAAGTGAGAGTGAAAGGATTTTATTCCTTTGCTCGATTGATTTCTATTTAAGTTGGGCAAAAAGTTAATATGTCTTTAAAGACGATTAGGTATGTGTCTCTTTATTTATATTACTTGTCATCTTCATTTTCCTCCAAGTTTTTATTATATTAATCAACAACTGATGTAATAGTAAATATAGAATGAGATAGAGATATAACTCTTAAGTAAAAAGTGGAATATGTCACTTTACACCGTCAATTCTATGATTATTTATTGAGATTCGATCCTTATCCACTTCAGTAAGTCTATTCCATCATAACCAATTCAACTATATTCCAAGGACAACAGAAACCTAACTCTCTTCTGCAAGAGAGTTAACTCTAAATTTTATAGGAGTTGTCGGATTGATCCGCCCCCATCAAATAATTTAGATAGATTAAATTAAAATTTTATCAATTTATTTTAAGATGAATTTTAATAGGTTGACTTGCGTGGATTCAAGTGGCCCGACCCTGTGGATCAGTCCGTGGTGGATTTGGATTGATCCGTGGATTGAGAAGATTTATTTATTTATTTTTAAAATTTAAAATAAAAAATTAAAATAGAAAATTTAAATTTAAATATTTTAATTTTACTCGTTTAAATTGTAATTTAAATTTAAAAATTTAATATTTTTTTATTTTTTAGTAGGCGTATGAGCTACTAGCTAACCTATAAATTATAATTTAAATTTAAAAATATTAATACTATTTTTTATTTTTTGATAGGTATGTAGGTTGAGCTTGACTAAGAACACAATATGGAGGGGTGTTATCTAGTTGGCTCCACATGTAATTTTTTTTTATTAGATTTTTCAACCTATTAATTAGTTTTAAGAAAATAAATTTTAAAAAAAAGGTTAAATTGTTTAATTTATTATTCTCGATATTAAGATTTTAAAATAAATTATTAAAAATGAGAGAGCGGATACCCTTAAGATTTTAAAATAATTTATTAAAAAAATATATTTTAATTATTCAAAATTAAATATAATTCAAGGTCGTAATTAAATCCTTTTCGGCTCTTCTCTTCTCGTGACGAGTCGCAAGGGTTTAGTCTTCTCTTCTATTCTCTTCTCTGTTTCCATGGAGCCCCTCTGCTGCGCCACCCACCGCCGCCCTCTCCACCGCCCTCGCCTCCCCAAACCCTTCCCCACGTGTCCACCTCCGCTCCTCCTCAGAGCCTTCCCCTTCTGTTCCTCCTCCTCATACTCCAGACCCCGCCTTAGCATCCTCGCCGCCGCCTCCGAATCACCCAGGAACCCAGTCTCCCCCATCCTCAAGGCCGCCTCCATCGCCGCCGCAACTGCCACCGCCGCTGCCGCACTTTTCCTCGCCCGCCTCACCCCTCCCGCTCTTGCCGCTGCCGCTTTCCCTACTGCCCCAGCTGCCCAGTCCGACACGCTCCCCTCCGAGGCCGCCCCACTCACTGACGCCGAGAAGGAGCGCATCCTCGAGGAGCAACTCGACTCCCATCCCGACGATACCCGGTCCCTCCGCGCCCTCATGGAGCTCAAAATCAAGTCTGGGAAGTTCGCCGAGGCCGTCGACATTGTTGACCGGCTCATATCCCTCGAGCCCGGCGACAAGGATCTGCCGTTGCTCAAGGCTCACATCCAGAGCTACAGCGGCGACCCGGAGACTGCAAGGATTGGGTTCGAGCAACTCCTTGAAAAAGATCCCTTTTTGGTCGAGGCGTACCACGGGCTCGTGATGGTGGCATCGCAGGCAGAAGAGGAGGGCGACCTTGACGGCATCTTAAAGAGGGTTGAGGACGCGATGGAGCTTTGTAAAAAGGCGAAGAGGAAGGATGACTTGAGGGACTTCAAGCTACTGGTGGCTCAGATTAAGGTTATAAAGGGGAAGTATGAGGACTCCCTTAAGATATACCAGGAATTGGTGAAGGAGGAGCCAAGGGATTTCCGGCCTTATCTCTGCCAGGGCATCATATACACTTTGTTGAGGAAGAAGGATGAGGCAGATAAGCAGTTCCAGAAGTACAAGCGTCTTGTTCCCAAGAGTCATCCTTACGCACAGTATTTCGATGAAAACATGATTGCGATGAAGGTTTTTGGGCAGTTGGATGAGAATAGAAGGAAGACTGCATTGAAAAATTGAAGAATGTTCATTGGTAAGGATTGCTTCAATCAATTGAAACCAGTTACTAAGGTACCCATTTACACAAATATAGGTCTTTGTATCTGGTTGTTTAATCCTTGTGCTAGTGGACAAGTTTTCATCTTTATGAATTCACTGCAAGATTTTCTAGAACTTAGAATGCTTTTTATTTGGACAGTGAGATACTGGATCTAAATGTGCTACTTTTGTACAAGAGGCATGGCTTCTTTTCCAGTTGAATACCTTTACTAAGGTTGTGGTGCTACTTTTGTATGAGCATTTGTTATCCAAGTTTTTTTCATATGATTTCTCATTCAGATTTTAGCTCATTCTGGTGAACTAGCTTACTCAACCATTATTTTCCATAGGAAGAACATTCATCACAACTTGCATCTTTAACCAGCTCTACTAGCACTCTATATATTGACAGGGAGAGTAATAAAGGAAGCAACCAGTTCTACTCACTGGCTAGTTGGAACTTAAATAATTCCTGGACATTTAAAAGTTTAGACTGGTCATCCTAGGCTTCTAGTTGCTTGTTCCACTTTCTTCAGGATCATTTTCCTTGGCATGGAAAAGGTGCATTAATGCCAGTGGAGGAATTGGATTACCTTGATGTGAATGATAGTTTTGGGACAGAATGAGCAAACTGCATGTCAAGTTTGACAAATTCAGTAGCAGACAAGTAACCAGTTATGGTCTCACACTGGATTCAACATCGGATAAGATTCAACCCCGAATAGCTCAGGCACATAGCTTGTTGTAGTTGTGGCATTAAGCACCAAACCATTGATAAACAATGAAGCATATCTAGTTTTGATGATGTACCTTTTGCTGATGATACATGAACTTGACTTATAATGTACATTACTATTATGCAACTATATGACTTGATATGATTGTATTTGCAGATGCAGAAAACATTATCAAATCAGAGATTTATTCTCTCACTAGGATTCAGCAAGCCTCTTGCATTTTCAATACTAGCTATTGAATTATGGAACTGCAAAGCTTAATAAACCTTGTTGGTGCTCAAGGACTTCTAAGTTTGAATCATAGCAGGAAAACAATTTTGCACATTCTTCTTTTGCTAATCATATGAGATTAGTTCATGATTAATAGTGTAGCAAAATGTAGCTTCCTCTTCACTTATGCACACACACACAACAATATACAACAACATTTCATGCAATCTGGAAAATACTGCTTATGTTTGCGCAGAAGCTTTGTTGTTGTTTGCATTCTTTTTTGCAGAAACTCAGCTTTTTGATTGAAGTGCAATCACTGTGTTCCAGTTAGACACTTTCTTGAGTGCACATGAAAGGTCCTAGTTTTGGGGTGGAAATGTCACTGCTGAATTTGTTTACAGATATTGAGAGATCAAGCAGGCTGAAGGATGTGTTTAGCAGACCACCAACTCTAGCAGGATATTGAGAGATCAAACGGCCTAATGGAAGGTGTACCCAACTCTAGCAGTGTGCCTGTTCTACAGTTATTATTTTTAGGTGATTTTACTTCATTGTAAAAATGCTAATTTTGTTGTTATCTTCAATTAGGTTATGAGTATGAGCTTTGGCTTGTTCAGTGTTCTTTCACTTGGTTTATTAGCATCTGTTTGCGTGAATCTAGCGTTGGCGCTGATCTAGTGTTTACAGCGGGACAGGCATCAACACTCATTACGCATGCGTCTACTCCCTTGTAAATTTAGCCAACTAGCTACTACTAATTACGTGGATCGTGTCCAGCTGAGGCAGCTGATCCTGAACCCACTACACGACAAAGGCTTCTCTCCTGCTGCATTTGAAAAGTTTGAAGATTTCTTCGCCGAATTGAACACTCCAACGTTCCCTTCGCTCTCCTCTCTCTCTCTCTCTCTCTCTCTCTCTCTCTCTCTCTCTGATTGGGCGACTCTCTCCATCCCGTCGATCTCTCTTCTCATCTTTAGATTGATTCATTGATTACCAGGATAAGGAACGGGAGCGGTTAGAGATGCCCAATTGGGAGCTCCAGCACTGCTGCGACCACGACCAGGGAGTCTTCATCATCTCCGTCGCCGTATTCACCGTCGTCATCCTCGCCGTGAGCTCTCCCCCCTTTCGTGGTACTAATTTCGATTCTGTTCTGCTACCTATCCAACAACCGGCGGCTAGAGAAAAAAGATCCCTTTTATCCGATTAAAGTGGTAATCGAATAAAGTCTGCGACTTTGGTGGCGAATCTTCTGTCAAAATTCTTCCTTTCGGTTGAACTAGCGTTGCTTGGGTCTACTAGCGTTCCTTTTTATCCCTTTTGCTGATCTGTTGGTGGTTTGGTCTCTTGTAGTTGTGGAGGACCGTGCTGCTGACACCTTTCAAACTTATCACAGTGTTTCTTCATGAAACGAGTCATGCCCTAGCCTGTAAATTAACCTGCGGCGATGTAAGGAAGTCTCTTCCTTCTTTTCAAGTGAATAATTGATTCCTGGTTTACTTGCTATTTTATACTTGGCTCCAACTGACTTAACAACTCTTGTCTGCAGATGTTTTTCTTGTTCCTGTTGCACATTTCTATCCTAGTTCATACCATTTCTAATTAGCCTGCTAGTGTTAGCGAAACTAACTTGAGTTTTCTTTTGTTCATGTTGAAATTGGATCTCAACAGATTGAGCTAAGTACATTGCTTTTGCTAATGTTGCCATGTTTGCCTTGGAAAAAATTTCTTTTAAGGGGCTAGACAGGGATATGCATGCACCTTTCCCACAAATTTGATTATTCATATCTTCCATTTTTACAAGAACACAGCCAAGTATTGAGCTGGTTATTGAATTGAACAATTTGATACCCGCCCGATGTTCTTTGGGTTTAACTGTTGCATAGAAACTAGTTGATCTGATGGATTATTTCTGAAAATTTATTTGAATGATTGTCAGAAGAAAGGAAACTAATTGACACTCCACAAATCATCAACAATGAGATTAAATGCCTGAGTATCTTACGGTCAAGTTGGGCTACAAAATTCTTATGGATAAAGGGTAATGCTCTCTTTAGGATTGGACCATATGGAATTGCAAGCTACCTCTGAGGCTCTGAAAGTAGAGATTGTTAATTGGCTGCTTTGACTTGTCGAATTGCCAACAATCCAACCCACTGAGGAGAGGTGTAGATGTGTTCCAAACACAGCTACATGTGTTTAGTGTTGTGATCTAGATAATGGCAGAGATTACATTGTAATTAACTGTAGAGACGCAAATAACAATTGGTTCCACCCATTTCCACTGAGAAAAAAGGTTCAGGAAATGCTGAAACTAAAATCCAGTGTCATTTTCGCAGTTTGACCTCTTGCAAGGATTAGTTGATAATTCTCTAACTGTCACGCTTAACTTTGTTCATTAGACACAAGGTTTCTTTTGCAATTCTGTAGTTTTTTTAAATCTTGTTGATTTATTATGGTACAAACGGATTGTATTTAATATGGTTTATCACAATCTATTGTCTATCACTGGACTATGAACAATTCAAATGTTTCAAGTAGGTCGAGGGCATACAGGTGCACGCAAATGAAGGTGGGGTCACACAAACTCGTGGTGGCATATATTGGCTCATTTTACCCGCCGGATGTGATGATTCTACTTTGAACTTACAGCTGAACTGCTCTTTGACAAATCCTTTCATTCTCATGGTTGTTTAAATTCGTTATATTATTGCCAATGCCATTCCAGATCTTGGCTCCTCATTCTGGGGAATGGTTTTCATTCTTGCATCAACTAATCTTCTCACAACAAGAATTGCAGCTGGTTGCTTTCTTCTCGCACTGGTTGTTGTATTATTTGTTGCACAAAATGTAAGGATTCATCGTTATAACAATTCTACTTCTTCAACTTGAAGAATTAATTTTTCTAACTCTATTCTTACATGTTGTGTTTCTGTATCAATGATCTCCAGTGGTTACTCCGAGGACTCTGCATAGGTGTGTATTGAAAATCTAGTTACTTGACTAATCCAAAGTCTTGAATGAATGAGCCTCTGAATTTGCATTGATCCATTCCTGTTTTATCTAGGTTTTATCATATTTCTTGCCATTGTCTGGCTTCTTCAAGAAACTACAACAGTTCGCATTCTCCGGTTTGTTATTCTGTTCATAGGTATGCAATCTATTAAATGCACATTTTGGAACTTATCCAGACCATAATCTGTGTTTCATTGCAATGCAGGTGTCATGAACAGCTTGTTTTCTGTCTATGGTAAGATTGACTTAAAGACATTGTGTTGTAACAAGGAAACACCTGAAACTATCCGACGCTTTCTCAATCTCAGATATCTACGACGATCTGATATCTCGAAGAGTCCACTCTAGTGATGCTGAGAAGTTTGCTGAAATTTGTCCTTGCCCCTGTAATGGTGTTGGATGGGGGCTTATTTGGTGAGGTTTATTATTAATGAACAAATTCATATTCATCATCATCATCATTGTTGTTGTTGTTTTCAGGGGTTTAATATCATTCTTATTCCTCTGTGGATCCATTTACCTTGCTCTAGTCATTCTATCTTGAGGTATACTTTCTTTTAAACACATACTGTTTCGTCGATTTTCGATATAGTTTCTTTATGTTTTGGGTGCTGATATCTTGAACAATACTTTGTGCAGGTTTTATGAGTTTGCATAAGTTTGCTCAGACTGTGCAAAGCTTCTGATTCTCCACACATTTGACACAATTGTAGATTTGCATTGTTCATGGAATGCATCCATGTTTACTAGGATGGAAGGATAGTGAGGGGAAAGATAGCTGATAATGCATGGATCCTTAAAAAATCTATTTCTGTCTGTTGGATGTTGATGTTCTCGGCTATAAATAGGAGCTTGGTTGATGGCGGCCGGCTCGACCGCGCTCCTTTTGCGCCGGCGAATCTCCTTTCTTTTCCATGTTTAACCGGCGACGACGAGGATCGGAAGGAAGGTCGCGATGCCATGTTCTCGTCTCCTCCTGCCCTCCCGCCCTTCCTTTGCTTCTCGTTTGCACTTTTCCCCATCTTCCTTCTTCCTTGGTCGCTGGTCTCCTTTCTCTCATCAGTAGGGTGGAGAAGAGGTACACAGAAGAGAGCGGTAAGATTAGATGCTGCAGAGGGCGGCGAGCAACGCGTACTCGTGGTGGTGGGCGAGCCACATCCGGACGAAGCAATAGAAATGGCTCGACAGCAACCTCCAGGGCAAGTTTTTTTCTTCTCTCTCTCTTCTCGTATTTTAGCTGTTCATCGATCATCTCTTTCGGGAAAGTCGAGATTGTGTGCCACTGTTTTTTTTTTCCTACTGAATCTGATGAATCATGGACGCGCTCGAAAATTTTCGATAGGGTTTCGAATTTCAGTTTCCTTGGCATACAGATCTCCAAAACCAAACATTTCTTCGTGTGTGCTCTCTGTGTAGATAAAAATGTGCCCAATCTGTCGTCGCTCTTCATTTCCTTGCAAATAGGATCGATGCAGAAATGGAAGACATTGTGCAAAAAATGCTCAAGCTCATTGAAGAAGACGCTGATTCCTTTGCTAAGAGGGCGGAATTGTACTTCAAAAGGCGACTGGAGTTGATAGGTTTCCCGGAAGATGCTCGAGGAGGAGGACGATAATCTTCCAAAAGCAATCATCCCCATCGATCCGAGCAAAATCAACAAACCTCTAGTGGAAGGATTGATGAACAAAAGGAGAGAAAGTGAAACATCCATAAAGAAGCAGCAGAAAAAGATTAGCGTGCCTCAGATGAGTGAAGAAGAGGCCCAAGAAGAGATGAGCAAGCTTCAGAATGAAATTTTGGTTCTGCAAACTGAACCCTGTGTATGGTTGGAAGAGAGTGAATTGTTGACAGGGGAGTTGCAGAGTAGGATCTCAAGTCTTTTTGAATTGCAAGTGGAGACATCCAGTGCGAACAATACAAAAATGGAATCTGTGGATGCTTTGTTCACTCCTCATGAGGCTGCAAAGCTTCAAGGCGAGGTGATGAATATGAAACAGGAGAATACCAAGTCAGTTGGTGAACTGCAGTCGGTCAGTTGCTTAAGTAGATCTTTTGCAACTCCACTTCCATGGTTTTGATTCTTTTCACTGAACCAAACTCCAAATCTTGGTTTGAACAATGAAATGGCTTCTTCTAGTGCATCTAATTAGGATCTTCAATTATTATCCAAAGAACTCATGGTTGATGGTTCCCTCCTGTTACTGATAAATAAGTGAGGGACTACTAGTTCCTTCAAATTTTCTAGCTCCGGTGAGTGTCACTACTGCTCCTTGATTCCTCTTCCTGTGTTGCTTGCTTGCGATTCATGTTTCTCTGTTTAATATCTGAACAGTTATTCAAGTAGAAGGATGAGAAAGGCAGCATCCAGCATGGATGCCCTCCTCGAGCTTATGATCCTGCAGCAGCCGAAGCTCATCACGGCGGCCATGGATGCCAGCCTCCACCACCACCATACCCTCCTGCTGCTTACCACACCAAGGTAATGAACAAAACAGAAACCTCAATTGGCTGCAACAGATGAATTGATTTCATGATACTGTTTTCTTCTTAAACTGACGAGTATCAATTGGTAGGGCATCGCTTATGGAGTCAACCAAATAGCGAGGAGATTGAAAGATGAGAAGATCGATCAGATCTTGCACTACTCCCTTTTGGCTTCAGTAATTTATTATCGGCTTTGGAATATTTAATGATTGGAATATAACAATCATAAACTAATCGGGTCGGGCTCCTCCTTTAACGGATCCAGTTATCGGGTCCCAATCCGCAGACCCACTTACCACAACTCGGTACTGCCTCTCCTTCCTCGAGACAACGCACACAAATCCGTCGCCTCTCCCTTGCTTATTCTAACCGCCCCACTCTCTCTCTCTCTCTCTCTCTAAAATCTCTCTCTACCCCTTCGACTCGTTCTCGCTTTCTCCCTCCTTAGGGTTTCCTCTTCCGCCTCCATCCCCAAAATTTCCGCGGCGGCTCGCAATCCGATCCTCGCTCTCGCTTCGCCTCCTCTCTTCCGCCGTACGTTCATCCTCTCCTGCCGCCTTCTCTCTCTCTCTCTCCCCGCTTTGTTTATTGATGTTAGCTTTAAGGTTTCGATTTCGTTCTGTTTCTTGCTTTGTTTGATCGCCTTCGGTTTCTTCCGGTTGTTCCAGGCGGTTTTGCTCTCGCGGATAGGCGAACGATTGTTTCTTTAGCAGGGAGGTATACGCATGGCGATTTTGAAGAATGCATCTAGGGTTTTGAAGCCGGCCGATGATTCCTCGCCCCGGAGCGCGTCGAGCAAGGACGAGGACGCAGAGCCCTGTGCGGGGATTGGCAAGGCGGAGTCTTATGTTTCGGAGGGTTCTTATGCGGACTCCGGCATGGAGACGGATGAGTGTGATCAGCTGGAAGTCGGCGAGCCCGGAGCTCAGTTGTGCCAAGTGGGGAACCAGAACTTTGGCTTCCCGCTTGAGCTCTTCGATCTCCCTGACTTGAGTTCGATTTTATCGTTGGAGACGTGGAATGAATGCCTCACGGAGGAGGAGCGGTTCGTGCTGGCGGAGTACCTTCCGGACATGGATCAGGAGACGTTTGGGATTACTCTCAAAGAGCTGTTTTCTGGGAAAAATTTCCAATTCGGGTGCCCGCTCAATACTTTTTTCAGTCAGTTGAAAGGCGGGTTATGTGACCCTAAGATCATTCTTTATCGCCATGGTTTGATTTCCATGCAACGGCGTGAACACTACCATTGCCTGCGCAAATATCAGAATTCTATGGTGAGGAGTCTTGTCTACATGAAGGATGCATTACAAAGTTGTGCAGGTTATTCTATTCAAGAAAGAATTCAGTTTCTGAATACAGTAAAGAGACAGAGGCCTCCCGAGAGGAATGGGGATATTAGGTTTGAGATGAATTCAGGGGAAGGAAATTTGCATCATCTCTACTCAAGGCACAGTTCTAAGGTGGCTTGTCGGTTTCCAAAGCCTTCAACTGATATTAAGCTTCATGAGATTGGCATGGGTGTGGAGCCTGTGATATTTGGTAAAGGGAAAACAAAAGGAGTTTTAAAGGTTACTGCTTCTAAGTTTCCAACACAGGAAAGTTTTGGAGTATCAGCTGCACATCCTTCAGATTTGAAGTATGGAATGCCCTCAAAATCTAAAGCGAAAAGCTCACAGTTGCCTCTCAGTGGGAAGAATAAATATACAGAATATAATCTGGAATCTCCTTCAAGGACTATACATTATACTAGTGAAGATCAAGATGACATGGAGGAAGAGTATGTGATTCCTCCAAAAGGCTTGAAATCAGGATACAGAAGTATTGCAGCTAGTTGTTTGTCTAGAACAGGAAAGAATCAGAAACCAGTCAAAAGACACAGCGTCAACAAGTATAGTGATGAAGAGCCTGCAGACTACAGTGGTTTCAGTCGTTCTCGGAGGAAAAATGGAAATGTACATCATATGGTAACTATTGCTTCTTATGGTGATGAATCTTCTGAACAGACAGAAGAGGCTAGAAGTTTTGAGAGAGGATTTTTACCTTCTACCACAGATCAAACTCAAAGTCCTATGCTGAATCGTCCCATCAGGCAAAACAAGGTCCATGAGGACTCAATTTCCATGGATTATCTCCTGAAGTCGGATGATTTGAACAGCAGAGTTAATAAATGGGATATCAAGCCTGAGTATGAAACTGAGAAGAAGCACAAAAGGATGGCTGGCATGGATCATTCTTCACAGCAGTCATTTTATGCTGCTGATTACAGTGGCGACATGATGGATGAACATATGGATAACATGGATGCAATTTCAAAGTTACAAGGCAGCAATAGCAGAACTAATAGATTGGAGAACACCATGAAATTCTCTGATTCTCAGCCGGATGCTAATTTTGAAACTTCAGGCCTTCCCCTAAAAGGTTGTAATTCTTCATCAAAGAAACCTAAATGGAAGGTTAATGGTCATTACCCTGATGAGCGAGATGATCCCCTTTATCTGAAACCCAATGCAAAGCACCAGAAGGGTAAAAGGAAAGCAGTTGCTGAAACTGACACTCTGACTGCAGTAAATTCTGATCGGGCAATATCTAAAAAGGATGCAGAAGATGTAGAGCCTAAGACAAAATTACAGAAGAAGCCATTCAGCCTTGTCACGCCAACTATTCACACTGGTTTCTCATTTTCCATAGTGCACCTGCTTTCGGCTGTACGAAAGGCGATGATTAATCAGACAGAAGATTCCACATTTCATGATGTTCATTTTCACAACAGAAACTGTAGCCGTATGCAAAATACAAAAGAGCTCAACGACATGTGCCAGACAGAAAACAGCATGCACCTTGCCCATTCTGTTGAGAATATGGTAAACCAAGCTAGTTTGCCTTCTCTTACTTTTCAAGAGATCGTTGACCGAGTAAGATCAAACCCTGGAGATCCATGCATCCTTGAAACACAGGAACCACTTCAAGATTTAGTCCGAGGAGCTTTAAAGGTATTTTCATCTAAGACAGCACCTTTAGGAGCCAAGGGTTGGAAGTCCCTAGTATGCTATGAGAAATTAAATAAAAGTTGGTTGTGGACAGGCCCTATTTCTTCTGGTTTACCTGATGATGAAAATGCAGAAGAGGAAACTTCTTCAGAAGCATGGGGAATTCCTCACAAGATGCTTGTAAAGCTGGTTGATGCTTTTGCTAATTGGCTCAAGAGTGGCCAGGAGACCTTGCAGCAGATTGGGAGCCTCCCTCCACCACCTACTTCTTTGCTTTCAAACTTGGATGAGAAGGAGAGGTTTAAAGATCTGAGAGCCCAAAAGAGTCTAAACACTATTGGTTCAAGTTCAAATGAGGTAAGAGCATACTTCCGCAGAGAGGAATTTTTAAGGTACTCGGTTCCAGATAGGGCCTTTTCCTACACTGCTGCTGATGGAAGAAAATCAATTGTTGCTCCATTGAAGAGAGGAGGCGGAAAGCCGACATCAAAGGCACGGGATCATTTCATGCTTAAAGCTGATCGGCCACCACACGTTACTATTCTTTGTCTTGTTCGAGATGCAGCTGCCAGGTTGCCTGGTAGTATTGGAACTAGGGCAGATGTTTGTACTCTGCTGAGGGATTCACAATATGTTGTTGAAAATGTTTCTGATACACAGGTGACTCAAGTAGTGAGTGGGGCTCTAGATCGATTGCATTATGAGCTTGATCCTTGTGTACAGTTCGATAGTGAAAGAAAATTGTGGGTTTATCTGCATAGGGAGAGGGAAGAGGAAGATTTTGAGGATGATGGTACCTCATCAACTAAGAAATGGAAAAGGCAGAGGAAAGATACTGCAGATCCATCAGATACTGGAATTGCTAATGATGTTGACACTTTGTCCGTTTGTGGCCCTTCCACTGGCCTGGATTATGATCACAATCTAAATGTTGGCACAGCATCCGTTGGATCAGGAGAAACAGCTGAGCATCTTAATGAAGATATGGGTGTAAATGTAGAGAACTTTCAGCCTCTCATGAACATAAACACTGTTAGTGAGAGCAATGGTAATTGGAATGCTCTGGGGTTGAATCTATTAAATGAAAACAGATTGGTATGTCAAAAGAACTCTACTGATGAGGATTACAAGGATGAAACATTTTGTCAAGAGAGGCCCATTCAGCTCCATTACGACCACATCATGAATAAAAGATTATACTAGATTCTAATCTGCATGTTTGTGTTGCAGATTCACTCAGGTAATTCTTGTGATAACATCATCTGATTTTTAAATGTTAAACAATCTTTATCCAGCAGTAAGCAGTCATCCTTTAGTTTTTGTGTACATCAATTATGCTACTCCAGCTGCATCATTCTGTGGCATTTTGACTCGTTCATGCCAAAAGATTCTTTATGTTATACATGTCAGTTAATTTGACAGAATACATGTTTGTTGTCTTAAAGTTCATTGACATGTTTGAATTTTGCATTGTTTGCTCTAAGTTTAGTTTCTATCGAAAGATAAGCAGTTTATGTCTGCTCATAGTTGGAATATCCAGTCTTGGATTTTAGTCTTGTTGGTATGGCAGCAGGACAAATAAATACACTACACAGTTCAGGACACTTGTCATTGTCTCTAGGCTATGCCGGTTAGCCTATATTGCGTTAAGAACATATCTAAGCTTTCATCTGATACGTTGATAACACTTTTCAGTTTGTACATTTTTTTTCCAGGTAAATGTATAGGAAGTTGTACATATCTAATAAGTTTTTATTTTTTGTATTAAATGTATATTTTAGCAACTTTGTATGGTCCAACTGGTAGAGATAGATTCCAAAGACCATTTATACAACAAACATGCAAAATTTTGAATTCGGAGTAGATATCAATTGTAAACTCAGTTCCTCATGTGACTTTCGTGGATGTTACTCAAGCATGTTTTATGAGGTCACTAACATGCTCATAATTCATGTTGTGCTTGCAGGCAGGTCCGAATGAATGGGTGATGCATCTGCGCAAGTGTCGACAAAGCATGTTTTGCTTGAAGCACCAAAAAGAGCCAATTGGAATTTAACTATCTAACCAACAGCGAGTCGCATATGCCAGCTCAAGGTGTGGCGTTGTTGTACATAGATTACTTCTTTTTTTTGTTCTGCATCTGCGATCAGTTAGCCAAATGGCCAATGCTTCAGTAAGGAGTTATAACAACTTCTCCTGATTTAATAAAAACATGGAGTTTACACTGTACAGATGGGATATTTATCCGTTTATTGATTCCTGTTCCATTCTTATTTGCTGTCCGAAATCTTACTATGAAAAACTTCTCGTGTCTTTGAATTGCATGGCTGTTGACAGTTGATATCGAACACTGCCCTGAATTTTATTGCCTCAAGGTTCATTGAGTAGATTGCATTTTACTGTGAAGAAAGAAATCCTGGTGAAGCTAGGAATGAACAAGCCACTGCGACATGCACAGGTTTGGAAGATTAAAATGATGATACAAACACAAATAACAGCGGTTAGTTTTTTTTGTTGGAGTACAAACTCAACATGAATCAGACCACAAAAAAAAAACATAGAACCTGTATGAAGTTTTAGATTTTTGGCTGTCGTGCATGAATAGCCTTACAAATTGTAGATTTCTGTATGAAACAAATTAGGTAAAGAATGAAACAGGGAAAGAGAATCTGAATGATATAAATTATTATATTAAGATAAAAACTGATACTTCGATTTTTTTTTCCAACAACTATAATTCTACTATTATGCCTTTTTGATTCTAAACTTTTCTATTGGTATTTTTTTTCAAAAATAAAAAATATAGACTGCAAAGAAAATCAAATCGATATTCACATTACCTTTGATAATTCTGAAATTATTAGATATGTATTAAAAATATTTATTTTAAAATTTAAATTACATTTTTTAAAAAAATTATGAACTGAATAAAAGTTTGCAATTTTTAAGGCCATGATTTAAGCACTTTTCGTTGATTTATTTTCCCACAAACGAATCATAATCAAAGTATTTCATGCATTTTTCAATATAAAAATCCGTATATTTCTCTTTTTACATAAACAATTGAAGTCCTTCCATTATAATCCTTTGGCTCGATGCAGAAATATATAATTGATTCAAGAAATCTTGTGGATTTCGTTTTTATTTGTGAAAATAATTATAATCGTTGTATTGCCCAACACCAAAAATTTCCTCCCAGTGGTTTGAAAATGTCAAACTGTCCCTAGAATTTTTACTCATGCTATCATTCCTGTTTGCTTTATTTAATATCTTAAACGGCCGGGAAAATATACCGAGTTATCTAAAAATTAATACAATAAACTTTTATCTGCTTGATAATCTTACAACAGAACTAATTATTTTTGCCCAGGTGGACACATTTAATCTTAAAGAGATGGCTAAAAGTAATGAACAGCCCAGCTTTGAAATAGCAATGTCGCATTGCTTTTAAGCTGCTCGATTGCCTGAGAATCCATTGCACACATGTTATATGTAGGTTCTTTGAGTTCTTCATCCTGAGAACTATGCTGCTGCTTTGGTGTCTATAGCTCAATCGCTCTGTTTCTTTCTCAGGCTCAACAAGACTCCGGTACCAAGAGTTATCGCGACAAAACATAAGGAAGCCTCAGTCGATACATGATACCCTGCATAGCAAGATCACAGTAGGCAACACATAAACTACATGTCATCAACGAACTCGACGTGGGCAAGATGGCTAAGTTTAGCTTACCAAAATAGTCAAACAGCATTTTTGTTCCGATGAAGCCCAAGACAACACCAATAGCAGGCTGCAAAGTGCGATTTACTTGAGCTTACAGTTCGTGGCAAAAGTATTTTGACTGAACGTGAACCAAATGCATATCTATGAATTCAGGTAATACAAAAATCATAAATATTAAAGGTCTGATGACTTCAGGTATTGACCTTTACATAACTGGAAACAAGCAGCAATAGATTTGTTACCTTGGCAAGGGAACTCTAAATGAATAAATGTGCTAAAAAAACATGTTGATGAAGCATATTATAATGAATGAATGACAGCATCATTAGTACTGAACAAAGTTAAGTTTACCTGCAAATACTCCATCTCAGACATGCTTTCCGAAATGAGCACGTACAGTGACCTTAGACCTACATAACATCATTCAAGAAGAATGATAAGTTGAAACAGGTAAGTACCTAAAAGGCTAGAGGGATAAACAACCAAGATCATAATCTGTATTGTACTATATGACATGAGGTGGAAAAAAAGACCAGATTCATGTAACATCCTAACTTGGAGTGGAATAATGAATACTCTATTCGTGCTAATGTTAAATGACTTCAAAAGTGATGCTTGCAAGAGGCATAGAATGGGATCTTGGGCAAGTAAAAACCCAGATATAGTTCCAACAGAGAAGGTTCTCTGCATAATAAGTACTTGCTCTTTATATTTCTACATGGTGGACCAAGTAATTTTTGCTTTGATGCCCCATCATAACCTGAACTTTTTCACATAAGTTCCATCTTCCATTCGGTGAATAAGAAAAATATAAAATGTGCCTTGGAATAAGAAATGTTAAACAATTTGTATAAGATATGTAGAGACTCAGGCTTGAAAAAGTAGCTAAATTGGTATGAGTACAAATATTTAAAAACTACAAAAATAAAAGCATCAAGAGCCATACGGTGACAAATTATAGGATTACCGCATATAGCAAATAGGTTTGACGAGAAGACAATGAAAGGATCCCTTGTAACACCAAAAACTGCTGGTATTGAATCCACCTGTAAGCATGAGTTCTTTTTAGTAAGGTCAGATTAAGATAAGTATTGATAACAATAGAATTTGCAATTAACCTACAGCAAATGCAATATCACTCAGCTCCACGACTGCAAGAGCGAGTAGTAATGGTGTAGCCTGCACAATGTTTTAAATCATCATTGAAAACACAAGGATAACATAAGATAATTTAGCTTTGGCACTGAAGAAATACAAAAATGGCCATGCATCTAGAGTAGAACCTAAGCACTAAGATGAAGAGATTTTCCTGATGCAACCAACACTTACTTTCCTCATGCCATCTTTAATTGTGAAGAATCTATCACCATCGTAAAAATCTGTAACATGAACATGACCAAAATGATTGCTAAAGATGTAGAGAATGATCTGCAAACAAGAAAAGAATTATTTGAGCCTCATTCAAGTAGTCAACTCATTTCTAGTTGGAGATCCTTTATGTTTCAACTGTATCAAAAAGATAGTCCTTGACACCCAATTTCTGACTTTTGGTAGGCAACAGTAATCAATTATTAGCAGCAAAAAATGTGCTCAAGTTCAGAAAATACTAAAACTGTAATGTTCTTTTTATATGTTGAGCATCTAATACTTGGACTCTTCATTTACATCTTTGTATCCACATGGAACACTCACTCCAAGTGGACACTCAACACTCTTATTGGTCACACGACACTTTGATCAACAGCAGTGTAGGATACTAGTACTCGAGTCTAGAGTCTATGTAACATAGTGCTCATTAACTAATTTCCTACACAGTAGTACTGTACTACTGTTATCATACCTTTTTTTATTCTTCTCGTAAATTATGTAATTCTTATAAATTATGTAAAAAAAATCATAATTTATGATATTAAAGCAATCGAGTAAAGGGACTTCGTTTGAGCATATAAATGAAGTTCAACTGGAAATACTGATGTCACCTGTAACAGGGATAAACTTTTGGCATGTTTTTACAATGAAGTTATCAGCCAGATCAGTCTCCTCTTCTTCAGCAGAAAACAACTGTGAAGACAACACTATTTTAGAAGTGTGCTTCAAGAAAATTTTGTCGCATTTTTATCTCCAGCACATTAGCATCACCAACATAAAGAGTGATAAGCCAAATTCTGCTTAAAGAATAAGATATAATCTCAAAGTCTAGAAATGAGAAGAAAACCCACATATTTTTTTCCTTTTAATTTTAGAAGTTGACACACAGGAAACTGTAAACAAACCATATCAACAACTGAAACACAACAACTAGAACTTGTTTGTCCTATTTATTTGGACAGCTACTGTAAGCAAACAAAAGCTCCATAACAGTAACCACATCATTTATCTTTAATCTGAAAAAGAAACAGAAAAACTGCATATAATTGAGGACTTGAATCATGGTTATCAGTTAAGTGATTCATTGCCTTCTAATGTAACAACTAGATTGGCATAATGATAAACAAATCTGTGACTTTATGAACCAGTTTGACAAAATGCACTCAGATGTCAATTAAGTGGTCATATTCCAAATTAGCAAACCACATGTGATATATCCTGCCAGTAATTCCTAGATAAACTATGAACTGTTAAGCAAAAGATCACAAGAAAATGCATAACACAGGAACCAACTAAAAAAAGAAAATGAAATGAGAAATTTTACCTTGTATGATGAAAATAGAAGGATCAAGGCCAGTAGAACGTTAACTAACTCAAATCTCTGAGCATGGGCAAGGAACAGTTAAGAATAAGAAGTTAAGATGAAGGAATACAAAAGCAGTACAGAGACAATTTGATAGTTTATTACCTGAATTGTTGCAGTCCCAAGTAGGATTACTACTGCACGGAAAATGATTGCACCAGCAATACCATATGAAAGCACTCGACTCTAACCATTTTAGTAGGAAATTTTTGTCAAGACATAAATGTTAACCTAACCATGATAATTGTAGAAAAGGAACCAAATTACCTGACACTTCACAGGAACTTTGAAATAACTGAAAATTAAAACAAAGACAAAGAGATTGTCGACTGAAAGACTCTGTTCCAGAATATAGCTGTAACAGTAATTTGTCAAATTAGTACTTCTTGTCACTATAAGTTCAAACGTAATCTAGGAATATAAAGAAAAGAAATGCTAAGCTGACACAAGATATTCATTGAACAAAACAATTAGATAGAGGAGTCAGAAATTTGCATGCATACAACAATCATCAACCACATACCACCCATGTAGCACATGTAATTTATGCTTACAACAACATAGATCAGCAAAGTTCCAAGAGAAAAGGTGAAGCATAAATTATCCAAGTTGTATGCATTGTCATATGCCACATAACACATGTAAATTGAGTGCTGAAACTAGTATGAAAAAGAGCAGTATGTTATTAGTTTACAGTGGACTGGCAAAAGTGGAAATTGAACACTTAAAAGACAATAGCTGAACTATGAATTTTTGGCATATCAAGCTTCTTTCTCTATCTACTTCTTAGAATGTCTCTTTAAATGCAAAATCCAAGCTATACATTATCTTTTTTGAGACACCATAAGTTTTACTTTTCAAATTAGTATAATGGTTGAGAATACTCAGTTTCGCAAAATAAACAATTGCATATTATCTAAGTGAACAATTAACCTTGATCTTTACAAACTAAAAACTCAGCTTACTGCTTTGAGATATGATGAAATATTCTCATCAAAATGGAAAGATCAAGAAGACTCGATAAATATGAAAGATCATTATGAGTACCTAGGAAATTAAACCAAAATCCAAAGTGTTCAACCAGCAATGCGACATCTCAGGGATACAGTTGCAAAAAGTAATTAAATGCACAATGATAATATTAATGAAAACAAAGATAGAAACTTTAGTTTAGTAACATACATGTCGCATACCCTGCAAAAAATTCAGATGCCTTTTCAATGCCATCCTTAAAACCCAAGCAAATTCCAAAAGCCGAAGCAGCAAATACCTGAGAGGTAATGGTGAAACAATGGTAAGAAATGGCACTTAGTTAATCATTAATCAAGATAGCAAGAGCACACTATAAAACCGTCAGAGCTATGCTTTAGCATGTAAGTATATACTTTACAGAATACATACCCATAATGCAACTGTTTTCATAGAAGAGGATTTGTCTGCCAATGTGCCTTCTGTACCACCTGAAACAGGATCTCGAATAGCCGCCCCAATAATGTTTACCTCATCATGTGGTGAAGAATTGTTCTTCTCCTTATCCTCTACAAACAAATATTGTCATGCGTTATACATCATAAAATAATATTTCCATCAAGCTCTGAGTATAAAATTACAACCAATAATCTACTGGAAATGCTGACTGTGGGGCACTGCCTCGTTATATTTATTGGATTTTTAAAGGCAATAAGATATGAATACATATAATATCACATTATTCAGAAATGATATAAGTAGAGCACCAGATTCAGTGGTTATTTTCATTGTAAGATACACATACTATAATACTCATTTAGCAGAAGAATCATTTCCCCAGAGTAATTTCACCTACACAGAAACTGTTGGTCTTCAAAATGAATCTTCAATCAATGTTAGTCATCAAATTCCAATTAATTTAGTAAATAAAAGCATTTTGTAGAAATCTCGTGTTTAACATCCATCACACTAGTGAATTGATAGAAACAGCAATTTGATAACATGAGTAAGCATAAAGGATAACTGATAGTTGTATCTTAGACGAGACATGGGAATGGTATCAGACTAAAAGAAAATTTATCCTTTCATCTCCAATGCTCCCAATATGTAGTCTTCCAAAGATTTCAATGTATGGCACCAATATGTTCATTACGTTGCAGCTTTTTTTCTAAGCAAATTTAGATGAACTCATGTAGAAACATTCTATCTGTATATCCTGTACATACATCTTATAAAACAAAATCAATATTGATAAATGTCTTATTGTATTTTTTTTCCATGTGTATTTGTTCTTTTCAGTTGCGAGGAGCTAGATGAAAAGAAACTTTCATGTCCAATTTTGCAATAGAGATCGAACTAAGAAATGACCCTGAACTATAACCCCAAAAGAACCAGATTTCATAAACATAGAGGAAGAACAAAGGGAATATCGAGACTTCATTAGAAATAGGGAGAACCTCGCCAATCTCAGATATTACTCTTTGGGAGATGAAAAATGAATAATTGTTTGATGTGCTTTATCTATAGAACCCAAAATACATACATCCACTACAACCTACCAACCATTACATGACCAACACGTATGTTGCATCCACCATATAAGTGCCATACCTGCTACATCCACTGCATAACCACAGCAACTATTTTCATCGACCAAGCCTACAACGTAACCCTCATCCTTGACAAAGTGCTTCTCCTCAAACACTAGGAAATGAAAGAATATCAAATTCACAGCGGAGCCTTTTATTTGGCAGTTGAGTTCATCTTGACTATTTCTTGCCAAACTAACCTTTTGTAACAATTTCTGTTTAAAGGTATATCACAGTTGGTGCTAAGTTCTTTTCACTCAATGATTTATCATTCCTGTGTTGGTGAGGCACCAAAGGACAGTACCAGGAAGAAGAAAAGCCCCTTGTCCTGTTGCAACACAAGTGTGTTGTGGTGGAGAAGAGATTGCTGGTAGCATTTGTAAAATAAGTTTGCAAGAAAAATATACAAATTGGCGTGACTGCCAATAACTTATTGATCAAAATAATTATTCTTAAATCATAATAGTCTTAATTTCTTCTCTATTCTCCTCATTATTAGTATCTAATCACTCACATGAACCTCATTACGAATCGATCTTATGCATCTTATTATAATCAGACAACATAGTTCAACAGGAACACTTAAATATAAAACATCTATTTCTCAAACCAAATCAAATTACCGAATACACAAAACTAGTGAATAGGGCAAAGTCATAGCATGTCACCCGCAACCGAGACGTCTTCTTGGTCAGTCCCTTTGGCCGACGGAACGCTAATTGACAGCCTGCAGAAGCGACGACTCCTAGCTGGAAAGCAGAGCCTAAATGAGCACGAATCAACCCAAGGCAAAGAATTCATCCATGGAGGAGAAAGAAGACTACTACCTGGATCGCGCGGGGAGGCGGCGAGGGCATGGCGGCGGAGGGATGGCGGCGGAGGGAGGAAACGGAAGGCGCCCCAAGCCGCCCGGGATCGAACATGAGAGGGGCTCGAACCCACGGGCGGTGGTGGATCGCCGAAGCGAAGGCCATGGGCTGGAACGGGGGCCGAAGAAAGCGTGTCCGTTATCCGCCTCCTTCCGGTGTGTGCGTGCTCGAATTTTATATTTATAATTATTTGCACTAAAAAATAAAATAAATAAATTTATTTATTTTATTTTTTATTTTATTTTTGTAGGTGTAGAAAAAAAGAAATAAGCGAAATAATGATAATTCAAATGTTATGACACGTCAGCCCTAACTGGCTTCGGCGATCGGTGGGGCCCACAGACAGGGTGGCTGGTCAGCCAATTTTAAATCGTCCCCTTCGATTTTCTTGCTCGAGTACCGTTAGAGCGGTGCGCGGAGATGCAAGTTCAGCCGCTTCCGCTCTCCATCGCATTTCATCTTCCTCTTCGTTCGATTTTGGCGATTTCCGAGCATGGAGAAGCTGTCGCTGATCGACATGACGCAGGAGGACGATTTCCTGACGTCCTCCCCTTGCGGCGCCTTGATCGATCAAATATCGCCAGGTTTTAGTCGCGCTTGATAGATTCTGTTTTGATGTGCTGGATCCTGATAGCGCCTTTAGATCTTCGCTTTTGTCGACAGTAATCTAATTGTTTTATCTATGCTCCCATCTTTCTGCTGTTCAAAGTTGAGATCTTGATCAGTACTAGGCTTGTTTTTATTAGAACTAATTAGCGTGTCTATTATCCATATCGTTCTTATTGAAGATGCGATTTTTTTCCCTTTAAGCTAGCCGGTCATGGTGTGTATTTTGTTTGGGAACTTCTATGTTTCCCACAATGTAGAGGTGAATGTTTGAGATTACCTAGGTACAAGGTATACCATTTATTATGTTTCATAAATCTCTAACGTACTTGTCTTTGAGATTAACATTAACTCCTATAACTTTGTTTTAAAAATATCTACAGCTAGCAACATTTTCCTGTGTGGCCATGTGAAGCTTGTTCTTTATAATTACACTGTCATCCTCATCCACATAATTCTGTCAGTCTTTAGCATAACTCATTGTGCTTCATGAATAGTTTGAACAATCTAGAGCTAACCACTATTGCCAAGTTGTGATCATGATGTTTTTATCAGTCATGTTGTGTATCTGTTGTAATTTTCTAGGTCTTTCTCACAATCCTTCAGCAAACAACAATTTTGAGTCAGTAACTGAGGGTTTTGATAAAGATGATTGCCAAGAAAAATTAAGCAAACAAGTTGAACTAGTGCTCAAACTTTCAGAGTCTCCCGAGCAAAACCAAACAAAATCTGGCAAATATAATTTGCGCAAAAGTTTAGCCTGGGATAGTGCCTTTTTTACAAGTGAAGGTATAGTCATCTTATTCCAAATCTTTTTGATATTTGAACGAATTCAGTAAGCAAATCTGATCTTATTTCTTGTTTTCAGGAGTTCTGGATCATGAAGAGCTGGCCATTGTGAATAGCACATTCAAGAAAACTGAAGTTCGATCACTTCCTATGATTTTGGAAGATACAAGAAAGTCATCAGAATCAACTTCAACTTTTGATAATGATAGCTGGGCTTTGGAAAACGTTGAGGCAGATTTGTTTAATAATGTAAAAGCCTCCATCCAAAAATCTTTTGGTAGTGGTGATAAAGTTTCAAGATTGATAAAACCCAGCAAGAAAATTACTTCAGGTAATTGTAACTCAGACGCTTGGTTCCTTTTTAGTGTTATAATTGGTATTTCCTATAGGAATGTTACCCTTAGTTGAATGCTCAACTTTGATTTAGTACAGTCTCATTGTTTGTGTTGTCATGGTATTAAGTAATGCCCCAACCATATTCTTTTTGCAGCATTGGTGAAAGTTGAATCCTCATCTAATAACAAGGTATGTTTCTGCCTATAGTCATCTCCTTGTATCTTTGATCTTAGATGTAGACAAATTCTCCAACTTGTTTCATCTCAGAAGAAGTCTCCTGGCCTCACAGAAAAGCAATACAAGAAAACATCTAAAGAGGCAACTGCAGTTTTGGTATGTTCATTCATATGCTCTTTCACTTCACAGCTCCTTGTTCAATAGTACATCAATCTGATATTGACTATAGTTAAAGCATGTTTTGAGTAACACTTTATGTATCTTGCTTTAACAAAGGCCTTTGATGGCAAAACTAATTCAAAGATGTTATCAAAGCCAACAAGGGTTCTGCCTAAAGCAACTACAACAATGCCAACTAAGACAATTCGTATTCCAGGAAATAGTCAGCAAAGAAACAATACCACCAGAGATATTTCAGGTATACTTTCTAAATGGATCTTAAGGCACTCTCAACTAGTGCAGCCAAATATCATTCAGTGATGCAAACTCATAGGTTCTGATTTCAAACTCAACTGTTCATTTTGGCTTTTGCAGGCACCGCAGTTTGCCAGAAATCATTGACGTCATTGAAAAAATTTAATGCAGGACCTTCCAATATTAACTTTAAATCCTCCCAATCTCTGAAACCTTCCTTGAATTTGGTTGACAATTCAGGAGATAAAGCACTGAAATCTTCCCAAGATTTAACAAGGATGAGAAGTACTTCTAGAACCATCAATCATTCATCTAGATCTGTCACTAATAAGGTACCTATCAGGCCAAGTGGAGCTAAAATTGTTCGCAGAGATAAAAATAGTCATGCAATTTCTCCAAACTCAATTGTCAATCTATCTTCAACTAGTTCCCCAAGTACCTCATTTGACTGTGTTGCTTCTGGATCATCTACTTCAACTATCTTTGGATTTAAATCAGTAGCAGATCCTATTGAGGCCAGTTTGTCCCCTTCTTTAGAAGGTCCCTTGTTAGGTCTCAAGTCAGGAGCCAGTTCTAAAGATGTCGAACATTCTGGGCCATCAAATTTGAATCAGCAAGAGAGCCGCACTAACACAAAAATTGGAGCAAAATGCTTCAAGCCATCGGGTCTGAAAGCACCAACACCCAAAATTGGTTATTTTGATGCGGTAAGCCTATAAAATACCCAGCTGCTTATAGTTCTTTCAACTTCTGTAAGCCCTGACTTTTAATTTGTTTTGGATTCTCAGACTAAATCCATAACCTTCAATGCTAAACCATCTCGGCCTCGCCAGCAGCCCAGTGTTCTCAAATCCACTACTGGAGTATGTAAGATCGAAGGAGCAAACAGACTAAAACCCAGAAAGATTCCGCAAATAAATAAGGGCATCCCTTCTGATTCTCCCAAAATTCAAACCACTGCTCCATCTCAAGAATCTTCATCTCCTGAACATCTACCTAAGCATCTTGGATCCAATGATTCAATTGGCACATCAAATGCACAACTAGAAATGAGCACCATTAGCAAGGATTTTAATTCCCCAAAAGGTCATAGCTCATTCAAGGCCCTTGAAGTAATCAAAGTCAATAATCTGGAATCTGCACTGCCAAAACCAACTAGAAAAGAGTTAGACAGTGATATGCATCCAAAACATATGGAAGAACCCTCAATTTCTATTGATAGAAGTCCTAGTCTTGGCACAAAGAACTCAGATACTGTATCCTATCCAGATTCACAAGAACCAGACACTCAGAACAGTCATCACAGTGATATTCCTACCATCATTGGTAAAGAAAATGTTTTCCCTGCATAGTGAACCAACAAATCTGAGCAAAAACTAGAATTAAAGATCATGGTAATAGGGCAAGCACTCCTTATCTCATTTTATGAAGAGAATGTGCTGGTATTTTGAATTTTAATTACTTTCTGAATCATCTCTAGCACTGTCCATTGTAGTTCACCTATGTGCATTTCTACAAAGTTTTGGATTAAAATTTAGTGGAATATACTCACTCGATAAATAAATTGATGGTTTGTGCGTTGGTTGCAATTTTATGAAGATACTCTTGTTGTATGGATGGATAGATTCATTGATAGGGAAGTTAATCGCTTTACCCACAGACAGCATTCCTGATAGTTTTCTCCTTTTTTTTTCAAAAAAGAATTTGGGTGTATCCTTTCTTCCTTATTTTCTTTATGCACCTAATTGTATGGATAAGCCCATGAGTTTTCCACTTAAGTGAATGTGTTTTGCTATTATAATGTGTGACAAATAAGAGGAAATAAACTATAGATATGAATATGTATCTAAAATACACTAAAAGTATTTATCAATATTGAGATTATATTATTGATAACTTAAATATTTGTTGATTAAATAGTAAGAATTAAAAAAAATATCTTAATTGATGATAACAAATGATTATAAAGTTGAGATTCTAAATTCTAACATATATTAATGCACATCTATTTTGATTATCTATAATTTAATTATTCTATTTAGATGGTTGCAAGGATTCTTAAGGAACTCAACTGTTCTCACTTTCCTCTAATAGCTTCCATGGTGTCGAGTGAATTTGGCCATCCAAAATTAGTCCTGAAGAAAATACCTATCCAACTTATTCTAGACATGGCTGTTATGTGATTCTAGAATTTTTCACAATGAGAATATTTGCTGAACTAATGTAATCAAGGATATCAATGAGAAATATCAATGGCATATTTCAAATACCAATTATCCTTCATCAAATTTCAAATGAAGTCGCCATTAGGTAAATAAATATAGGAAAATCTGATTGACTTGTCTTAAAGCCATCATCAAGTCACAACACAATTAGCAGAAGCAAGACGAGCAGGAACAAGATAATCATTTAAGATCCTGATGCGCCTTTGGACATTCCATTTCATGTGTACTTCTGCTTGTTGAGTTTAAGTCGACCTATATATTACACGAACAATAAACCTGCAGCAAAGAGGTACAAAAGAATTATTAATTACCCAATCTTCGTCGAACATAAAACTATCACAGATATCTGAGGCACAATCTTTCACAAGTATGACTTGGTAAAATGAGAATAAATAATCTCATACTAGTTAATTGATCAATTCAGAACCAAACCACACTGGAAGTTGTGATCATTGTACAACACTAGAAAGTGATTGTTCTTGCTTCCCAATTATCTTTGCAACTAAATTCAGACTTTCCTGAATTTTTTTGGCTCCCAGCCTCCAAAAAAAACAAAATATTTAATTACAATATCAATATCCTTTCTGATATGTATAAGTTACATGAGAGAATCACCACAAAGGAAAAAATGGACTAAATCCTAGTGAGGCATATAGTGAATCATATACTATCATCAAATAGTAGCCAATTAACCCAAAACTCAATAAGCATTGGTCAATCTTGTATCATAAAGTGTTATGATCACAGCTGAGAGTTGTCAATCATAGCCAATAAACATACACTAGCAATGTCCGTATAGAAGTATGCTCCAACTACGAAAAATATGCATGTCTCCAATTCGAATTCCTCGGTTCCAAGTGAACCACAAGGAATATGGTGTCTAACTTTGCATGATTAGAGAGAACAAGGATAGCTTGAGGTGATGGGCAATATTTGGTAAAGATGAACAATATTGATCTACCAAAATACAATGAGTACTTATCGAGACAACTAGGATAGTTTGAATTTGGAATTCCCTCACGCTATGGATAGATTTCCAAATATCTAGCATGGTACAACTACTCAACGATTGTGCAAGAGACATTTCTATAACTATAGCTTCTCGATTTACTTCCTCACATATGGTTATGGGGCCAACCGTGTGAGGCCGCTGGGGTGGCGGATTACACTTTTTGCAGAAAAAGAAGCATTTCTATAAATCTTGACGACTTGACCAATACATTCCACATGCCAATAAGTAGGGTACTAATTTAAGGACATATCTAGTGCAGCCTCCTTCATGATAATAAGATGCATTTAAGGATTAACTAGCATGAGGTTGTTTAAGGCATTTCTACAAACGGTTTCTTTCTTCAAAGCTTAAAATTTAGGGATCAATCATCACCCTAGTAGATATCTGTTCAAAGATAACTATTCAACATGACTGGAAATTGTTCAAAATGTTCTAATTTTCATCACAAAGAGGGCAACAATTATAATCTCTCAAGAATAGGGTTGATAAAATATATCCTAGAAAAGTCTACAGAATGATTGTTGAAGGAAAAAATAAAGAAGAAAAGAATGTCCCAATAACTTACAGAGATCCAATTTCAATCTATGGCCAATTTCTTCCTAGCAGCCCTCGCATTGTCGTACTCGAATTTGAGCACGTCGGGGATGTGCGAGGAATCCTTGATGTAGAGGAACCTCCCAATCGCGCTCTCTTCAATTGCCGGAAAGTAAGACACGAGCATCGTGTTTACTATCCAGAACCACCCAGCTCCGAGTACCACTCCAAGCGTCGCTCCAGCGATTACCTAACCCAGATCACAAACGAAGATTAGATCTTGAATG
This sequence comes from Curcuma longa, assembly GCF_044706935.1. Taxonomy (NCBI): domain Eukaryota; kingdom Viridiplantae; phylum Streptophyta; class Magnoliopsida; order Zingiberales; family Zingiberaceae; genus Curcuma; species Curcuma longa. Next base: position 15,002,020 of record NC_133864.1, read on the forward strand.
GATCCGTGAGATATGGTGGCGACAGAGGGAGTCCTACCTGGGCAACGGTGTGGTACCCTAGGTACACGCGGGAGTAAAGGGTGAGGAAGGCCGCAGGCCAGGGAAGAAGAGCGAGGAGATGCCTCGAGCGGGGAGAGGAGACGCCTGCCCCGTTGAGGAGGCAGAGGAGCGTGAAGTAGGATGCGAAGAAGAACATGTACTGGGAGTGACTAGAGGGCCATCCGTGGGAGTCGCAGACCTCTAGAACAGCGCACATCGTGGAGGGGCGCGACTGCTGGATAGAGGACTTGATGAGTTCGTTGAGCACCTGGGAGAGAAGGAGGCCGAAGGCGAAGAAGAGACCCTGAAGCTCCCGGCGGAAGATGAAGTTCGAGACGAATCCGCCGAGGCTGATGAAGACCGGGATGAGAGAGACCCACGCCAGGAAGTGACCTAAGGAATCGCCCCGACGGTAACGAACGTGGGTCAGAGTCACCGCCTTCAGCGCCGCCGCCGCCGCCGCCGCCGGTACGTCGTCCATCTATTCTATCCGCGGGGTTCGGAGCGGTGAGATCGGTGGTCGCCGGCGACGGGTTAGGCGGAGGAAGGAAGGAAGGTGCACGACGATTTGATCCGGCTGATGGTCGGCGAAGGTCGATGGAAGTTGTTGGTTGGGGCGTTGAATTGAATTGGCTTGTCGATGCTCTCCACGTCTTCACTTTGCTCGACAATTTTTTTTTAAAAAAAAATCATCGGCCATTTATTATTTCAACTTTAATAAGATGAATCGGGCAATATATTTATGTCGAGATTTAATATTCTGAACGATCCGCGCTGCACGATTTCGTGCACGACACAGTTAGATTCATCGCCGTTGCCGCTGCCCTCGCTGTACCGTCCGGCCACCACCGACAGTCGGCCTGGGCCCGATCAATGCGCCACTCACCGGTGCTTCGGTCGGTGTTGAATTTCAACCAGATTGTGATTGAAATCCTGCACAATTTGGTTGAAATGTAGCCAGCAGCGGCACGCGATTTGGTCGTGATTTGGTTAAAATCGACGCGCGCCACTGCCGACCGCGTTCCAACCAAATTGCGTCGAATTTCGGCCACAATCCGATCGGAATCCGATGTCTATCAACGTGTCGACGAGCAACACGTCGATCGCACCCGGACCGACGATCGACGGTGATCGGACGGTGCGACGAGGGCAACCGGAAGCGACGGGGGACTTAAATATATTTATTTTATTTTATTTATTATAATTTAGTATATGATTTAGAAATATCTGAAAATAAAAAATAAATATTAAAGCCCTCTAAGTCTTTGCAGCTGTTTAAATTTGAATTTTCAACGACCGGAAGAGGGGAAACGGCACAAACCAGGAAATCCCTAAACGGTCACTCTTCTCCAAGTTCTCCCCTAATCAACGCCTCAGCCGCCCGAGCTCCTTCTCCCGGCGGCGACATAGCTCTCGCTCTGTTCTTTCGCGTTCGACGGTTCCGCCATATTGTTTCGCTGCGCGAACTGCGGCTCATCGAAGTCGATTCGTATTCCTCTGTCGAAGGTCAGCTTTCCCTTCTCTAAAACCCTTGATCGAAAATTTCGAACCCGTCCAAGTTTTATTTCCAGTTTTACATGTTCGTTACACTTTCTATTATTTCTCAAAGATACGACATCCCATCCGCGACCCGTTCCTGTCATATGCCTGAACTTGCGGCAGTGGGCGTGGGTGGGAGAAGTCAGGGTCGCGTAGGCACGGCGCGCAGTATATCATTTTTCTTTCAAAGATACGTGTTCCTGTCATTTATTTAAATCATGTTTGCAAGTTCAGCTGCTCACAATTGCGACGACTAAAGTTTGAATTCAAGTTTAATAGATTAGCAGAACATTAAAGCACTTCTAACCACGTTTATGTCTCATCTCCTGCTTATTAGTGGATAGGATAGGACTGGTGGTTTCTACTGTCTAGATTCTTGGCCTTGTTGTGAACTCGTGATGGATTATTTTGGAAGATGTTAATTTTTTGTTATATCATGAATTTCATAATAACTTAGTTTATTGTTCAATGTTTGGTTAAGAGTTTTTCTTCTTCTAGGGTCTGAAATCTACAGACGATGGGTTCTAACACACAAAATAGAAAAAATGCTTCAGGAAACAGATCAGATATTGCTTGGAAGTATGGAACTGAAGTTGATAATAATCCAAGGAAAATCATGTGTAAATACTGCAACAAAATAATATCAGGAAATGTTTATCGTTTCAAACATCACCTAGCTTGTACTAGGAAAGATGTGGAAGCATGCAAGAGTGTACCTGTTGAAGTTAAGACGCAAATGACTGGAGTTTTAACCCAACTAAAGGAATCTTCAAAAAGGAGAATGAGGAATGAGGAAGAGGAGGGAATGATAGAAAGTGTTCCACATAAGAGGGGAAAGATGATCATAGAATCGATTTCGAATAGAACAATTGGTACCACTCAGAGTATTCTAGATCAAAATTCTGAAAAGAGATTGAGGGATGAAATGCTCGAGGAGTACAGATATGAGTGGAAGAAGACAGGTTGCTCAATAATATGTGATGAATGGACAGATACAAAGGGAATGTTTTACTGTAATTTTTTGGTAAACAGTCCAACAGGTACTATTTTTTTGAAATCTATTGATACATCTGACTTTCTTGAAACAGTTGAAAAGGTTTTTCAGGTGTTGGATGAAATAATTGAAAAGGTTGGAGAGGAGAATGTTGTTCAAGTGATAACTAACAATGGTGCAAATTATAAGACTGCTGTGGAGATGTTAATAGGAAAGAGAAGAAGGATTTTTTGGAGTCCTTGTGTCATCCAATTGTTAGATGGAATTTTAGAAGACTTTGAGAAAAACTTATTACATCATCGGATAACTATTGCTAAAGGTAAAAAGATTAATACATTTTTTTATTCAAGCACCATGGGTATTACGATGTTAAGGAATTTCACCAATGGCAAGGATTTGAACAGATTAACTACTACTCCATCTGCTACTGCATATTTGACTTTGTTATATCTTATTGATATGAAAGACGAACTTATTACAATGGTTTCATCAATGGACTGGGAGGAAGATGAATTGGCAAAGACAAAAGAGGGACAAGAAATACAACAAATAATTAAAGATTGTGAATTTTGGGATGACATAGTTGATTGTCTGAACTGTGCTCTTCCTTTCATTGAAATACTTCTAAAGATAGATTCTGATGAGAAACCAACCATAGGATTCATATATGAAGGGATGAATCGTGCAAAAGAGAGTCTTCAATCATTGAATAATGCTAAAGGGTACATTCTCTTGTCTTAAATCTATAGTTACATTTTTATTTTTCCCATTTTAATTGTTTTTGACTTCTTACATTTTGTGCCATTGCCTTTTTATTTACCGCAGGTATGAGTCTATTTGGAAGATAATTAATGAGAGATGGTTTGCACAACTTCACCCACTGCATGCAGCAAGTTATTGTTTGAACCCTCAATTCCACTATGAAGCCCACTTTCAAGTTTCCTTCTGAATTTAAGGAGGAACCTTTTGCTTGTTTAACAAAAATGTTACTGGACTACAATGATGACCTAAGCATGACCATAGAAAATCAGACGAAGATAAAGGATCAACTTCAAAGAATTTTCTGACGCTGCAAACTTATTTGGAAGTCAGGCTGCAATGATAGCGAGACATACAAAAGATCCAGCTAAGTGGTGGGATTCATATGGAAAGCATTGTCCTGAGCTGCAAAGGATGGCGATTCGCCTATTAAGTTTGACTTGTAGCTCTGGTGGAACTGGACAAATTTGGAATGCATATGAGCAGGTTATTATTTACTTTGTTATTTGATTTTTATAACACAGGAAATGAATATGTTTAATGCCACTTGTCTGTTTTTTTAGGTTTACCCAAAGAAAAGAAGCTGCTTGTATCAAAAGAAGCTGAATGATTTGTTTCTCGTCATTCAAAATTTTAAATCAAAAACTCAACAAGCTCGAAGAAAAATATTTTAGGGCATTAATCCTGAAGTGTTGTCCTCAGATAATGAATCGATTACTGAAAAGGAAGTCGGCGAAGTAAGTGGAGCAAAGGAGGATATGCTTATCAATGTTGATGTAGATGAAGATGCTAGTGAAGGTAAGGATTTCCTACTATCAATCAGAATAAGATATCCTTATAAAGTAGAAATCAATGAAGTTAAATACTTTTCAATTATCTTTTTATTGATTTCTTCATCTTAGAAAAAATGGTTTTAGTTTGACAACGAATTCTCTATTTTAGGACCATTTCTCTGGTTGGCAGGCACTGAGCTTCCTCCAACTTCCTTTGAAAATAAAAAAGAAGCAGATTGCTTTCGTGTAGAGGCACTGTGTGATAATATTCTAAGTCAAATACTTGATGACGATTTTCTTTTTTAGTTTTCGTTCAATTTTCAATAGTTTCTCTGCTCTATAAAATGTAAAATCCAAAGACAAAAATTTTCACACAAAATATTCATATCCCTTATTTATATAGCCCTTTAATAAAATGAGTAGTAATTCCTCCATTGACTCTCTTTGCAATTTGAGGAAATAAACTGTCAATCAATTCACACAACTTCGACATATCTTATTTTATAAGATTGTTGTTTTATAATCTTGGCAAGAGCTAAAAGGAATTGACATCATGACACTTCAAATTTCTTTGATGGAGCCTATTTACTCAACTATCTAAACTACTCTTAGGTGGTGAATTTCACAGATTGTTTTAATTCTTCAACCAATGAGCTTTAACCATGTTTGCACGGTTCATGAATATTGGACGTGTCTATCTCCATGCATTGACTCTCATGTAGAGCTGACAAACTTTGATCATGAGTTCTTGCCATTTTAGTGAGAGATTTTATTTTATATCCTTATTTATATTTTGGCTTAGGTTGGATTGGGTCATGGTATCGGGTGGTGTCCTGTTTTGCCATCTCAACTTTTTGATAGTTTCGAATAGACCAATTTAACTATTGCAAGTAGGATTTTTTGCATGCATAACTGAACACAGAACTGCCACTTTGTCTTCATTTTGGTTCTACGTGCTACTCAGTTTAGCTAGTTCTATTCATGCTCGATTGTTGAGGTTAAGTCGTATAGAGTTCTATTCATGCTTGATTGTTTCTGAAGATGATATTCATTCTCTGGCCGCTTTAGTCTTACCATTGGTGAGAAAAGAAGAAAACCTAAAACTAGAATTAGATGGCTTTTGAGTGTAAAGAAAGATTACCTCACAGACACAGAGTTCCATTTTAATTGACTAGCATCCGATTTCTAACACATTGTTCAAAACTTCCATTCCCCCTTTATACTGACAGGAAATGCTTGTTTAGCATGATCAATGAACTTCCAACTGTCTTTGAAGTTGTTTCAGATAGACAGTGCAAATAAATCAAAACTCTCAAACAAGGCAATGATGAATTAAAAACTCAATCTTAATTTCCCATTACTTTCTTGTATGTTGACCAGCAACTACATTTTTCCTTTACAGTGAACCAGCTGATGAGGGCTATGGGGAAGAATGATGACGATGAACACGGGGAAACCCTTTGTGAACTTGTGGCGGAAGCTATAGTGCAAATGAATTTTGGATTGTCTGTAATGTCTGTGAAAGATGGGACCACTCCTGCAAGCAAGCCACCCCACAGTTGCAGTTCAGAGAAAGGTAGGCAATAAGAATTTTTTTTGCCAGTACTCCTCTAATGCTAAGCAAGTAAGAACTAGAGGCACACTTTACTGTTATCTTAACTCTTATTCACCAGGTTGCAGTAGGACATATCGAAAGTGCATTCATGTGAAATAGAACCCTAGCATTCAAAGAGTGATTAAGCAACTATACGGCTATTCTTTGATACTAGTTCAACCGGTCCCCATTTGTTTAATTGCTGAAGAGACGTACTGTAACTTGATTAAATTGTCAATGGTATGCTTCTTGGTGCAATCTCTTACTTGCTTACTTCATTAGCAGATGGAGAAGGTTGGTGATTGTGCTAATTGTCTGCAACAAATTTTTTTCATCTTTCTTGGATCAAATGCTGGACCATCATCTCCTGTCTGTGTGGATAATTGTCTACTTGTCTGTCTTTATGGCCAATTGGAGCTGTGGTTGCACACTCATTGAGAATCGACTCCTAGTCTATCGATGTCAACATCCTTACCGGAATAATCTGCGCTGGCCTTTGGGAGCTCCCTAGAGCTGTGGTCATGTTTCCTCATGTAGTGTATTCGGCACGTGTTTCCTCATGCATCCATTCAAGGTTCTTCACCATTTATTCTGAATGATAGATCTGCGTAGCTAGCCTTCCCGTGATTGCTTGTCCTTGTTATGAACAAGTCACTGTCATTTCTAATTTTCTGAATCTCGATTGCTGAAATGCTTTCGCAATTCTTTGGACTCATCAGTAACTCTGAATTTGTTTTTACTATCTATCGTTTCTCTTTTTGCTAACCCTTTTCAGTGACTGAGGATGCTGCAGCAACATCAGATGGATCCTTAAACTGTCGTAAAAGACCAAAAAAACAAAAGGTAAAAACAAGCTTCAAAATTTCATTTGGTAAGATCTCAGAAGTTGGTTGTCCTGTCCAGTGTGTTCATATGCTGTCTGTCGGGGTCATGTTTCATGCCACCTTTATTATATTTTTCATATGCATGCCTCTCTCTCTCTCTCTCTCTTTTGAGCTTTAATTTTCTTAGTTTTAATTATAAGAAAAATGATACGCTATATGAACAATTGTAGTATGAAACTAACATAACACACTACAAGGAATTCGATTGGATGTTGAAATTAAGAGATGTGAGAGAGGAAGGAAAGTCATCTTAACGGCAGACTAACACGGTCGGTTCCCTTATTAATTGATCATATGTGAGAAGGTAAATCGAGATGACTGTAATTGATCACGACGTAAGAGGGTATTGTTTGATTTCAGGGCTCATGGTTGATTTGCGATAAATCCTTGTGCCTCTTCTGCAAGTCTGCTGTATCATTTAACCAACTCAACTGTGGGGCCCCTGGGGTTAACATGACACACTCAACTTGTGTGCATCGGAATATGGGCTCCATTTAAGTTGTCATCTAGACATCTACGATTCGATTTTCAACTATAACGTATTTGTAGAATGTGTCATGTTATATTTTTCTGGTGATTAGGAATATCATTGTTCTAATTATAAACTTGTGTGGTTTAATTAGGCTCAATTGGATGTTTAATTTAGAATGCATATGATCAATACGTAGATAAGAATATAATTAAGAAAACGTTTACAGACTAACACGATAGTAATTATGAAGGATATAATATAAGTCCCTTATTAATTGATAAACTTAGTCTTGAGAGAGTTCACTTAGTTGGGACTTGCCCTGTGGCCCCTTCTGCCGAATGAACAGCCGGTACTCATCGAAGGTCATCGGCCGGTAGAGCGCCGCCCCGCCGCTGGCCTCCACGAGCTCCGGCAGCGGCTCGACGGGCACGCCGCTCCTGGGGTTGTAGAAGTAGGCCGCCGACATGCGCTCCTCGTCGGCGTTCGCCGCCACCCTGTGCTCCACGCTCTTGTATCGCGCGTTGCTCAGTATCTGCATCTGGTCGGCGACGTTGACGACGAAGGCGTCGGGGAGCGGGCGGACGGTGACCCAGGCGCCGTCTCCGGGGCGGCGGACTTGCAGTCCCTTGGCGTGGTGGTCGGGGAGGAGCACCGTGAGGCCGCCGGGATCGGAGTGCGGCGAGAGGCCGAGGGCCAGCTCCGGCTGCGGGCACTTGGGGTAGAAGTTGATGCGCATGCATGCTCCCTCTTCTTCTTCCTCCTCTCCGCCGCCGAACGCCGCTGCAAGGCGGCCCTCCTGCAGCCCGAGCCCCGCCGACAGCGCCCTCATCAGCCTCCGGCACAGCCGCCGCACCTCCGCCCCGTACTCCTCCGTCACCTCCCTGGTTCAGCCAATCGAACGAAAAATAACAGTCAAAAATAATTTTTAAAATTATAAAAGGGAAATCTCATCTTCTGGTAAAAATGAAATTCGTCACTTTAGCGGTCTCACATGACCATTTGTGAAGAAGTAAATCGAAAAATTACGATCATGACGTAGGAGGATATTGCTTGACTTCAGAATTCGAAACCTTACTCTCTTCTGTAAGTATGTTATGTAGTAATCAACTCAGCTATGATTCGGGGGCATAAAAAAGAGAAATTCACTGTGACTGCACAGGCTCTCAAAGGGAAAATTTTTAAATTATCAGAAACTCAAGGTGCAAAGTGAATTTTCTTAACCTTAACTCCGGTGGGAGTTGCGGCCACTTGCGGTGGTCCTTGAGCCGGCGAGGGAGGAGGTGGAGGAAGTAGTAGTCGCTCCAATCGAGCGCCGCCTCTCTGTCCACACCGAGCCGGCTGCCGTAGCCCTCGTAGGTCGCCGGGGAGTTGGCGTAGCGCCGCTTAGCCTCCACCGGAAGGCGGAAGAAGCCGCGCCACGCGGCCGCGAACCGCCGCACCAGCTCCGGCGCCACCCCGTGGTTCACCGCCTGGAAGAACCCCCACCCTCTGCACGCCGCCGAGACGGCCTCCGCCACGGCGGCGTCGACGCGCTCCTCGGTCAGCGCGGCGAGGTCGACGACGGGAATGGCGTCCTCGGCGCCGTCGCCGGCGCTGGCGATGCAGTTGGCGCGCTTTTCCGGCGGCTTGACGTAGCGGTCGGGGATGGTTTGCAAGTGAGCTAAGGACTCAACCGGGACGACCGGTTCGGGCCATTCTGCGAGACAATCCATGTATCGTCCTTTGAGATTTAATTATGAGTACGCATTTTCGGAAAATTAGAAAAAAAAAAATAACGTTGGAGGGATCGAGAAATGGATTGGAAACACAGTGACGATCTGCTGCGTTATTTATATGGATTTTTTCAGTGATCCAAATTTTTTTTTGACATTAAATTAATTGAGGAGAATGTGGTGGATGAGAGTGCACTCGATAAAACGTGAGATAAACGTGACAATATTTGTTTTTCCAACTGTCATTCTTCATGTATGGATGGACCATACCACAGAACACGTGTTGATATAATCTTGAATATCTTTATTAATTATACCTCTGTCGTAAGTATTTGTAATTTTTTTATTTACTTTTTCATAAATATATAAGGTGGTTAAGGTGATGAATTTCACCTTATGATATTTTTATTATTTTTTTATTTTTTTTATTTATGATTAAATCATTTGAAATTTTAATATAAATATATATTTATATATAAAGAAATATTCAACGATGTAGACGTAGAATGTGAAATATTTTTAAATGAACAAATCTTACTCATAGTCGTATGGGTAAAGAAAAAAAATACATTTTTGATTATTGTAAAATCTAGAACAATCTTTGAATTTATTGTTTGAAAATGATCTGTAATTGTCTTTTTTTCAATTGTATGATTGATCATCATGATTTGATCAAGGCATTAAATCATTTCCATTTTCTATAATTGAGATGAGATTTAAACGTGCATATATATACGAAAATGATATCTTTCACGACGAATTTGTGCGCGCCGATGCGCGACACCACCGACCCATTGCCACTGCCGCCGCCCTTACCGCGCCATTCGGCCGTTAGTTGAATCGCAATCGACGTGCAGCTCGCCGGCGCTTCGTCCGGCGTCGGATTCCGATCGGATAGTAGTCGGAATCCAGCATAATTTGGTCGAAAACAGTCAAATCACGCGGCCCCCACTGCGACGCCGACCCTTCCTAGGTGGGTCTTCGGCTGCGATTGGGTCATAATCGGACCCAATCGCCGTTGACAATGGCCGCGCAGTGGAGGGCTGCATGATTTGGCTGTTTCCGACCAAATTACGTCAGATTTCGACCACCATCCGATCAAAATCCAATGTCGAATGAAACGCCGACGAGCTGTGCATCGATCACGTCTGAGGGAGAGGCTAGCGGTAGTCGAACGGCACGACAAGGGCGGCGACAGTGGCGATGGATCGACGGTGTCACTCATGGGCGCGTAGAAATTTGTCACGCTGAATATCATTTATATATATATATATATACATAATTTTTTATTTCTCTATTTTTAAAATCTTTAATTTTTTGAGGAAGTTTGATGATTACACAAATGCTAAGTTAGTGAGAGACTATTCTAAACTATCTATGAGAGTGATAGGATACCAAAGAAACATTCACAACAGCAAATGAGACTCTAGCTCAGGCTAACCATAACCTACATAATCCAAGAGTATCAGATACAAAAATCATAAGGCATCTCTTTCCTTAACACTACACTAGAATGTTTTGCACACGACCGTCTTTCCAGTTGCCAAACAAGCCCCATTTCTTAAGTAATGAGACATCGAATGAACCATAATCGACAAGAAGCTGCTAATAGTAGAATGGAATCTGAGATATATGGAAGTGGAACTAGTCATTGGAGGAACCTCCTACTGTCTCTCTATCTGGATGGTCACATGGCTGATGTTGTACTCCCTCCTGATGTATCCTATAACCTGATCGAGCACAGCATCAGCATCCGAGTCCCGAGTGATGGTAACATGGCACGCCAGCAGAATCTTGCCGACGGTGATGGCCCATATGTGGAGCTCATGGATGGCCACGACACCGTTCAACTCGCAGAGTCCTTTCTCCAATTTGGTTGCGTCTATCTCTCGTGGAGTGCTCTCCATGAGGACCTCCAGTATGTTCCTCAGCATCTTGATCGTGGTCAACAGCACGACGACAGAAAAGATCAGAGTGCATATCAGATCGATGATCTTCCAATTTTCATTGTACCAAATGATGCCGCCTCCGATCATGACTCCAATGCTCTGAATGCAATCTCCAAGAACATGTAGATAAGCACTGTGGACGTTGATGTTGCTATGCTTCTTCCTCGTTTTAGATTTCTCCTCAGAACAATTCTTCAATAGTGGAACCTCCTCATCCTTCAGCGTCTCCTTGCTGGTATGGTGATGGTGATGGTGGGAGGTGACAGTAAAGCCATGGCCGTGTTCATGCTCGGCGTGATGGTCACCGTGCTGAGAGTGGTCGTGATCAGCCTCCTCGTGTCCGTGATGATGTTCACCGTGTGCATGGCTGTGTCCACCATGCCCGTGCTCATGACCGAGCATCACAGCCATCAAAATGTTAACCAGCAAGCCAAATGCTGCAACAGCAAACATCAATTTGCCTTCGACCTTGCCGTTGTCGTATATAATTCTAGAAATAGCTTCGAAAACCAGTATGCCAGCAAGAAGCCATATCATCTGAATGGAGACCAAAGCCCCAAGGATCTCCAATCGAAAGAACCCGTATGACTGTTGTGGTGTTGCCTCCCAGCCAGATGCCCATATAGAGAATAATGAGATAGCAAAAGCAGCAACATCTGACAGGAGATGAGCCGCGTCAGTTAAGATAGCAAGACTGTTTGCTGCAAGACCTCCAACCACCTCTACACTCATAAATACGATGCAAAGGACGACGGCGATTATAAGCTTCCTCATTGCTGCATTTCTTTCTTTGGCATCTTTTGTGCTGTTTAAATCACAAGAAACACCTTCACAAATCTTGTTTCCACCGAAGCCAGAAACCCCAGGAGGTACATCCATGTCTACTTCGATAATATGAGGCCCATGAGAACTCTGTTTCTCCATCTGAAATGCTGAAAAAGAAATTGTCATTTATTCTCTTGCTGTTCTATTGGGATATTAGTTTTGATACAAGAACTTTCTACACGGATTTCATAAAAAACTTACAGTTATAGAGTATGGCACGTAGCATGAGTTTAGATCAGAAGTAACAGACAGTGAAACACACAGTAATAGCAGTAAGATACCATGAAAAAAACAAACTATTCAAGCAAAAGTTCACTCCGATCTTAATTTAATCATTAAGAGAGAAAATGTGAATTTTCAGAACACATCATGTCAGACTAAGTTGGATATTTGATGCGAAACACAGAATTAGTAAAACATGAAAAAATATAGTAAACTACAGATCCAGAATTAGCATGAATATAGAACTACAGATCCTTGATATCCTATATCTCAATTTTTTTATGATTTCTTGATACATATTCAAAAATTAGCATTGCAATGCATCCACCTCCACATATGAGCATATATTGCTCAAAATACAGATATTATGAACCAATAGTTCAGTAAGGATTGTGTTTTCAAGTTGATTTAAAGTAATTTTAGAGTTTCAACTATGATTATAACTTTAATACCATAAAGAGGTGCAAGAAGATAACATCAAGTAAAATCACTTAAATGGCTATAGAGAATGAAAAGGGCCAGAGAAACAACAAAAGACTAATGTTATCGACTTCAAAAAATTCCAAATCTTAGTCTTCAAGACCAACATTATAGTGCTCTCCAATAATAGACAGGTGCACAAATATATTAAATGGTATGAGTCAAAGCTACTCATCAAATTACTTGGTACCTTCAAATCTTTGGAAAAAAAATGTTAATTGTGCACATCAGGATAGGGAACCAATATATTAGTTATTTCTGTATCTTTTGCCCAATACTTTCATAGGCAGGAGAAAATTTTCTCAGCTGAAACTCTTTTTCTTTAGAATGATATGTAACAGTATATTGAGTTTCCAAGAGGATAAATATGGCACACATAAAGAAACAAGACAAGAGAAGAAATCGTGTGGCTATCGAGATCGCCATGATAATACTCATCTGTAGATTTCGTACCGCAGGATTGTTGAAATCTAACTAGCACCCAGGGTAAACAACAAGGAGAATTTAATACTAATAAATTATCATGAATTCTTGGGGAATTGAGTTTTTGGTGACATCGCAGAAGCCAATGAAAGCTAAGGAAGTCAAAGAATGTGATAGGGATGGATCGTAAGATGCCTATGTGTTCCATAAAGACTATGATTCTTCACGAAAGATTGGTGATAATGGTAGCAAAACAAGAAAAGGCTATGATGCCCCACAAACAGCAACGTTTGCTTACTAGCTTACTATTAATGTACATGCGACATGTTTTAGCTTCTTCTAGGATCAAGAAAGGCTGGATTAAAGGTTGGTTCTCCAAAGTTGTCTTATATGATTGGAGCCTTGGGGAAGGTCTTGGCTATTTACAGGATCAAGGAATCTAAGGAACAAGTATTGTATAACTGGTATTAAGGTAGGATCTTCATTGTTTTCCTACGTGTACTCACACATATTAGCAGTTGAAATCTTATAATTTCTATTTCTTATTGAAAAACATCAGTATGTACTCAACTTTGGACAAACAAACTTTATACATAAAATCTACCTGATGGTTAACTTTCAAAGAATGAACAACTATTTGCTTGTGTATCAAATTTATAATTTCTTACACTAATCTGACTAACACAGCATAGAACAAGGAACAAAAAGACAGAATTGAGGGTTCCCACTTCCAACTGCTTTAGTTTACATATCTAAAACATAAAGTTGGGTCTCGCCGCAATGATATTTCAACCAAACAAAAAATCCTTTTACTTTAGTAGACAAACTAGAGCACTCTGAACAATGGCACTGTTTTAAGTTTGATGAACCCGAAAAAATTTTAGGGCAAATGAGAGAACTCCTATTACCCAAAATACAGCATTCATATATTTGGAACAAAGAAAAATGACTTACTCTGATCATGCCAAGAAACGAAATCATTACGACGAAAAAACAAAAAATCAACCTTCCAAGCCAACTAACAATGAAAACAAAAGGCATAAATTGACCCACAAACAAACCACACGGACATGCTTTTCCCTTTCCGATAATGATCACAATCAAAAGCATAGAACCAAAATCAAACAAACATCTCTAAAACATCGACCATTCACGAATCGGATACAACGAAACAACAAGACGAATCCATCGCAAACCTTCCAGCGACCAGACGAGAAGAAACAATCCGACGGCAGCGGCGACGGAGGCGCTTCCCCCTTCGGAACCGGATTGAGATTTGAGAGGGCGAGGGCGAGGAATTGATTGGATTTATGCGCCGCCCGTAGAAAACTGAGATTTTCGAATGCGCTCGTTCGACATGAAATAAACGTGAGTCACCAAAGCCCTTACCACCTCACAGTACGTGGAGCTCAAAGCGAAACCCAAACCAATTACGTTCGAGGTGCGAATGTGGGCTCCGGTGCACACGTCGTCTATAGGAGGAGTTATTCCAGCAGTTCCATCCCGGTACTCATCCGAACCGTTATATAAAATGACTGATATCTTCTTATTCGTTATAATATGACAAGTAGGGTCGCGATGGTAGAAAATAATGATGGCGCTGTCGAATAAATTATAAATATATATATATAACAGTTTCTTTCCAAAGATAGCCGAGCTTGTAGCAGCAGGCAGTTATGTGCCAAAGGCTCGTATCGGGGGGAACGGCCGAGGCGTGACGAGCCGGTATATGGCGGATTTGTACGAAAATAACGTAATTGTCGTTTTGTTCACGAGGCAAAAGCTGATTGTCAGTTTGTGTCGGGTACCGCACTCCGACGCTACAAAAGAACGTGCGCTCCGTTTTATGACTTGTTCTCTGTTTATATCGGAATCGACGTATAAGCCAAGAACGCGTGGAGATGATGAAATAGTTTGGCTTACGTATTTCTTTCCATTTTTTAATTTTTTTTAATAATCGACTAATCTAGACGATGATCAATCTGGTCCCACAAACGACTAAAATAAATTTGAATCGAGTTGTTGACATATCCCCTCAAATATTTAATCATGATTAATAATACAATTGCCCTATCAATGAACCCTAAATAATCATACTTCGTCCCTGGGGTCATGGTATCGCGATAGGGCATCCAGATTGTCACTCAAGTATCCGTGATTCGATCTCCAACTACAACGTATTTATAGAAATTTTTCTTCAAATGGGGATCACAATCAAAGGATGCTGGATATCTGAGTTGGTCGCTGCGTGTACTTTCCGATTTACCTTGGTGATCGATGGGAAACTTCCATAGGACCAAATCGATCACCTCCAGAGATTGAGTCAATACGACTAACTGGGATTATCAATTTTTTTAAATAATCATACTTCAGGTTGCGTTTGCAATCCAAACTCTCCGATAGTGGATTTAGATTCATGAGAATTGATCTGATCAACAAAATGTTTTACCATCATACCTCATGGCTAGGTATATACCTTTTTGCAGAAGAAAAGGTATATCTATTTTGATCATTATCAAAAATTTATTACTTATTTCTTTTATTAATTTGAACAATTTATACTTACTATAAAAATTACTTATATATTAATTTGGTAGTTATGATTTTACATTTGAAATTCTTGAAATTATAAAAAGAATGTTATAACTGGAACAACCACTTTGCTAATTTGAATAACAAGTTTTCTAATTATATAATAAGTCGACATTCACATAATACACTTTCCTTAATAGTTTTAATAATCTTTAATTTAAATTAGCAAAACATAATCAAATATTTTAAACATATGTTGGACCTTTTATTTATAGGTAAAAATTTATTATGGAATTAAATGTTTAAAGAATTTTAAAATAATACTTATTTTTATACAAGTATTTTTATTTAAAAAAGTAAAATTTTAAAAAAAACATATAAAGGATCCAAATATGGATTTGATCCTCTCATTTCCTCTCCTTCCTCTTTCTCTTGTCTTAGATGGATAAATATTAAACGAAACCTTTAGATTTGGATGTCGGAGATAGAGTTGTCAGATGGGCCGACTCTTCCGGTTCATCAACTTAATTCAATCAAATTCAAAGTGGATTGTAAGTTAGACAGGTTCATCCATAAGCCCATAAGTTAAAAATTTTAAATTTAAATTGCATATTAGACAAACTAGTTCACGAATTCATTGAATTTCCTTTTCAATTTAATTTTAAATGTAAAAAAAAATCTCAACTCATGAACTAATCCAAGTTCTCTGCAGGCCGGTCTGTCTGAACCAGCAATCCAAGTGGATTGGTCGTTTAAACTCATTTTTTAATAGATTGATAAAATTCTAACTCGATGACTCAATCTAAATTAACGGCTTTAGTAAAGGGAGCTCATAATAAACATTTTCGAAAAAGTGTCCAAATTTAGAAATTCTCAGAGTCTGGGGTCTGATTTGGATATTGGCCCCCCAATTACTTGGGAGCTTGTCCTTGTGATGACAGCGTGGGGACTCTTGTCACTGCCTACATTCAAAGTTGGGTTTGAATCCAATCTCTCTTCATTTCATTTCATCTCATTTCATTTCAATCAAACAACACTTCCCTTGAACATGAATCGACCTATCTCGTTCCATGTGGATTGCACATGGTGGATGTTGTCGACAACAACCAAAAAAAACAAAATCAACTATAATTTTTATATAAAAAAGGTTTTTGATTTTCTGAAATTCATTATAATTAACACCATTCGCCTACAATTATTATTTAAAAAAAACATATTTCCAATCACTTTCTGCTTTTTCACTAATCCCTATAGATTTAAAAAGGATCTAATTCAATGAAAAGAGGCATGGAGAAAAGCACCCGCAGAAAGGCAGATTCTGCGGCTGCTTACAAGAAAAGGAAGCCTTCTCTATCCATTATATTCTTTCCTTTCCACTCATAAAAGCTTCAATAAACTACACTTATTGCTCATCTTTATGCTCTCTCAAAAATTCATTTATTAATTAATATTTATTTTTTTAAAAATATATATATATATATATATAATATTCTGCAGTCTTGTTGCCTTTTTATAAAGTGTGTGGATGAGGATTGGGAATCGTACAGGGACAAGAACTGAAGCTTTGTCCCCTTCCTTCTCTCTTTCTTTCTCTATCTTTCCTTCTTCATGGAGTCTGTTTCAATCCTCCTCCTCTGTTTTCTTCTAGTTCAAGCCTTGGCTGGAGCTTCCGGGGTGGTCATCGGCCTCCGGCGGCGCAGAGACGCCACCCAGCGGCGCTTCGGCGGTGGCGCCGACCGAGTGGCGTGCGACATCTTCACCGGGAGCTGGGTTAGGGACGACACGTACCCACTGTACCAGTCCCTCAACTGCCCCGTCATCGATTCCCAGTTCAACTGCCAGTTGTACGGCCGGCCGGACTCCGACTACCTCCGGTACCGGTGGAGGCCGGCGGGATGCGAGCTCCCGAGGTCCATTTCTAGATCAGTGACGTGTTTGCCTCGGTTCCGATCAGTTCGTGATCAGCCAATAATGTGAATACTTTGTTTAGGTTCGATGGTGTGGATTTCCTGAGGAGAATGCGGGGGAAGACGGTGATGTTCGTCGGCGACTCGCTCGGGCGGAACCAGTGGCAGTCGTTGATCTGCATGATCGCCGCTGCCTCGCCGCTGTCGCCGACGCAGTTCATCAGAGGAGATCCTCTCTCCGCCTACAAATTCCTGGTAAAATTCCTCGATCACCACGTGAAAACAAACATCACTTGAAAAAAAGAATCCATCTTTCTTTTCGCGGTAGGATTACGGAGTGTCGATCTCCTTCTACCGAGCGCCCTACCTCGTCGACGTGGGCCTGGTGGAGGGGAGGAGGATTCTGATGCTGAACGACATCTCCGGCAACGGGAACGCGTGGAGGACGGCGGACGTGCTGTGCTTTAACTCCGGCCATTGGTGGACGCACAGAGGAGCTATGCAAGGGTGATCTCCGTGTGCTTTGCTTCAAATTAATGGCGAACAATGGAGGAATTGATCGTGATTGTTTGTTTATTTGCAGGTGGGATTACATGGGCGATGGAGGCGGCTACTACGCGGACATGGATCGATTGCTGGCGTTCCAGAAAGCGATGAGTACGTGGGCGAATTGGGTGGATGCTAACGTCGACAGGAGCAGGACGAAGGTGTTCTTCCAGTCCATTTCGCCTACGCATTACAAGTAAGACTCTTTTTCCACTCTGTTTCTACGCCTGTTTTGAGCACTGCACCGGAAGAGCGGTCGGTAAGAGAATTGGGAGGTGTCCTAGAGGACGAGGAAGAGGAAGAGGAGGCGGCGCCGCCGCCGCCGGTAGGTCGGAGGTCGGTGGCGGGAGTGGTGATTGCGAGCTGCGGTGCGGTGCGGTGGGTTGGGATCGGCGACAGTCACGGGCTTGTCTGATATTTTATTATTCGATTTTAATTTAAAATTAATTGAATAAACAAATTATTATGGTTTTTGTTTTTATTAAAAAAGACAAACAAACAAATTGATTTTTTATAATAATAAAAAAACTATAATAATTTACCAAACCAACTTAAATTGGAAGAACATTTTAAGCTCGTAGTTGAGTAAATTGCCCCCAAATTATGAGATAGTTTTATTTTATAAGTATTTTTAATTCATTTATTTAGTTTCTTTTAAATCTAAATGTAAATAATGTATTTTTATTCATATTTGGCTAACCTTTGTTCAGCCCGATCGAATGGAACAGTAGCATGACCAAGAATTGCTTCGGCGAGGTAGCCCCGATAGGTGGGTCGATCTATCTAGGTCCATACCCGGACCAAATGCCGATCCTGAAGGGTGTGATCAAGGCGATGAGAAGCCTGACCTACTTGCTCGACATCACCACCTTATCGCAGCTCCGCAAGGACTGCCACCCTTCGGTTTATAGCGGCGATTTAAGCCCCGAACAACGGGCGAACCCTGATCGATCCGCCGACTGTAGCCACTGGTGCCTTCCGGGCCTACCCGATACTTGGAACCAACTCTTCTACACTGCTCTCTTGGAATTGTTCTAGTTCATCAAGATGCTGAGCTATTATTTATCTTTATTGAGTTGTGTTTTCAATCGCTTTAGGTAATTGTTAATATGATTAATTAGGCAAGGATTATGCAAATTTTTACAAATAAAAATTATTCAGAAATATTTTATGCCCATCAAATATGTGAATTTTATCGAAAAAGAATTGCAAAATTAAAGAAGATTATGTGGTTCTTTCGAAGAAAGGCTTTGCGCTTGAGCTAATGGGCTAAATAGATCGTATTGTGTGCGAAATGAATTAACTCTAAAGAATGAATAATAGAACAATAGATCATATATTGTTACAATGTTGAAACATTTCTGTAAAAGGTGGAATCTGTCACTATATTGATTTCACATGGTCGGTCTTACGATCATCTGTAGGGAGGCAAATCGAGAAGTTACAGTTAATCACGACGGAGGAGGACATTGTCTCGGTTTCGTCGAGATTCAAATCTTTGTCCACTTCTTTAATTTTACTCCGACGTAACCAATTCAACTATGCCCCGGGGGTTATAGTGTCGAAACATGATTCGTAGCCCCAAGGGACAAAATGATGGTTAGGTCCATCAATAACAGATCAAGCATCTAGTTAGGAATGTCAATTCGAATGGATCAATCGGATCGAGTCAAAATAAAAATATTATAAATAAATTCCAACCCGAACATGAACTTAATTCGAAAATCTTAAATCTGAGCCCGAATTTGTAATCTTCATTTTTATTTTAATATTTCATCATTATCATACTATATTCAATCTGAATCCAATTTGAATTCAAAAACTCTCAATTTAAATTTAATATTTTTTAAATTCAGTCGGGTCGGATTGACAAGTCAAGTTTATTTTTACACCCCTACATTTGATATTATACACTAAGTTATGACGAATTTATGAGGATTTTTCTTAAACGGGTAATGATCGTTATCTATACTTCTCCAATTTACCTGAAGGTCTATGAAAAATTTTCATAGGATCGGATTGACAAGTCGAGTTTATTTTTACACCCCTACATTTGATATTCTACACTAAGCTATGAGGAATTTATGAGGATTTTTCCTAAACGGGTAGTGGTTGCCATCTATACTTCTCCAATTTATTTGAAGGTCTATGAAAATTTTTTATAGGATCGATCGGATCATCTTAGGATTAATCGATCCAAAAGACCGGATATCATATGCCAATTAAAAAATATAATAATAATAATTGTTATAGTCGCGAGGAGCGGATCTCGATTAATCAAATTCGAGGGTGGTTCATTGTGCGATGGTTAGGGTGCAAAAAACTCGAATCGAGCCGACTCCTCAAGGAGTTCGAGTCTTGATCTTGAATCGAGCCGAATCAATCGAATCCATTCAGAGATCGAGTCAGATTCGCAAGAAAACAGATCTCCCAAACCGAGTTGGCCCCGTAAGAATGCTAATTTTGGAAGTCGGTCTGAATCCTTGAAATGGACTCTCTCGTTCGAGCCAAGTCAACCCACTCGGGTTTAAGCTATGCTAACTTCCCGTCTACTCGATTCGACCCTGACCTTGTGCTGACATTCCTCAACTCTTGTCGCCCTTCTCCATTAAAGACCACTCCTTCCATCGTACGGTTATGGATAATGTCTCCCTGACACCCCTGCTACTAATCATGGTAATGCTCTTAATAGACATACATTAAATGATATTTCAGCTGCAAGTCAACGATGTAACACATGCTCTAAATATCTCATTCCTTCTGACATAACTATACTGTTGATGGGATCTCTACCCTACTCACGATGAGACATGACTCCCCATTCAGAGACATATATAAGGTTGGTCCTTCAGGGAAGGAGGTATGCGCTTTCACAATCTTCACTTTCTATTCTCCTTCTTCTCCATTCTTTTCCTTCTTTCTCACGGACTGACTTAAGCATCGGAGTGGTCGAGCCAGGGCAACCTCTAGCCTTCCTTCTCACGATTGCTGTGATTGCAGGTTTCATCAGCTTCATAGCTCCCTCCTTTCAAGACCTCAGTCAAACTTGGTGCTAAAAAAATAGACGCATCCAAGAGCAGATCTTAATCGGAACAATAATAATAATAATAATAATAATAATAATAATAATAATAATAATAATAGAAAAAGAAATATGAATCGTAATCGATGCGGTGTCGAACCATAAATCGTAATCGATGATGTGTCAATAGCAATGTTCACAAGGCACGACTATAATAATTTTCTAGACTCGTGAATGCCAATAAGAAAAGGCTCACGGATTTCTTTACTTATACTTTCCGGTCAACGTTCAAGGTCAAGGTCAATGAAAGGGACAACCATTTCCAACATGTCGTTTGGACTTTTGACTCGTAATTTTCTAATGCAACGCAACAAATTCCACCTTAACTACTTAGTTTCCATTCCCCTAATCAAATCACCAGTTTCGATTGGAACACTAATCTAGCCAGTTATGTGAGTTAAAATGATCGACAAGTCAAATCCCCGTGTGGCCCGGTCCACCCTAGTAAACCACGTTATTGACCAACTCAACTCCTCATTTGTTTGCTTACCCATTAAGCCAGTTCAACATTATCCATAAACAGTCTGTGACCAACGAGTAGGTATTAAAATGAGGTTAATCGTCCCCACGGGCACATGAAAAATATTACAATAAGATTTAAGAGTCGATTCTCATTTAGTATGAAATATCTCGTTGATTGTCTCATCCCCTCATATAATATAATCCGTCACTAATTCAGGATAAAACCTCCTTAACTTTACATCCGTTCAAAATCATTTGAGACAGTACTAAAAGAGTCCCGAGATAAGAGTATCATCTTTTATGTCCCTGGGGTATAGCTAAATTAGTTACGACGGAGTAGAGTTGTAGAAGTGGACAAGAGTTCGAATCTCAACGAAGTCGAGATGATATCCTCCTCCGTCATGCTCAATTGCAGTTTCTCGATTTACCTCCTCACAGATGATCATGGAGTCGATCATGTGGGACCGCTGAAGATGATAGATGCAAAAGAATATCATCTTTTACTATAATAAAATAAATCATATTATTAATTAAGTGAATAAATTTAAATAATTTAAATATATATATAGCTTTAATTAGTTAATATTTTATGAGCAAAAATTGTTAATTATTTATAAAAATGTTTATAAAATAAAATTTTTTCTTAACAAAAATAATAAAGCCGGAGCCTCTGCTCAACGGTCGGCCGTCCCTCCACCTTTCCAACGGTCATTTTATTCATTTATTCGCCTCTCGCTATCTTCTTCTCCGTCGTCCCTTGCGAGCCCGGTCTTCATTCCCTAGTAACGTTCGCCGCGCGTGGCTCCCACCCTGTCGTCACGTGCCTCTCAACTCCTTCTCGGACCATTGAATCCTTCGCACGCGACTCGGCTGCATCACCTCCACCGACACCAACACGCGACGCGCTCTTCCTCCAACCATCCACGGGCAGGCAACCGAACGCCCTCACCCGTTACGTACCTGCACGATGTTGCCTGTTCGAGAAAGAAGACTCTACGATGTAAACAATTCAAGTCCCCACGGATTTACCCGAGTGACCAGTATCCCCAGAGGCAATGCGGGTTCCACTAAGATGTTGAATAGAGAGAAGAGTATTCTTCGAGTAGTCTTCCTAGACGTGGGTGTAAATTCCAACCGTTGCTTAACGCGGTGGACCGTGTCTTAAGGCCGGACTTTTCTCACTTCGCCAACACGCCAACTACGTTGCTTTGACTCATTAGCTACGTGCCCTGTATGCTGTCCCTTCGGCTCATTGTACGTTATCCAGAACATTCTTTAATTCAGGAATCGTACAGTTCGGTAAATTAATCTTGGCCGTGCAAATCAATCATGATTGAGTGGCTCCCGTTTAGGTAGTTGTTCCTAAGGAACATTTCACCGACTCGCGACGTCTATAAAAGGAAAAATGCTCCGGCGAAGAAAAAGAAAAGAAGAATATTCACAAAAGAAATAGATGTCTTGCTCGGTAGCGATCGCAAGTTCGCCGGTGTTCTCCCCGTCTCCGATCTCGATCTCGTGTAAGGGATCGCCGGAAACTCTATCCTTGAATCCGAGCTCGCCCTCCGCATCGCCCTGTTCCCGCTCAGCATCTTCCCCTTTCCGGTTCCGGTTCCAGAGAGCCGCCATCTCGCTGCGGGCTGGTAGCGGCGGGTTCGGAGGCGCGGCATCTCCATCCGGGGTGGCTGTCGATCTGCCTCCGTCGCCGCCGCCGCCCTTGGTATCGAGCGGCTCCCGTTCCGTCCTGAAGAGGAAACGGCCTGCGCGGATTGATATTCCTTTGGCCGAGCCGTCGCCTTTCGAGACAGAGGAGGTGGTGGATGGCCGGAGGGAGGTGCAGGCGGAGAGTGCGAGGTATTCTGTATATTGCAAGAGGGGGAGGAAGAGGTTGGAGATGGAAGATCGGCACAAGGTGTCGTTGGACCTCAATGGGAATCCCAAATTGGTAAGTGCACTTCTAGGGTTTTATTGATCATGTTCCTCTTCCCGTTACTTTTCTTGTGCGAAGAGAAAGAATAGTTTGAGAAAGAACAATTTTAAAAATTTAGGTTTAGGGTTTAATTGAATTCACTCTTGGTTTCAAACATTCCGTTTCGTTTCGTTTGCCAATACGAATCAAAGATGGAACCTTATCTTTGCCCAAAGATTGTTTCGAAGTTTCTTTCTGGTGCTTCAGGAAATTCTTAAAGTATCCCCTTTTGTGATTGCAGGCTTTCTTTGGCATTTTTGACGGGCATGGAGGCAAGAAAGCTTCTGAGTTCGCTTCAGAGAACATGGGCGAGTTCATAGCAGAGGAAATGTCGACATCCACGAGATCAGACTCCTGCAGCATCGAAGAAATCATCAGAACTGGATACCTAAAAACCGATGCCGAGTTCTTAAAGAAGGAAGTCAATGGAGGCGCTTGCTGCGTCACTGCCTTGGTTAGAGGCGACGATCTCGTCGTCTCCAATGCCGGCGATTGCCGCGCCGTCTTAAGCCGAGCTGGTAAAGCAGAAGCGCTCACCTCCGATCACAAGCCCTCTCGTGAAGATGAAAGAGAGAGAATTGAGAGCCTCGTGAGTGTTCTGCAACACTATCGATTCTAACAATTTGCATTTTGGATGATGCTGCTGCTTACAATGCGCGGTCCAAATCTTATGCAGGGCGGCTATGTCGATTACTGCCGAGGAACATGGAGATTACAGGGCTCCCTCGCGATATCTAGAGGGATCGGAGATGCACATCTCAAAGAATGGGTGATTCCGGTGCCGGAGACTAAAGTCGTCAACATCGAACCTGAATGCGAGTTCTTGATCCTCGCATCTGATGGACTGTGGGACAAGGTACGAATCGAAAACCTGTTCTTCTATCTCATGAAAAATCCAATTTTTAACCTGTAAATGACTCGAATTCCTTTGTTCCTCTTTCAGGTTAGCAATCAGGAAGCAGTAGATCTTGCTCGTCCACTGTGTGTCCATGCGGAGAAGGCATCGACGCTGTCTGCATGTAAAAAGCTTGTAGAATTATCTGCCGCCCGAGGCTCGCTGGATGATATAAGCGTGATGATAGTGAAGCTGCAGCATTTTGTTCGAAGGTGATTGATTGATTGATAGATTGTTGAGTTGGCAGCAGCAGGCATTAGATTTTGCGCCGCAAGTAGAATTTTTATGGACTTGCGGCTCTCTCGATTCTCTGATTTGTATTTAGATTCTTGTTTCTCTTCTCTGAAAGTTGCAAGGCAATAAATCTACTGAATTTTGAGCTACTCTGGAAGGCGATAAGAACACTGTACTTGGTCATGGATTATAAATGAAATTCTTGCCTTTGTATCGACAATTGTTGTTGAAAATTGAATTATTCTATTCTAGTTCTCCTCTTCATTTGAATGGAAGAAAAAAAGGGAAAAAATATATATCAAAACCTTATAAAAGCAATGGAAATACATTTGAGATCAACACAATCCTATAAAATATTAGAATAACGTGTTTTAAATCCTTTGTTAAAGTGGTAAGGATTAAATCTTAATAAAATTTAGAGTGACGGATTTCTATTCTATTAGAATAAGGAAAAAAAATAATCCCTGAGGCCATGATGCCGCGGTAGGACATTCAGATTGTTACTCAGGTACTCGCGGTTCGATCTCCAACTATGACGTATTTGTAGGAATTTTCTTCCAAATGGGGATTGCAATGGACATCTGGGTTGGCCGCTGCGTGTGCTTCCATATTTCCCAATTTACCCTGGTGATCGGTGGAAAACTTGTATCGGGCCGGACCGGTCACCCCAGAGCTTGAGTCAATACGACTAACTGGATTATTATTTTTTAAAATAAAGAAAAAAAATACTTTAAAAATTAAATTATTCTATTCTATTCTAGTTCTCCATTTCATTTGAATGGAAGATAAAAAAAAAGGAGAAAATATATATCAAAGCCTTATAAAAGCAATGGAAATACATTTTGAGATCAACACAATCCTATAAAATATTAAAATAAGGTGTTTTTTTAATCCTCATAGTAGATTTGTTAAAATGGATTAAATCTCAATAAAATTGAGATAATATCTTCTTGCACTAGTCAATTGTATTTTTATGATCGTGAGACCGATCATGTAGAATTATTAAGGGGGCATTAGGTTTGATGTTTTTGTATTTTCATTTTCTATTTTCTTTGAAGATGTTGTTTGATTTGATTTTTTTTATTTTCATTTTTTTTCCCCCCCCCCCCCCCCCCCCCCCCCCGCGACACAACCTTTTTCCCTTCCCCATCGCGAGGTCCTCCTCCTCCGCGTGCTCCTCCCCCGCCGCGTGCTCCTCCTCGCCGCGTGTGCTCCTCCTCCGCGCCGCGTGCTCCTCTTCCTCCTCCGTCTTGGCATCTGCCACCGACCCTGTGGAGTTTTTTCGTGCGATTAGGGTACTGCTCTTCCGCCGCGTGCTCCTCCTCTACTCTTCCTCCTCCGTTGCGACATCTTCCTCCTCCGCCCAGCAGGCAACGGTCAGTTCTCCTCTGCCATCTTATTCCATGTT
Organism: Curcuma longa; assembly: GCF_044706935.1. Lineage (NCBI taxonomy): Eukaryota > Viridiplantae > Streptophyta > Magnoliopsida > Zingiberales > Zingiberaceae > Curcuma > Curcuma longa. The sequence continues at coordinate 15,027,717 of NC_133864.1, forward strand.
CGTGAGTATTTGCTAGGGTTTGGTTGTTCGATGGTCCAATTACCGGTAACAATGAGCTTTTGACCATCACAAACTATCGATAGAGTTATACCAGGCATAGAGAATTCTAATTGGAGATATGAAAGAAGTTAATGGAGATTGGACTAAAAGGATTATAGATTAGAAATAAGAGAGCAAAAGGAAAAAAATTTCAAGTGGCTTTGTTAATGGAAATAGAATTGTTGTGTTAAAGATCTGCTCATGTAGAAGTTCAAGACTTCAAGTTTCTATCACATAAAGTTTCAAGATGAGGGTGATCTTGGACTTCGTTGGACCCAACTTTGTTATTGTCAACAACTTTGCTTTTGGTGTAGTGGCATGCTACATACCAATTCACAAGATGGGATGTACGTTTATTCCATGCTTTCAAATTTTAATGCATTGCATTGTTGTCACAAAAAACAGAGAACTTGAATACTTATTGTTAATTGAGTGTGTTATAATGCATAAGATGATGCATATTTTTCTCCTCAGCATCAATGTATATATTTTTCTCCTTAACAACTAATAATCAAAATAGTAATACATGCAATATTCTTAAAGAATTATTTTGTTTATAAATAAAAATTTATTTTATTTATAATTTTTCATATTAACAAACCAAACGTATTTTTCAGTTTTTTTTCTAAAAAATAGAAAATAGTATATTTCATCTAAAAATTTAAAGAAAAACAAAAATAGAATAAAATGCGTGTTAATCTTTTAATTATTTTTTTTACTTTTTTTTTTTTTTGAAAAATTTGTGTCCGCAATTCTTAATTGATCTTAATTAATTGCCTACGGCGGCTCGTTTTCGTTGCACCAAGCACGCAAACTCATGACCGTCCGATCCGCAACGGACGGCTTGATTCATGGCCCATATCCCAACACAAACGCTTTATATCGGCTCGGTGAAGGCCCATTGGGTTTCCGCCTCCGTCGCTCGACACCCGCTTCTCCATGGCCGCCGCACCGCCGTCGGAGGAGTGGAATTCGAAGCAGTCTCCGCCTTCTACGCCGCCTCATGTGAGGGCGGTGGCCGGATCCCTCGGTGGCGTCGTCGAGGCCTGCTGCCTCCAGCCCATCGACGTGATCAAGACCCGGCTCCAGCTCGATCGCACCGGAGCCTACCGAGGCATCGTGCACTGCGGCGCCACCGCGGCGCGGACGGAGGGCGTACGCGCGCTATGGAAGGGACTCACACCCTTCGCCACGCACCTCACGCTCAAGTACGCGCTCCGCATGGGCTCAAACGCCGTCCTCCAGTCCGCCTTCAAGGACGCCGCCACCGGCGAACTCTCCAACCGCGGAAGGATCGCCTCTGGATTCGGAGCCGGCGTCATCGAAGCCCTCCTCATAGTTACCCCCTTCGAGGTGAGTGGCCCAGCTGCTAATTCCATTACCTAGATCCCAATCTTTGCACTGTCGCTGCGATTGCTTCAGCTGCTATTTGATCGATCCTATACTACCATCATTCTTCGTTCTGTTGTTTTGAACTTGGATTTTGATATCATTCTTCGACAATGACTTTCGTATGGAATTTTTACCTTGTTCTGACCTTAAGTTCGGAAATCTGACTTTCTGTTGACAACAGTATCCTGCAACTTCTGGTTACCGACCTGTGATTTGATAACTTGATGTCACATTAATAATAGAGATTAGCTTCAGCATTTTGACCTCCCGTGGTTTTAGGGTTCTTACAAATCCCCACTTCTTATATCCAATTCTGTACAGTAACTGACAATTTTATCAGCATAATCGCAAATGCTATTTGGATCTTAATAGTGTATTTTACGAGTTCAAATGATAGTCTTTAAATTTTCATATGAATTGATTCACATTTGTTATCTATAGCATTCAAGTCACTGTTATCATTCTCAAAAAATCACTATTGACTACTACATGATTCACATTTACTACTACTACTACTACTACATGATTCACGAGTTAATTTTGATTCTTGATACAAATAACACTTACCATCTACTTTTGAACCTCAGTTGATTTTGAGATCGAAGTGTGAAAAATGGCATCTTGATACCGTTGTAGATTGCCTCAAACATTGAAGATCATCAATGTTCTTGTCTTTGTTTTTCCCATTAAGATGTTAAACATTTTCTTTTCATCTACAGAGCATGTATGTGTATGAAGACGAATCATGACAAACTCGATGCACACTGTTATCACACAATCGTTCAAATATGCACCATACTTATCCAAGAGTCTCCAGCTTGCTGAAACCATGAAACTCATCACTTTTGTTAGATGATTCTGAAGCTTGTCTGCATTTGTTGAAGTAGTTTTCTTATATTCAATCTCAGAGAAAAATAGTATTGCTTTAAGTCACTAGGAAGTGAACATGTTATTTTAAGCTTCAACTTGGTGAAATGCTCCATAAATAACACACTAAAGAATTCATAGTGATCTTTGATTCAATCAGAACTTAGGAAACATTGTGATACATTGCAAGTTCCTTGGCACTCACAGTAAATTTTCTAAATTATATTTCTCCTAGTTCATTATTAATGCATGTTCTACTGCTTGCTGTTTTATAGTTCCGTAATCTTAAAGTTCTTACATACCTTGTCATTTATTAAGGTGGTGAAGATACGGCTGCAACAGCAGAAAGGCTTGAAACCAGAGCTTCTGAAGTACAAGGGTCCTGTCCATTGTGCAAGGATGATTGCCCGCGAAGAAGGCATTTTGGGTCTTTGGGCGGGAGCTGCACCAACAGTTATGCGCAATGGCACAAACCAAGCTGCTATGTTCACAGCCAAAAATGCATTCGATGTCCTCCTCTGGAAGAAACATGAAGGAGACGGAAAGGTCCTCCAACCATGGCAATCCATGATTTCAGGGTTTCTCGCGGGGACTGCTGGACCTATCTGTACAGGTCCCTTCGACGTTGTCAAGACGCGGTTGATGGCCCAAAGCAAATCTGGAGGTGAAGTAAAATACAAAGGCATGGTCCATGCTATTAGAACGATATTTGCCGAGGAAGGATTGCTTGCACTTTGGAAAGGTTTGCTTCCCAGGCTCATGAGGATTCCTCCTGGCCAGGCTATAATGTGGGCTGTTGCTGATCAAGTAACTGGATTCTATGAGAAAAGCTACTTACAATCGGCAAAGCTTTAATTTTCTCTTCGAGCATCAATAAACGAGGACTCCTTTTGTCAATAATTGAAATCTATGACTGAATCTCTCAGGTAAGAATCTATTCGTTGAACATGATTCTTTACTCTTCTAGTTCCCCAAGGTCATTGATTAATCGTGGTTAGAATTCGAAACAAGTTTTGCTGTTCTTATTGAAATTGTTGCATTTTTCTTTGTGGCCAAGGGTCTTTTAGTAGACTTTGAATCAAGAAGACCTTAAAGATCAATGCATTCGACTATGTGAAAGGTGACACTGGTCGAAATTTCATGTAGGGCAGCAAGTCTGAGCTTGTATAAAAGCCCGAATATTTCGATCAAGAAGCACCGAGTACTCGTTGAAGTTCAGCTAGCTGTTAGTCTTATTCGTACGAGTTAAGCGAGCAGTTACCATCGTTGCTAGTTATGATCAAATCACTAAACAAGCACAATGAATTGTAGTAGCTTCATTATCAGTATCTAGCTTATGCCTATTAATTCTATGGTGACTGGTGACATTGACTATCAGAGTAACCGCTGCATCATTGCCATGAGAGCTTTTAGAACTCTTGTATATTGATGGAAAGCCATTCTAACCTAAAACATTATATTAAACAATTGTTCCTAAGAAAACAATAAATAATTTGATAACGAGATTAAATTAAGGCAAAAATTTTGAGGCGAGTAAATTACGTCAAAGTTTACTGTAGTCTATTTTCTATTAAGTTGGTTTTTTTTTCAAAGTGCAACTGATGATCGAAAAGTTTAAATTAGAGAATAAAAGGTGAAATGGTTCAACATGAAATGCTTTTAGAAGAAGAATGTATAGTCCTCTTGCTTTTAAGTGTTTTACTTTGTCCTTGAATAGATATGTTATTATAGTTGCAAAATTTTAGAAATATTAAAAGACAACAAAAAAAATCCATCAGGCATTTTTTGTAATAATTTCACAATGTTTTTTTATTTGCTTTTTTCCTGAATCAATCAACCATCCGTAAACAAATATTACAAAAAACATAAAGAAAGTAGATTATCACAATCTCTTACAAGGCCAATGAAGGTAACATACAGGAACAAATTCTCTCATGAAAAAAACACAGTTGCCATGTCGATACAGCATTATGACTCTTAAAACTTGCTAGAAGAATACTTGTAATAAACATGCATAGACAATAATTATGCTCCTTATCGCAACCTCAAGATAATTAACATCAATGCATTAATGTAACCAAATAAAATTTCAGAATAAAACGTGTATATTTTTTTGTATCTCATAAGAAGATAGTACCTGTTGCAACTTAGGTAGGCATTCAGAATATAGTAGAAAGGATACTTATTGGATGGACATCGGATACATCCTCAGCATCTGATAACTTGTATTCAGCAAGTAGCATTTGTTGGTAAATATTTTAACTTCAACAATGACAACTCAAAATACCATTGAAAAATCAGCACAAAATTATCTCGCACGCGGGCCTATTTGCCCAGGTGCAAGAAAATAAATTAATTGAACGCTCAGAGAAATAAATGCCTTTACAATATCGATCAATCATTCAGATGTTTCAAGTTGTAAAGTCCAAAAAAAAAATACAATACAATTTATGAACATCACCATGTAGCGGGGCGTCTAAAACTACCTGCTTTCCATGGTGGACACTTCCCTTGTCAAACAACAGAGCTACGGTGGATGCACACAACTCAAATGTGGTGAAAAGTCAAAGTTACACCTACAACAGAACACCTGAAATCAACAACTCGAAGATGAATAATTGGTTTGATCTGTCATTGAACAGATAAAACTTGAGAATCTGCAAAAATCATGACTCACACTGACATAATATCCACTGGTACCTCCTTGAATTCCTCCGGCAATGTTATTCCAACGTTCCAAGATTCCACCATCAAATCGACAATGATAGAGGAGCCTTCGTAGCTAGGCCTGTAGCTTCAAATCATCCTGTTTTAGCTTCTCTTCTGTCTCGGCGCTGCATGCCTTGTCATTTCCATGGCCTTCTTGCCATTACTTTTACATGAAGCAACACAGCACGTAACAATATTGTTTAAGGCATTTACATAGTTGTTTCAGTGCTCAAGTACCAATGTTTTGTTTTGTACTCTTTCACTTGTAAACCAAGTGCATGGTTTTCCAACATAGTTAGCATATATACATAAACCTATGTAAAATACTAAATTATAGAATGATAAGACATTCTTTCTCTTAATATCCTGATATCCTTGATAACGCTTCCATGACTTCCTTGACCATATCCACAAATCATGTTTAATGCCTGTTTCACAATCTAAGCCTTGTTTACGACCATGAAAACTTTAATTTTCAGTCTTCTTTTATTTAATATGCACTCTAATTTAAAATTATATTTGTGTTGTTTTCTTCTTAAACTCATTAGTAGCTCTTTTAATTTGCTTGTTCTTCAAATTCATTTGTTATTAAAATAAATTGGATTTTCTCATTAATTTTTGCGTATACATTATAACCATTATAAGAACATTGGTTAATGAATCATACTTTATATAATTTTGTGACTTGTAAGTTCATGAATCAAATTTCTGTTTCAATTAACGAGCATCTCCCATTCTGCTTTCTGCAATTCTGCCCTACCTTGAATTCGAGTTTGATTTTTCTTTCACATATACTGTTCCTCCTATCCAGTTCTGCATCACTTCCCACTACATACGCGCGATCGAGCACGTTGAAGCAAGAGGAATATCTTCCTCGTTAAGCATACAACAGTACTAGATCTGCAATATGATATCAATATCAGTATATGTACATCTACATCAGACGTCAGATCATCAAGAAGACATGCATGTAGTACTCATTAATTAACACAAAACGAATGTTCTATTGGTGGTGGCGTTTTTCCTTCTCCAGTCTCCACCACCTGTAGTACTTACTATATATACTACTTTCCTTTAAACAAATATCCAATCTCTGTACATCTCACCGAGTAGGAGATCAGGAGGTCCAACTCATCGTTAATCAATAAAGCAAAAGTTGCAAAGTTTAAGCTTCACTAGTTAGCAGAAGAATACCACATTAATTACTTAATTAATACCCAGCAGTTCACTGACACCTTTTTTCATCTCATTCCACTACATGCAATACTGGTAAACTTGTCTGGTCTCGAACGCAGCTGACTGTTCTCAAGTGCTACCATCCATGGAATTCCGAGCTCTCTCTCTCTCTCTCACACACATAGATACAGTAGCGCAGTGCACACCTGCTTGCTTTGGAATCGGATTGCAGTACTTCTGGTACATTAACATTGCCTGACCTTTTTTTTTTTTTGCTTTTTCTTGGCTCCATCTCCTCTCAGATTTCCAGTTTCCAATTCTACTGTGTTTGTATGTGCCAGCCACACCCACACCTCACTGATCACATCTGACAATTAAAACCGAGCAGCTTCTCTCTCTTTTTTCCTTTTCCTTTTATTTGTTCATTATCACGGCCTCGGAACACCTTTATTCTCTCTTAAGGGAGAGCTAAGAGGAGAACGGCCTTGGTGTTTGGGAAAGGCAAGAGGACCCAGATTCCCTGGACCCCTCTCGAACAAATCGCTAGCTACTTCCTCATGAAGCATACTCCTTCTTGGCCATTTCATCAAACACCTTTCTTTTTCCCTTGCATACATGCGTGCAATTCTTCTGCAAACCCATGGAGCCTAGGAGTTGGAATTAGGGTTTTGATTTTTGTGAGATATGGTGAATTCTTTTCACTAATCTGAGAAAGAGAAACAGAGTAAGACCAGAGTGATATATAGAGAGAAAGAAGATTGGCGGTTGTGTCATCTTATTGGAGGAAGAGCCCTGAAATTATATAACCAACAAGACACTGAGCAAATAAAGAGGTTCTCTTTCTGTCTCTTATATCATCTACATGCGTAGTATGCATGCATGGATGCACACATAGATCGATCTATTATTTATATCATTATTTTCTTTAGTAATGAACTACCACTTCATTAATAGCAGTTGAGCTTTAATTTTGTGCTGATAATTAATATTTCTATCAAATATTAGCATGCATACTCAAGCTTACAGTTGTCCTCTTGATATTATCACATGATCATTTAGTAAAACTCAATTAATTAAGGGACACAATAGTGAAATCACCACTAATTAAGTTCTTAATTTGGTCTACTGGTAATGATCTTGCGCAGATGAAAACTAATAACGCTTCATGAGAGCTTTAATCTGCAAGGAATAATCATACAGAAAAAAGGTTTCATTTGGCAATATATTGCCTCATTAAATTAAGCAAGGTTTGTATAAATATATTCTTAAAGTAGAGATCATTTTTTGTTGAAGTAGCAAAACAAGATGGGAATTCTAGAAAGAGTCTGAAGCTTGCCTTAAATTCAGCATATATAGAAGTGAAATAAATATATGAAAATTATGATTTTACATGAGAATATTATAAAAATGAACGTACATATAATTTGAAAATGAAATGGATGCATGATCAAAGTACTGTAACTGATGCACCTCTATATGGAACTCCCATAGGGATCTTCAGTTATGAGATGACCATTTAAGCAGGCTTCAGGTCTCGAGGAACTTCACATAGTAATTTTAATTAAAATTAAAATACTGATGAAGGATTGAAATACCTTATACTTACTGCATGCATGTATTATATAATTAAATTAATCAATCAATCAATTAATTAAAAAGTTTAGTATCGTAACTTCATGTCCTTGTTTACATGAAGCAATTAGTCGAATTCTGAACGTATTCATGTTGATAAATATTACACAATGAAATATAATGCATTGAAAGAAAAGAAATTAACACCAAAGATCGTAGCAATCTAATAAATATTAACCCTGCAAACTGTAATTAAGTGACACAGAAAGAAAAGAAATTAACACCAATTCACTCTAAATCAAGAACCTACATCTAGCAACAAGTTAATTAAAATTTCCAGTTGTTCAATTTTCTGGCAGTAACCGATTCCTTTCCTCAAGTCTTGTATGCCCTCATGGAAGCCAAAAACCCTAAGCTTCCATTTTAAAACTGGTATGAAGGCCACCAAAGGATCGGAGGCATGCACACAATTACATTTGTATATATATATATATAATTACCCAGATGACGAATTGAATCCCGGGATATCCCAGCCACCGGCAACTCCGCCACCTCCTCCGACATCGCCACCATTCCAGAATTGGTCGTTGCGCGAAACTCCAAGATAGTTTCTCGGAAAGTTATGCAGGTGTTGGTTGTCTTCCATCTTTACAGAAGCAAGCTGAGAGATGAGCTCGGAATTGGAGTGCTTTGACATTGCAGCTTGCCCAGGGAATAATCCGCCGGAGAATCCACTCCCTTCCCCGGCGTAAGGGTATTGCCCGGAAATCGACTGAAGTGGCAGCGGTTGCGGCGGAGGTAGGTGCTCTAGTACCCCGCCTCCAAATAAAGGAAATTGTTGCATTTGCTGAAGCCTTAAGCTCTCAAGCCCCACAACGCCGGCACCAATGCTGCCGCCGAGCGGGTAGTCGGCGGCGTCGACAGGGGGTTGCATGCCAGAGAAGCTCGTCGTCCCGAAGTTGAAGTCCGGTGGCAGCGGATGCAACGAAGCCTCCACGAAGGGTAACTGCGAGTGGAAGGCGACGTGGGTCGACGTGATTGCACCGGAGGACGTGGTCGTGGAGGCGGCGGAGGTCTGCATGGTGGTGGAGGCCTTGGAGGAGCTGGCTGCGGAGGGCTTACTGCGCTTGTTGCGGCGGCATCCGCCGCCGACGGGGACGCTGCGGAGTGCGCCGCCGCGGGTCCAGTAGCGGCGGCAGGTCTTGCAGAAGTGGCGTGGCTGGGAGAGCGAGTAGTTGTTGAAGTAGCAGAACTTGGTGTTCGTGGAGTCGCAGCGCGGGCACTTGAGCCCCGGCTCCGGCTGCGGGATCTTGGCGAGCCGCGCCTGGTCCGCCATAGACCCCGGCCGGATCGACCCGGCGGCCATCCCCGTCTCCGTCCTCTGCGCCGCCATTCCTGCAGGTGGAAGCTGAGTAATCACACCGCTGCTTCCTTGCCGATGAGCTTGTTGCTGCAATTAATAGCCGATTAACACATACACAACATAATTAAGGAACGAAAGCATCCCAGAGGTAGACAACAAAAAAGTCGTAAGAATTTATAGAATTATTTTTCTTCTTCATCGCGCTCTCTTCTTATGGCTTTTGGGAGAGAAGAAAACGGGAAAAGAGAGGAGAAGAAAGGGATGAGGGGAAGCTCCTTCCACTCACCTGGTTCCAGTTCGGTGGATCAAGATAGAGAGGAACGGATGGGAAAACCATGTTTGCTTTGGATTTCTCTCCTCCTCTTCTTCTTCTTTCCTTCCTTTTGTTCCTTTAAGACTTTCCTTTTTGACGCAATTTTGATGATGCCACAAGTCGCTGTGCTGAATCACAGCCACAAGGAGATGCCGGAGGAGAAAAAAGAAGGAATGCAGAAGCACAAATCAATAAGAAAGGGAAAAGGAAGAGGTGATGGCTCTCTCTTGTACTCCTTTTTATAACACCGAATTAAATTGATTGACTGTTATTTTGTGGCGAGCGTAGTGTGCGTTTAGTAGAGAGAGAGAGAGAGAGAGAGAGAGAGAGAGATCATTAGCCAATCAGATTGAAGAGAAATGGCAAATGCAGGGGGATGGGCGGAAAGCTGAAGTGATGGCTGACAAGAGAGGATCATTCGAGAGTGCCCTTGGCGTCAGTATTATCTGCGTGGAAAGAGCAGCGATACTGTGAAAGGACGTTGATACATGTTTAATTCTACCGTACGTGAACATTTTGAATTAGAATACCTTTGGAACTTTAAATTGGTATCAGACTGATGTTGAAACTGAAAAGAGGTAGAATATAATGATCCTGCAGAATGATCTTTCATTTTTGTGAAAACAAAATGCTGATAAACATGGATAATAATTTATTCAGATGTAGCATTAGAATCCTGTGATCTATAATGCTTTACAAGAAATTTTGATTATACTTTTGTTGGTATGTTTTCATCGACTCTCCCTTCTTAAATATTTTGGATATTCACATTTGATCTTGTGTATTCAATTCATATATTTGATTATATTTTTATTGATCATTTTTTGAGATTTTATTAGAATTATCAAATGCATAAAATTTTAATTGACTTTTTAATGATGATTAACATATATATAAATTTATAAAACCATTAAAATATTATATTCGGATAAAACTAATGAATAAAAATAAAAAATATTCACTACTGAAGATAAAGATCTTATCCTATTATTAAATTAAGTAGAAATTACTTGAAATCTAAGATATCCACCTAACTTTGCACATAACAACAAATAAAAAATGTTTTAATCATTTGCATTAAGATAAAGCATTTGAAGACGTAAAATGAATTAAAGTCGCGCGATTCTAAAAAAAATTTATTTTTAAATATTCAAATTATTTTTTTGAAAAAGAATCCAAACTTAATTTTGAAATTATTTCCAAAAGTTATTTGCGAGAATTTTTAGAGGAAAAAGTTGTGTGGATGAAGTTTGGACAAGCATGGCACATGAACCGAACTTGGACCGATTTAATCAGAAAAAGAGAAAAATATAATGAGATTATTATTAATTTCTTGTTATATTCCGAAACTTTTTTTTTCTTGAGCTAGGTCGTTGGCCACGTAGGCAGTTTATCCTGTGCGGTGTCGGACCGTCTCGGCCCAAATCGCTTATGTTGGGCCCGGCCCGTTTGACGCAGATGCGGGTAAATCGGACATGACCGCGGCCGAGACGTAACTGGTAAGCGGAGAGTGGGGAGCTGAAGGTGGAAGAGGAGGAAGGAAAGAGGGGGCGGAGTTGGGAGGGGCTTCGATCGAAGCCAGCAGCGTGGCTGCCATGTCTGCTGGGATCTGCGGGAAGCGTCTAGGGTTGGAGGAAATTTTCGGATCTCCTGCTTCGCCGCCTCCGTCGGCCAAGAGATCGCGCTGCGGGCGCTACGGATCTGAGGATTTACTCTCCGTGCTCCTCCGCATGTTCCCCGCCATGGATCGGGAGGTAATTCTTCTTTATTCTATCTCTCTGTGTTCTCACCCTTTGTCTGTTCTGTATTCTCGCTATTTTACTTGTCGTTGCTCATTAATTTGTTAGAACTCTATGAGTCATGGACTAACGACATGTAAAATTGAGATCAACGACTGATGTCTTGTTATTTTTCCCCCCTATTTTGCGCTCTTTATCCGATCGAAATTTTAAACATTGATTGCCAGGAGTGGACGATTGATGAAAGAGAGTTTGACGATAATGTTGATTGGTTGAAATTTTTTGTCTTTGGGCACAAACCTTTTTGGTTGTCTCTGATTAAGGAAGCTACAAACAGAAGAGGAAAATGCACATTTTTTTTCATGTGGGTTTGTGAAGTTTCAGAGAGAATAGTTTGAGAAACAGGATTTATGAGTTAATCAGACTGCCATCCACCAAGGTTTCTATTTGCTCGATTATTCTTATTATTATCAATTTCCCAGTTATTTTTCATCTTGTATTCTAGGAATTTAGAATATTTTGCAAGTTGTAGTGCAACCCTTGCAGATAACTTCGTACGACCACGTCTGACTGCATCACACTTTTCACAGCTAAGTTGTGTACTTGAGGATCTTTTGAAGCCAATTTTTCCAACTGATGGACCTAAGTTTCCTTTTCCCAAATCACACGCCCTAGATTGGTTTTTTTCTTCGATCATGCATCTCCTCTTTTTTGCATACCCAAATACCGTTGGTTTATGATTTGGAAAAAACAAAGCACGCTGTTGAATTTAGAGGAAAGAAAAGAAAACACAGGTGCTTCCGTTGGAAAATCTGCTGCAAAATAGGCCCCCCTGGTTTAGTGAAATTAACCTCCTCTCTTTTTTTTGATGGTTCAAGCTTAATCATATTTGACAACAAAAATGCA